>NC_053499.1:91456303-91773001 GCF_905171775.1 Rana temporaria | reverse complement strand
AGACCACGGTGACGTCACCAGTTGCGACGGCGTTTCAAAGCTGGCGCCGTCGGATGACTAAGCGCGCTTCTTTCTCAAGCATGGGGAAGGACGTGGAGAAAGTCTATTTGTAAGTATTAGAACGTGCGCCATCTTGTGGACAAAAATAGGAACTGATCCTTATTTTGGAAAAAGGCCACATGTAAAGATGAACGTTGGGAGTGGGTTATATGGGCTTGTTTCCAGTGACAAAAATATATAAAAATAAATATAAAAGGGGAAAAAGGAACATAATAGATATATCTCTGGAGTACCTTGGGGGATACAGGAAAACCATTGATACATAGATAGATAAAACATTTCTCTTAAAATAGGTATATATTAATAAAAGAATATATGGCTTTAATTTGGTAAAGGAAGATATATATATATGTACTAACGCTGGTAAAAGTTTATAACTGGATCTGGACGTCAATCTATTATTTTAGTAAAACATTTTAGTGTCATTTAGTTAAAAAAGTATTGATATTGTGATTGATTTTCTATTTATTAGTATCTGCAATTGAGAAAATTATTATTATATAGAAGGACTTTTTGGGTGGATTAAAGGAGAGTGGAAATTTCCAGCATTTCATTTATTCCACCTGGCGAGAGTGTTTCTAAAATGTATATCCAGTACGTCTCGCGTTCGCATAGCTTAAAGAACCTTTCAGCTTCAGTGAGGTTTTTGGGGATTTGTTCTAAGATCCATACTTCTAATTTATCAGTACAACTATCATGAAATTTGATAAAATGTTGGGGACACTATGTTTATCTGTCCCACCTTCTATCTTTCTACGATGTTGACCGAACCTTTGCCTGAGTGGGCGTATCGTGCGGCCCACATAAAGCAGATGGCAGGGGCAACGAAGGCAGTAAACGACGTGGCCAGATGAGCAGTTGTAAAATTCAGTGAAAGTATATGTTTTGCCTTTATCAGTAAAGTTTTTTTGCCATGTTTACGAAACTACACATTTTACATAGGGCTTTTTTGCATTGAAACATGCCTATCAGGGGTATCAAGTGGGGCTGATGTAAATGCTTAGGGTTAATAGATTTTAATTTGCTAGGGGCTATTTTATTTTTTATGTTGGGCGCTCTCCTATATGTTACTTTGGGTAATTTGGGTAGTATAGTTTTAAGATGTATATCCTCCAGGAGGATGGGCCAGTGTTTTCTTAGGATTAGTTCCATCTTTTTATGTTCTCGATGGAACCTGGTAATAAAGCGGCAGAATGATCAGAATGTGGAGGCTTTTTTCTTTCTTTAAGATGGTCTTGTGTATATTCAGTATATGCTTCTTTTATTAACGATTCAGGATACCCTTTTTTCCCGTAGTTTCATAGTCAGTGTCTCACTTTGTTCAGCATAATCGGTGGAGGTGGTACAGTTTCGCCGTAACCGGCAAAATTGACCACGCGGTATATTGTTTTTCCACTTTAAATAGTGGCAACTTTTAAAGTGCAAAAGGGAGTTGCCTGCAGTGGGTTTGGAATAGTTTCTAGCATGAATGGCATTGTCTAGATGGTATAATTCCAAATCTAAAAAGGCCAATTTCTCAGGATCTGTGACATAGGTGAAGTTTAAGCTGTAGTCGTTGGAATTGCAATATTGGACAAACTCTTCGCAATCATTTTGTGTGCCACTCCAGATAATAATGATGTCATCTATGTATCTACCATAGAAGACTACATTTTTTGCATGGGGATTGTTATTCCAGATATGCCTATCTTCCCATAAACCCATGGACAAGTTGGCATAAGAGGGTGCAAAATTAGCGCCCATGGCGGTGCATTTTTGCTGTAAATAAAATTGACCATCAAAAGAGAAATAATTGTGTGTTAGACAATAATCAGTACAATCCAGAATAAAGGATGCTTGTCTGGTGTTCATGTAAGGATTTTGAGATAAAAAATGTTTGATGGCGGAAAGGCCAAAAGTATGGGGTATGGAGGTGTAAAGAGCACTGACATCCAAAGACATCCACATGTAGTCTTTTTCCCATGAGTAGGGTTTAAGTTGTTCTAGGAGGTGTGTGCCATCTCTGATGTATGCTGGCAGGGCCTGGGCTAGGGGTTGTAAATGGAAATCTATGTATTGCGATAGACCTGACGTAATGCTATCCATGGCAGCTATTATGGGTCTGCCGGGTGGGTCGACAAGGGCCTTGTGTATTTTAGGGATATGATAAAAATACGGGACTCTATAGAAATCTTTAAGTAGATAAGAAACTTCTGACTTTTCTAGAATCTGTAGATGGGTTGCGTGTTTGATAAGGGTATTGATTTCTATTTTATAGTCAGGAAGGGGATCTCTAGTTAATTTTTTGTAGGTCGATTGATCGGCAAGTAGGCGATAGGCTTCTTTAGATAGTCCTCACGATTTTGAATAACTATGCCTCCTCCTTTGTCTGCTGTTTTTATGATTAAATCATTATTGGCAGCAAGAGCAGAGAGAGCCTTTTCTCACGGGGGGGCAAAAAGCCTAAATTGGTTGAATGAGAGGGTTGGTGTGCACATAGTCTTTTGATATCTGCATATACCATGTTATAGAAAGTGGTGATGTGGGGGCCCTTCGATTGGTACGGGTAAAAGGAAGATTTAGTTTTTAGGGTGGAGTGGATAATAGGTGGTGATGTGAGGGGATGTTGTGTGAGGTTTTCTAATTGGTCTTGTGTGCATTCACTATATAGTTCTTCCAATATTTCGATGATGTCACTATCGAATTCAAAGGAACAATCCATAGACTCTGATGTTGTGGGGATCAATATATCTGTTTGTTTTTTCTTTTGTATTTCAAAAAAACGTTTAAGGGTGAGGTTCCTGATGTATTTATTCAGATCCTTAAATAACAGATAAGGATCTGGTTTGGATGAGGGGGCAAAATTTAATCCTCTACTGAGCAGGATGGTTTCTTCTGGCGCAAGGACATGGTTAGAGAGGTTAAAGATTTTAACTGTTTTCGTGACTTGGGGGGATTTGCTTTTTTGTTGGTTTTGGTTTCTATTTCTGCCCCCTCTACCAGCCTCTCCGTCGTGCTTTAGTTTTGTGCGGCCGCTGGGGAGGGGTTCAATACTAAAAAAGATGCCTGCATTTCGGGATCTTGGCCAGATTCCACTAGAGGTTGAAGGCCGGATATGGGTGAATGAGTTTGGGAAAGGGGTGATATACTAGTCCTAGTAATAGACGAGGATCCTATTTGTATAGGACTGAGGAGGACCTCAGAAACACGAAGAGTGGAAAAAGGGATGATTCCTACACCTCCACTGTCTGGAGATGGAGGGGATGGATCAATATCTGGTGGGATATTTACTGGGATGGATGGAGGTATCGATGTCGGTATAGGATTTTCGCTACTTCTATTGTAGAATTTCTGAAGGTCGGAATATGATTTGTTCCGAGTTAGACTGAGGGTCTTGGTTTTAGAGTGGTTTTTTATTTGAGAATTTTTTATTGGGTTCTTTTTGAGAACTGGAAAGAATTTTTTATTATTATTCTGATTTTGATTGTCATCATTATTTTTATATTTATTTTTATTTTTATTTTTATTTTTATGATCTTTATGGTCAGAGGCACTGGGGGCAGGACTAAAGACCAATGAGAGTAAAGATGGTATTCTGGATGTACCAGGGTTACTCAAGGTTTGGATGTCTGGGTTGGATGACTCCAAGGACACTGGTTGGGGACGAGATGAGATGTTATGTTGTTTAAAAACTGATGTGGCAGTAGTTGTCGTGGATGGAGCAACAGGTTTTTTCATCCATGTATAGACTCTGTCATTGGTGTAATCATTCAGATCACGACTGAATTTACCTAGTTTATTTTAATGAGAAGAGATTCTTCTCTCTGTGTATTTTTATGAAGAGTATCCAGCCAGACGGTTGGAACAATCTTGTCTGACTTTTGAATTTCTGTCACTAAGGACATTACTATGCCGGTGAGTTTCTCGTACTTGGCAGTCCTATGTTCAATTAGAATATTGATCCATTTGGCTGTACCAAACTCTGAAATTCCTTGCCATTCTTTCAATTGGTCCGGTTCTAGAAAGAACATGTTTTTATGATTCTAAGGCCCACGTGGGGAGATTCTATTCTCAAAATATTTTTCTAAGAAATATTTGTCCCACCACTGTAAATTTGTAGAATGAATTAAACTTTCTAACTAAAAACCTGTTGCTCCATCCACGACAACTACTGCCACATCAGTTTTTAAACAACATAACATCTCATCTCGTCCCCAACCAGTGTCCTTGGAGTCATCCAACCCAGACATCCAAACCTTGAGTAACCCTGGTACATCCAGAATACCATCTTTACTCTCATTGGTCTTTAGTCCTGCCCCCAGTGCCTCTGACCATAAAGATCATAAAAATAAAAATAAAAAATAAAAATAAATATAAAAATAATGATGACAATCAAAAGCAGAATAATAATAAAAAATTCTTTCCAGTTCTCAAAAAGAACCCAATAAAAATTCTCAATAAAAAACCACTCTAAAACCAAGACCCTCAGTCTAACTCGGAACAAATCATATTCCGACCTTCAGAAATTCTACAATAGAAGTAGCGAAAATCCTATACCGACATCGATACCTCCATCCATCCCAGTAAATATCCCACCAGATATTGATCCATCCCCTCCATCTCCAGACAGTGGAGGTGTAGGAATCATCCTTTTTCCACTCTTCGTGTTTCTGAGGTCCTCCTCAGTCCTATACAAATAGGATCCTCGTCTATTACTAGGACTAGTATATCACCCCTTTCCCAAACTCATTCACCCATATCCGGCCTTCAACCTCTAGTGGAATCTGGCCAAGATCCCGAAATGCAGGCATCTTTTTTAGTATTGAACCCCTCCCCAGCGGCCGCACAAAAACTAAAGCACGACGGAGAGGCTGTAGAGGGGGCAGAAATAGAAACCAAAACCAACAAAAAAGCAAATCCCCCCAAGTCACGAAAACAGTTAAAATCTTTAACCTCTCTAACCATGTCCTTGCGCCAGAAGAAACCATCCTGCTCAGTAGAGGATTAAATTTTGCCCCCTCATCCAAACCAGATCCTTATCTGTTATTTAAGGATCTGAATAAATACATCAGGAACCTCACCCTTAAACGTTTTTTTGAAATACAAAAGAAAAAACAAACAGATATATTGATCCCCACAACATCAGAGTCTATGGATTGTTCCTTTGAATTCGATAGTGACATCATCGAAATATTGGAAGAACTATATAGTGAATGCACACAAGACCAATTAGAAAACCTCACACAACATCCCCTCACATCACCACCTATTATCCACTCCACCCTAAAAACTAAATCTTCCTTTTACCCGTACCAATCGAAGGGCCCCCACATCACCACTTTCTATAACATGGTATATGCAGATATCAAAAGACTATGTGCACACCAACCCTCTCATTCAACCAATTTAGGCTTTTTGCCCCCCCGTGAGAAAAAGGCTCTCTCTGCTCTTGCTGCCAATAATGATTTAATCATAAAAACAGCAGACAAAGGAGGAGGCATAGTTATTCAAAATCGTGAGGACTATCTAAAAGAAGCCTATCGCCTACTTGCCGATCAATCGACCTACAAAAAATTAACTAGAGATCCCCTTCCTGACTATAAAATAGAAATCAATACCCTTATCAAACACGCAACCCATCTACAGATTCTAGAAAAGTCAGAAGTTTCTTATCTACTTAAAGATTTCTATAGAGTCCCGTATTTTTATCATATCCCTAAAATACACAAGGCCCTTGTCGACCCACCCGGCAGACCCATAATAGCTGCCATGGATAGCATTACGTCAGGTCTATCGCAATACATAGATTTTCCATTTACAACCCCTAGCCCAGGCCCTGCCAGCATACATCAGAGATGGCACACACCTCCTAGAACAACTTAAACCCTACTCATGGGAAAAAGACTACATGTGGATGTCTTTGGATGTCAGTGCTCTTTACACCTCCATACCCCATACTTTTGGCCTTTCCGCCATCAAACATTTTTTATCTCAAAATCCTTACATGAACACCAGACAAGCATCCTTTATTCTGGATTGTACTGATTATTGTCTAACACACAATTATTTCTCTTTTGATGGTCAATTTTATTTACAGCAAAAAGGCACCGCCATGGGCGCTAATTTTGCACCCTCTTATGCCAACTTGTCCATGGGTTATGGAAGATAGGCATATCTGGAATAACAATCCCCATGCAAAAAATGTAGTCTTCTATGGTAGATACATAGATGACATCATTATTATCTGGAGTGGCACACAAAATGATTGCGAAGAGTTTGTCCAATATTGCAATTCCAACGACTACAGCTTAAACTTCACCTATGTCACAGATCCTGAGAAATTGGCCTTTTAGATTTGGAATTATACCATCTAGACAATGCCATTCATGCTAGAAAACTATTCCAAACCCACTGCAGGCAACTCCCTTTTTGCACTTAAAAGTTGCCACTATTTAAAGTGGAAAAACAATATACCGCGTGGTCAATTTTGCCGGTTACGGCGAAACTGTACCACCTCCACCGATTATGCTGAACAAAGTGAGACACTGACTATGAAACTACGGGAAAAAGGGTATCCTGAATCGTTAATAAAAGAAGCATATACTGAATATACACAAGACCATCTTAAAGAAAGAAAAAAGCCTCCACATTCTGATCATTCTGCCCGCTTTATTACCAGGTTCCATCGAGAACATAAAAAGATGGAACTAATCCTAAGAAAACACTGGCCCATCCTCCTGGAGGATATACATCTTAAAACTATACTACCCAAATTACCCAAAGTAACATATAGGAGAGCGCCCAACATAAAAAATAAAATAGCCCCTAGCAAATTAAAATCTATTAACCCTAAGCATTTACATCAGCCCCACTTGATACCCCTGATAGGCATGTTTCAATGCAAAAAAGCCCTATGTAAAATGTGTAGTTTCGTAAAACATGGCCAAAAAAACTTTACTGATAAAGGCAAAACATATACTTTCACTGAATTTTACAACTGCTCATCTGACCACGTCGTTTACTGCCTTCGTTGCCCCTGCCATCTGCTTTATGTGGGCCGCACGATACGCCCACTCAGGCAAAGGTTCGGTCAACATCGTAGAAAGATAGAAGGTGGGACAGATAAACATAGTGTCCCCCAACATTTTATCAAATTTCATGATAGTTGTACTGATAAATTAGAAGTATGGATCTTAGAACAAATCCCCAAAAACCTCACTGAAGCTGAAAGGTTCTTTAAGCTATGCGAACGCGAGACGTACTGGATATACATTTTAGAAACACTCTCGCCAGGTGGAATAAATGAAATGCTGGAAATTTCCACTCTCCTTTAATCACCCAAAAAGTCCTTCTATATAATAATAATTTTCTCAATTGCAGATACTAATAAATAGAAAATCAATCACAATATCAATACTTTTTTAACTAAATGACACTAAAATGTTTTACTAAAATAATAGATTGACGTCCAGATCCAGTTATAAACTTTTACCAGCGTTAGTACATATATATATATCTTCCTTTACCAAATTAAAGCCATATATTCTTTTATTAATATATACCTATTTTAAGAGAAATGTTTTATCTATCTATGTATCAATGGTTTTCCTGTATCCCCCAAGGTACTCCAGAGATATATCTATTATGTTCCTTTTTCCCCTTTTATATTTATTTTTATATATTTTTGTCACTGGAAACAAGCCCATATAACCCACTCCCAACGTTCATCTTTACATGTGGCCTTTTTCCAAATAAGGATCAGTTCCTATTTTGTCCACAAGATGGCGCACGTTCTAATACTTACAAATAGACTTTCTCCACGTCCTTCCCCATGCTTGAGAAAGAAGCGCGCTTAGTCATCCGACGGCGCCAGCTTGAAACGCCGTCGCAACTGGTGACGTCACCGTGGTCTACGCTGCGCTCCGGGCCTCGTTTCCCACTACCCTCCCGGACCGGCTGTTTTACAGCACAAGATCCGACAGGTACAGGAGTGTCCCCGGAGAAACTACCAGCACAAACAACTAGCCCGGATAGACGTCCCTCTCATCCTCCTCTCCCAGCATCTGATTCTACTATTTCCTTACCGGATTTTAAGATTTTAAAATGTAAGTTCACACTGTTATTTGTGTATTAAAAGCTTCATTTACGTTTTAACCTGGAGGCGCCTTTTTGTTTTCTTCTCTGTAAAATTAATGTGTGTATGGGGATAAATAACCCAATATCACCACAAAGAGCCTGGCAAGGAAGAAGCTTCCGCTGTACCTGTCAGATGGAGAGGGATCATATAATTCTGCCGTACGAGCCGTCACGTCTGTCCATCGGTAGTCGCCGCAGCTATAAATAGTGTCATTCGAATGCCCACACATGCGCAGAAGAATGAGCGGGCGTAATGATGTTATCGCGACCGCGTCGCATAATGATGACGCATAGTCATAGTAAACATAGCGTTGTCTCGAAGGACATGATGTATACTGCGTATGGGCACAAAAAAAAGCACTGACACAAGTCAGAGTGCAATGTATTCAAAGGTAAATCCAGCAATTGGAGCCAAAGTAAAAACAGCAAAAGGACAGACACCGGGCATAATATTGTAAAAATAGCTTCACAAGGGTAATAATAAAAGAAGACAGTTTGTCTACTTGGACAGAGGACAAAAATGATCAATGTCTCTAGAACAGGTAAAAATGCTAGACATATCAACACACTTTAAATGGAAAATTAAATGACTGCCATATTATTGAAAACAAATTAACGTAAATGGCCGGGGCCCCCTATTGGGCGGGGCCCATGGGCATGAGCCCAGTCAAGCCCAATGGTAAGTCCAGCCCAGGCCATAAGTTTGTTGGCTTTATTGAAAGAAGGCTCAGTGGGTAACAGTGGAGTGGACACAAGTTCTGCTATGCTAAATGGAGAGGCTGCAGGGCCAATAGACACAGGTGCGTTGGCTTTTGCAGAAGTTAACCCTCTCCAGTTGGAAGGATCTGAAAAGGACGCATACATAGCAGAGGTTTTGTCCACGGCAAAAGAGATGAGGAATGTTGAGCGTCAGGTTGATGGGGTAATGGATAGCGATTTGGAATCACTCAGTGTTGCTGAAAGTGAGAGGATGAGTGTGACACATGCGATTTGCAGTGCTCAGGGGGAGCCAGAAGTTTTGTCAGTTGCCTCTGAGGTAGAGGTCTCTTTAAGTGTCTCAGCCTCTCACGCTTTAGCAAATGAGCCCCTCCACATCGTTATAAAGGAAAAGTTCCTAGAGTTCTGTGTTTAGATGTGGCATGTCTAGAAATAACTGATATGTTGTTGGAATTGGTGGAAATCTTTCCAATAAACACCTGCATGTATCCACAGCAGAGGGGTGATCTGGTACTGCGTAGTACCAATCGGTGGACACAGGTGTTACAGGCGATGTTAAGCAATGTTGATGAAAATTGGTTGCTGCACTGTTGGTTAATTTTGTGGAAAGTTGTCTCACAGTTCTCTTCGAGAGTGCTTCCAGCGGCAGTTATGTGCATAAGGCGCTCAGGGGAATTGTTAGAGGAATCAGAAATAATAGACATAGTGGAAGTCTCTCCATATGCTGGTGTGATGGGGTGTATTCCTGCTGGTGCGGTCTGAGGTGCGGTTGAGCAGTGGTTGGTAACTGGCGCACGTACTGTCTCACCCACTAGACCTCATGTAAAGGAAGGGCTCGGAATGGACGTGACAGTAGTGGGAATTATGTCCATCACTCGCAGAGAGGTGCAGTTTGAGGTACCCAGAGACACTTTGACAGGAAATAACAACAGTAATGGTAACTGTAATGAAAACGTTTATGAGAGGCACTGTAGAGCACTGTTGGACAACTCTGAGCTATTGGTTGAGATACCAATGGACACAGAAATGGTTAAAAAAATTGGTGTGGGAAAATGTGCATTGGTAGGACAATTGCTATTGGAGGGTTGGAAAACAGGGGGCGTTGTGAAACTGCGAGGCTGTCCCATAAGGAGTAACTGCTTGCATGTAGGTGGTCCCTCCATAGACACTGTCCTGGCAAACAAGGGGACAAGAGGTCCTAATCACAATGTTGAGTTGAATAACCCCTTGTGGAACATTGCTATTGAGTAGAGTTGAGCGGACACCTGGATGTTCGGGTTCGGACCCGAACCCGGACTTTGAAAAAAAAGTTCGGGTTCGGGACCGAACCCGGACTTTGACCCGAACCCGAACCCCATTGAAGTCAATGGGGACCCGGACTTTTGACTACAAAAATGTCTCTAAATAACTAAGGGAAAGGGCTGGAGGGCTGCAAATGGCAGAACAAATGCGGGAAGAGCATGGCAAGTACTCTGGAAATAAATGTGGATAGGGAAATAACTTAAAATAACATAAAAAAAATATAAAAAAAATATATAATGATTTTGACCTTGGAGGACGAGGTCCATACAGTTTTGTTCAAAATTATTCAACCCCCCAATGCTGTAAAGGGTTTTAGGGAATTTAGTGTACATTTGTAATTGTATTCAGAATGCAATCCTACAAGGACTTCATAAAGAACCATATGCAACTAATATGACATCAATTGGTTTTGTAATACAGTAGTAAATGCAAAATTCAAGGCAAAGGGCACTGTTGAAACGCTACCTGGTCGTGGCAGAAAGAAGATGCTGACTTCGACTGCTGTGCGCTACCTGAAGCGTAGAGTGGAGAAAAGTCCCCGTGTGACTGCTGAGGAACTGAGAAAATATTTGTCAGATGTGGGTACTGAAGTTTCTGCTCAGACAATACGACGCACACTGCGTAATGAAGGCCTCCATGCCAGAACTCCCAGGCGCACCCCCTTGCTGTCTCCAAAGAATAAGAAGAGTCGACTGCAGTATGCCAAATGTCATGTGGGCAAACCACACAAGTTTTGGGATTGTGTTCTGTGGACTGATGAAACAAAATTAGAACTGTTTGGGCCCATGGAGGAGGAAGAACAAGGCCTATGATGAAAAGAACACCTTGCCTACTGTGAAGCATGGCGGGGGGTCAATCATGCTTTGGGGCTGTTTTGCCTCTGCAGGTACAGGGAAGCTTCAGCGTGTGCAAGGTACCATGAATTCTCTTCAGTACCAGGAGATATTGGATGACAATGTGATGCAGTCCGTCACAAACCTGAGGCTTGGGAGACGTTGGACCTTTCAACAGGACAATGATCCCAAGCATACCTCAAACTCCACTAGAGCATGCTTGCAGATTAAAGGCTGGAACATTTTGGAGTGGCCATCGCAGTCACCAGACTTAAATCCGATTGAGAACCTCTGGTGGGACTTAAAGAAAGCAGTTGCAGTGCGCAAGCCTAAGAATGTGACTGAAAGTGGAAGCGGCGGTGGAGGAGGAGGAGGAGGAGGTAGCCAACACAGCAGGTTTTGGTTTTTAATTGATTTATTTTTTAAATTAGGGTAAACCCCAAAATAGTGAGAAAGATCTAGGGTTGCTACCTCATCCCTTTAAACCTGAACACAGAGGAATTACACAGGTTATGGGGCTAATTTAATGTCGATAAGGCACCAAGTGAGTTTAATTAGCAGCACCCTAATCAGCCAGAGAACCTGTGTAATTAATATGTTTTTGCTTAGAAAGGGGTGAGATGGCAACCCTAGAAAGCTCAGAAAAAAACAATGTCTGGGTAAGGCCGGCCCGGTGTCTATTCTGCACAAGGTACGGACAACTCCTTTGGGATCCATGCCTGGTTCATTTTAATGAACGTGAGCTTGTCCACATTGGCTCTGGACAGGCGGCTGCGCTTGTCTGTGATAACGCCCCCTGCCATGCTAAATACACGTTCAGACAATACACTGGCCGCAGGGCAGGCCAGCACCTCCAAGGCGTAAAGGGCAAGCTCAGGCCATGTGCCCAATTTGGAGACCCAGAAGTTTAAGGGGGCATAGCCGTCATTCAGTACGTGTAGGGGTGTGCTCACATACTGCTCCACCATGTTGCTGAAATGTTGCCTCCTGCTAAAATGTTCCATATCAGCTGGTGGTGCTGTTTGTTGTGGCATGCTGACAAAGCTTTTCCACATTTCGGCCATGCTAACCCTGCCTTCTGAGGTGCTGGCGGTGCCTCTGCTGCATTGGCGACCTCTTCCTCCTCCTCTGCCTTCGCCTTCTGCTTCCACTGTGCCCCCGCTGCCAGGTGGGAATTGCACCAGCAGCGCGTCTAACAGCGTGCGCTTGTACTCGCGCATCTTGCGTTCACGCTCCAGTGAGGGGATTAAGGACGGTACATTGTCCTTGTAACGGGGATCCAGCAGCGTGGCCACCCAGTAATCAGCACCGGTCATAATGTGCGAAACACGCCGGTCGTTGCGGAGACACTGCAGCATGTAATTGCTCATGTGTGCCAGGCTGCCCAGAGGCAACGAAAAGCTGTCCTCTGTGGGAGGTGTATCATCTGTGTCCTCTGTATCCCCCCAGCCATGCACCAGTAATGGCCATGAGCTGGTCTCAATGCCATCCTGCTGTGAACATGGTTCCTCCTCCTCCTCCATGTCTTCCTCCTCCTCATCCTCCACCGCGTCATCCTCCAGAACTGTGCCCTTGCTAGACAATTGTGTACCTGGCCTTTGTTGGTGCACGAACCCACCCTCGGAGCCACTTGTGAATGACTGCCCTGAAAGCCTTGCAAATGATCCAGATTGCTCCTCCTCCTCCTCCTTCTCCTGTGCCACATCCTCTTCCATCATCGCCCATAGCGTTTTTTCAAGGAGGCATAGAACTGGGATAGTCAAGCTGAGAGCGGCGTCATTGGCACTGGCCATGTTGGTGGAGTACTCAAAACAGCGCAACAAGGCACACAGGTTTTGCATGGAGGCCCAGTTATTGGTGGTAAAGTGGTTCTGTTCCGCAGAGCGACTCACGCATGCGTGCTGCAGCTGGAACTCCACTATCGCCTGCTGCTGCTCGCACAGTCTGGCCAGCATGTGCAAGGTGGAGTTCCACCTTGTGGGCACATCACATATGAGGCGGTGAGCGAGAAGGCCGAAGTTACGCTGCAGCGCTGCCAGGCGAGCAGCAGCAGGGTGAGAACGCCGAAAGTGCGCACAGACGGCCCGCACTTTCTGCAGCAGCTGTAGCATATTGGGGTAAGTTCAAATTCAGCACATGCGCCAGGCAAGGGATGTGTGTCAAACCGGCTAGGCCCAGAGCTGCTACAAGATTTCGCCCGTTATCGCACACCACCAGGCCCGGCTTGAAGCTCACTGACGCCAACCACTCATCGGTCTGTTGTTCCATGTCCCTCCACAACTCCTGCGCGGTGTGTGGTTTTTCCCCCAAACAGGAAAGTTTTAAAACTGCCTGCTGGCGTTTACCCATGGCTGTGCTGAAGTTGGTGGTGAATTTGTTACGCTGACTGGATGAGGAGGCGGTAGAGGATAAGGAAGCGGAGTAGAAAGAGTTAGGAACAGGAGGCAAACTGAAGCGCCCTGCAATCCTCGGTGGTGGAAGGACATGCGCCAAACTGCTATCCGCCTCAGGCCCAGCCGCCACTGCATTTACCCAGTGCGCTGTTAGGGAGATATTGTCCTCCACTTGGTTGTGCAGGGAAGGGATGGCTCGCCTGGAAAAGTAGTGGCGGCTGGGCACGATGTACTGTGGGACAGCCAATGCCATCAGGCTTTTAAAACTCTGTGTCTCCACCAGACGGAATGACAGCATTTCAAAGGCCAGTAATTTTGAAATGCTGGCATTCAGGGCCATGGATCGCGGGTGGGTAGAGGGGTACTTCCTCTTACGCTCCAGTGTTTGGAGGATGGAGAGCTGAATGCTTCCATGGGACATTGTGAAGATGCTTGGTGACCCAGATGGTAGTGTTGCTTGCCGGTCCTCTAATTGAGGGGTGGCAGGTGGCACTGTCACTACGGAGGTGGATGAAGAGGCAGAGAGGCCCGAGACTGATGCAGAAGAGGAAGCAGGATGAGCCAGAGACCTTTCTTGGCTTTTGAGGTGTCTACTCCACTGCAGCTCGTGCTTTGCACTTAGATGCCTGGTCATGCAGGTTGTGCTCAGGTTGAGAACGTTTATGCCTCGCTTCAGGCTCTGATTGCACAACGTGCAAACCACGCGTGTCTTGTCATCAGCACATTGTGTGAAGAACTGCCACGCTAGGGAACTCCTTGGACCTAGCTCTGGTGTGCTCGGTCCCTTGCTGCGTTGGGCAGTAGCAGGCGTACTGTCTAGGGGACGGACGCTCTGCTTTGGCACCCTGCTCCCTCTTCTGCTGTGCTGGTGGCTCTGTGCGACCACCGCCTCTTCCTCCAAACTACACGGGTCATCTGCATGAGGTTGATTCCATGTCGGGTCGAGGACCTCATCGTCCTGCACATCATCTTCCACCCAGTCTTCAACACTGCCCTCCTTGTCGGTCTGTACAATTGCAAAAGCACCAGTGTTTCATCATCATCATGCAAGACGTGCTGTGATGGTCCCCCCATTAACTCATCCTGAAATATAAGTGGTTGGGCATCGGTGCACCCAATCTCATCCCCTTCTGAGGCTGGGCTAGGTGGATGGCCCTGGGAACACATGCTAACAGACTCATCAAAAAGAAGAAGAGACTGCTGCATGCTTTGGGGCTCAGACTGCTTGGCTGATTTGCAAGGGGGTGAGGTGAAAAACTGATGGTGGACATCGGCTGCAGGCGCCAACTCTATACTTTCAGCACAAGACTGGTTGGGAGACAATGTGAAGGAACTGGAGGCACTGCCAGCAACCCAATCTACTACCGCCTGTTCTGCTCCTTGCCTCAACATTCGTAGAGCTGGATTAGGCCAAACCAAATACCACTGCAGGCTCTGTCGGCTACTCGCACCTGAGAAAGGTGTTTCACTTGTGCTTGTAGCTGGCACAGATCGACCACGTCCTCTCCCTGTAACAGGAGCTCCACCAGCAGCACCACGACCGCGGCCACGTCCCTTATTTGACGTTTTCCTCATATTTCTCAAATTTAGGGTCTTGCCCTAATTTTGAGAAATTTTAAATACAAAAATAGTGTAATATGGTGAAATAGGCAGAGATTCACCTATATATTTCTCTACCTATAGCAAGAAGCAGGAACCCAGCCCTAAACAATGTACTGGCGGAGTGCTGGTGAAATGGGCAGAGATTCACCTATATATTTCTCAAATTTAGGGTCTTGCCCTAATTTTGACAAATGTTAAATACAAAAATAGTGTAAGCTGGTGAAATAGGCAGAGATTCACCTATATATTTCTCTACCTATAGCAATAAGCAGGAAGCCAGCACTAAACAATGTACTGCACAGACAGTATATCACAGGGGACATGTGGAGTGCTGGTGAAATGGGCAGAGATTCACCTATATATTTCTCAAATTTAGGGTCTTGCCCTAATTTTGACAAATGTTAAATACAAAAATAGTGTAAGCTGGTGAAATAGGCAGAGATTCACCTATATATTTCTCTACCTATAGCAATAAGCAGGAAGCCAGCACTAAACAATGTACTGCACAGACAGTATATCACAGGGGACATGTGGAGTGCTGGTGAAATGGGCAGAGATTCACCTATATATTTCTCAAATTTAGGGTCTTGCCCTAATTTTGACAAATTTTAAATACAAAAATAGTGTAAGCTGGTGAAATAGGCAGAGATTCACCTATATATTTCTCTACCTATAGCAATAAGCAGGAAGCCAGCACTAAACAATGTACTGCACAGACAGTATATCACAGGGGACAGGTAGAGTGCTGGTGAAATGGGCAGAGATTCACCTATATATTTCTCCACCTATAGCAAGAAGCAGGAACCCAGCCCTAAACAATGTACTGCACAGACAGTATATCACAGGGGGCAGGTGCAGTGCTGTTGAAATATTCAGAGTCACCTATAGATTGCTGACTGCCCCTATAGGAAAATATCTGGAACCTGTCCCTGAACTATGTACTTGACAGAAAAACACAGTATATCACAGGTGAACAGGTGGTGGCAGGTGCAGTGCTGTTGAAATATTCAAAGTCACCTATAGATTGCTGACTGCCCCTGTAGGAAAATATCTGGAACCTGTCCCTGAACTATGTACTTGACAGAAAAACACAGTATATCACAGGTGAACAGGTGGTGGCAGGTGCAGTGCTGTTGAAATATTCAGAGTCACCTATAGATTGCTGACTGCCCCTATAGCTGAACAAAATTCCTAAACTATATGAAGCACAGCAGATGTCACAGTAATAAAGAGTGCTTGTTGAGATTTCTGGAGTAGGATACACCTAACACTGTCCCTAAGCAGCAACAGCAGCCTTTCCCTATCATAAGTGAAGCACAGTGACAATGAGCCAGATACCATAAGATGATGCAGATATCAAAGAAATAAAGTGTTTTTGCTGAGATTTCTGGAGCAGGATACACCTAACACTGTCCCTATGCAGCAGATTCAGCAGCCTCTCCCTATCCTAATTGAAGCACAGTGACAACGAGCCAGATACCATCAGATGATGCAGATATCAAAGAAATAAAGTGTTTTTGCTGAGATTTCTGGAGCAGGATACACCTAACACTGTCCCTATGCAGAAGATTCAGCAGCCTCTCCCTATCCTAATTGAAGCAGAGTGACGATCTGTGCTGTGTGCCTCGATCTAATATAGAGGCTGGTCACATGATGGGTCACATGCTGCACTGGCCAATCACAGCCATGCCATAAGTAGGTATGGCTGTGATCAGTTCCCAGTCACAGTAGTAAAACGAATGGCGATTGGCTGCCGTGCAGCGCGCCAAAACATACCCGAACTCCGAACCCGAACCCAGACTTTTTCCAACTATTCGGGTTCGGGTTCGGGAAAAACCCAAAGTCCGTACCGAACCCGAACTTTACAGTTCGGGTTCGCTCAACCCTACTATTGAGGTTAAACAGAAGGATGTGGTGTTGATCTCAGATGGTTTGGTTGCCAAAGGTAACCACATAGGGGTTAGTGAACCCGAGAAACAAATGTTGTTGGTTAATGTTGCGTCAGGTAGTGAGAGTGGCCAGTCCCTGACAGATTGCATGGAAATGGGTCCCCAACAGTCCCGGGAGTAACCTGTGGGAGAAAAAAGAAGGATCCGGAGGCCAGAAGGTAGAAGGGATAGAGAGATTAGTGGGAGCCCACGGTTCAGGAAGAAGTGATGGTGTAAGCTTACCCGGAAGAAGATGTGAGTGGAGTGCCCCTTTAGAGAAAAGGTTGGGCAGATTAGGACTCCTGCTGCTGATAGTTGGCACAGAGGCGCCACGGTGAAGTGCTGGTGGAAACATACCTGGAAAAAATGGGCCTACGCAGCCAATGGCTGGCACAGAGGTGTCCCATTTGTGATAATGGGTTTATGTGTTCCTCCCTCTGGTTCGAAACAGGGGGGAGGATATGTGGTGGTGGGACTCTGTCCTACCATAAAGATTGCTGGTTTACGCCAGATTTTGGAGAGAAAGACACATTTAGCCAGATTCATAGAGAGTTACGCCGGCATATCAGTAGATACAACGACGTATCTCGGAATCTGCGCCGTCGTAAGTTTAAGTGTATGCTCAAACTGAGATACACTTAAACCTATCTAAGATACTACGCCGATTCACGAACGTACGTGAAAATTTTGCGTTGATTGCGTAAGTCGTCCGTGAATGGGGCTGGACGTAATTTACGTTCACGTCGAAACCAATACGTCCTTGCGGCGTACTTTGGATCAATGCACACTGGGATATGTACACGGACGGGGCATGCGCCGTTCGTAAAAAACGTCAATCACGTCGGGTCACCAAACATTAACATAAAACATGCCCTCCATCCTAATTTGAATTAGGCGCGCTTACGCCGGCCCCATTTATGCTATGCCGTCGTAAGTTAGGAGGCAAGTGCTTTGTGAATACAGTACTTGCCTCTCTGACTTAAGGCGGCGTAGCGTAAATATGATACGCTACGCCGCCTTAAAGATACACGCCCCTACCTGAATCTGGCTAATTGATTGCACAGCTGTGTGTTTTGGCTATTTAGTTCTGACCTGACTATGGCTCAGAGCCCCACCCAACAGACAGGAAGTCTGTTCCTGGGAGTCAGGTGGACTCCCATCCCTCTGAGAGGAGTCAGAGGCTGCATTTCTGCAGGAGGCAGATGTCATTGGTGATTGAGCAGCAAGGCGCTGATCAGGAGTAAGCTAGGAGAGAGTTTAACTCTAGGAAACCCTATTTGTTCTGAGGCCTAGGCTAAAAGGCCTGAAACAGCCGGATGGCAAGAATGAAAGCCAGGAGGCTAAACTGTTGAGTATGCAAGATACAGTAATGGTGGAACCCCCTGTGAGGGCTACTCATGTATTTGTGAATTTTTTGTGCGTTTAAATAAAAGTGGGCTACCAGGCCCTTAAAAATTCAGTTCTGGACTGGCGTACTCACTAAAAACGCACTTACCGCTGGAGTCTGATCACCCCAATCTTACAATATATATATATATATATATATATATATATATGCCCGGATTCAGATAGGAGTTACGACAGCCTATCTCCGGATACGCCGTCGTAACTCTGAGTGTGCGGGGTCTTATCTATGCGCCTGATTCGTAGAATCAGTTACGCATAGATTTCCCTAAGATCCGACCGGCGTAAGTCTCTTACACTGTCATATCTTAGGCTGCATATTTACTCTGGCCGCTAGGTGGCGCTTCCGTAGATTTACGTGAGGAATATGCAAATTAGGTAGATACGCCGATTCAGAAACATACGTCCGCCCAGCGCATTTTTTTACGTCGTTTACGTTAGGCTTTTTCCGGCGTAAAGTTACCCCTGCTATATGAGGCGTATCCTATGTTAAGTATGGACGTCGGGCCAGCGTCAAATTTTCTGTCGAGGGCTGGGCGTAATTTACGTTCACGTCGAAAGCATTGGCTTTTTGCGGGTTAATTTGGAGCATGCGCATTGGGATACGTTCACGGATGGCACATGCGCTGTTAGCCAAAAACGTCATTTACGTGGGGTCAGCCTTCATTGCCATACAACACGCCCACTGCATGGAGAATTTGAATTCCGCGGGCTTACGCCGGACCACATACGCTACGCCGCCTTAACTTAGGGCGCAAGTTCTTTCTGAATACGGAACTTGCGCCCTAAGTTATGGCGGCGTAACGTATCTGAGATACGTTACGCCCGCCGATAGATACGCAATTGTATCTGAATCCGGGCCATAATTTTTTAATTAGATTTTTATTACTTTATATATTCAATTCAAAGTTTTCTAAATTATAAGGGCTCCTTCAAGCAGTTTCATTAATAGGGCCTATTAATTTTGATATTTGGACTCTTACTAGATATACCATATAAGAATAGCTTTAAGGTCTAGGAGAGTTATTCAATTTTTTCACAGGAACAAAATTGATTACCATTGATGAGTTGTTTCGATAGATGGCTTTATCTATACATTGTTACAATATTAAATCTACTTAAAAGTTTAATTTTATAATTTTGTTTTTATTCTTTTAAAAGATTTTTTTTAAAAAACTATATATTGTAACTACTAGTTGGATCTATCCTCCTTTACCTCATAAAGGTTTTTTCAGACCTATTTTATAATTATAACTAGGTAGTCAAATAATTTTTTTCTTACTGAATGTGCAAATTAGGTAGATTTGTAGTGGCTGTTGTTGTCAGCCACTGCCCCTCCATCTTTTCCACATAGATTTGTTCACTCTTTGGAATATTTTTTATCCACTGATTGGTGATCTAATGCCGTTCATTGTATAACCTACTTCAAATAGGAGCACTTTTTTTTATTTTTATTTTATATTTCTTATCTACCTTTTTATAGGTAACTTCTCTCAAACACCTATAATAAAAATGTTATAATAGCGTTGTTCTATCCTAATTGTACTCTCTAGCATATTTAAATTTTACAGAATAATTGAACTATCAGTGAGGATAAACCCTTCAGTGAGGAGAAACTTGACCTTAAACCTAATTTTCTCCTACTAGGTTTTACTGAACCACTTAACCCCCGGACCATATTGCTGGTCAAAGACCAGAGCACTTTTTGCGATTTGGCACTGCGTCGCTTTAACTGACAATTGCGCAGTCGTGCAACATGGCTCCCAAACAAAATTTACGTCCTTTTTTTCCCACAAATAGAGCTTTCTTTTGGTGGTATTTGATCACCTCTGCGGTTTTTAGTTTTTGCGCTATAAACAAAAACAGAGCGACAATTTTGAAGAAAAATAATATTTTTAACTTTTTGCTATAATAAATATCCCCCAAAAATATATAAAAAAACTATTTTTTTCCTCAGTTAAGGCCGATACGTATTCTTCTACATATTTTTCGTAAGAAAAATCACAATAAGCGTTTATTGATTTGTTTGCGCAAAAGTTATAGCGTTTACAAAATAGGGGGTAGTTTTATGGCATTTTTATTAAAAAAAATTTTTTTTACTAGTAATGGCAGCGATCAGCGATTTTTTTCGGTACTGCGACATTATGGCGGATGCTTCGAACACTTTTGACATCATTGGCATTTTTATAGCGATCAGTGCTATAAAAATGCATTGATTACTATAAAAATGCCACTGGCAGGGAAGGGGTTAACACTAGAGGGCGGGGAAGGGGTTAAGTATTGTGAAGGACTTTTTGCCTATGTGCTTCAGTCTAATGCTCTCCCTGCTAACTTAATGCTGTGGGTTAGAGGTAACAGGTGTTTCATGTGTGATTCATCTCTCTCTGTGAACACTGTTCATATGTTAAATAAGGCTAGCTTTTGAAAGGCCTTTAATTGTGTGATAACCCTGTCTAAAAACCTAGTGATTCTCAGAGGTGTTAATAGGTGTCAAACTGGAAGCAGACGAAACGTCTGCTTAGGAAACTCAAGTGTGTGAAGGTGGTTTGTTGTTTAAGGAATGTGCAGTGATTAGACCTGATAATTGTCGGTCGGTGCTGACCTGTCTAGAATGTTTTAGTAATTAGCCTTAGTGTGTGATTAGGGGGGTGGAGATTTCATTGTTGCTTCAATGTCTTGGACTGTATAAAAAGCTGAGAAGAAAACCATTAAAGTCTGTGTTGTTCCAGCAGTAAGCTTGGCATGTGTGGCTTTCTGGGCGACTCCAGGGATATTCCTCCTCGTGGAATATTGGGGTGATTTTCGTTATGGGAAGAAGGGAACGTTGACGGGGATATCATTGTAATACCGTCACAATTGGTTGGAAGCAGCGGGATTTTCCCTTCTACTCTCCTTTACACCCGGATTCCAAGCAGACACTGGAAGAACTACTGGAAGTTCGTGGAAGGATTGCTAGCAACAAAACCAAGCGGGTCATCATAGCAGAATCAATGGAGCTAGACCAGGAGGACGGGATTGCAGCAACGCCAGCAGTACAAGAGATGGAGACACCAGTGATTCAGGAGGAGGAATCGCCAGCCAACAAGCTAATGAGAGAGAAGCTAGCATGGTTCGGTCCGAACCCAACGGCAGATGTGGTGCTGAGAGTGATGGAGCTACAGGAGGCTAAAGAAATAAGGGACGCAGAACTACAGTTAAAACTGGCAGCAGTCCGACAAGCAGCCGCACATTCTCCAAACAGTGAGTACAGCACAGCAGACACAAGGAAGATTCCGATCTAGCGCTTTTAAAGCTTTTGATGAAAAGGACTGTGAAATTGATAACTACCTGGCAGATTTTGAGAGACAATGTAACCTGCACCGAATAGCTAGAAGAGAGTGGGTTGCAATATTGTCAGGCAAACTGTCAGGCAAAGCTTCTGATGCTTTCCGGACCATGCCAGATCAGGATATCCATAGCTACGCCCGGGTTAAAGAAGTGCTCCTGGCTCGTTATGCAGTAACCCCAGAGTCCCACCGACAGAAGTTCAGGGACTCACGCAAAATCACGGAAGACTCTTACGCGGAATGGGCATGCCAGTTATCCCTGTCGGCCTCTAACTGGGTTAACAGCAGCCAGGCCACCACCGCAGAGGACATTTTGCAACTAATGCTCCTGGAGCAATTTTACAATCACATCCAGACGGATGTCAAAGATTGGTGAGAGATCGCAGGCCCATGACTCTACCAGAGGCCGCGAAGTTGGCGGATGAATATGCAGATACTCGCAAGACAAACCAGGTCACACCACGGGTACAACCTCCACGACCAATGGTGCCCTCACACCCACCAGCCGCTAGATACCAACCTCCTAACAGACCGGTGACATCTAGCCCTCGCTATCCACGCCAGGAGGACAACGAACAACGCTGCTTCGGTGCAAACAGCTGGGTCACTTCAAGCAGAATTGCCCCATGAACGACAACACCAGGTCAAATTGGTCTCAACCTGGGTACCGCCCACCAGCAGCAGCCCATTGTGTAGACTTGGCTTGGGATCCCCAGGAGCTGGGTCCGGAAGAACCATTGGACACCATTTACGAAGTCCTCACGGTACAATCTGGTATTACGGACAACAGGGAACACCATTGTCTGCTGGTCATGGGCGACAGCCATGAGCCGGAGGGGCCCTGGAGGGAGCTGGGCAGAAAGAGGCACCGCCAGCCACCCTGCAAGAAGAAGAGGTCCTGAAAGCCGTATAACAAGCTGACCTGGGAGGAGAAGAAGCGACTGGAGGAGAGGGAGTCGCAGCGGGCATCCCAGATGCGGGCCGAGATGTTCGCCAAGGGCCCACCGGTGGCCCCTTACACCACCACCCAGTTCCTGATGATGAAGGACCACGTGGAGAGCCTGCAGGACATGAGCAAGCAGGAGCTGATCCGTGAGTACATAGAGCTGGAGGAGTGCATAAGCCGCATGGAGGAAGAGAACAACCACCTGAGGTCACAGCAGGCTGACCCCCCCCAGGCTCCATGAACTGGAGATGGAGCTGGAGAAGCTCAAAGAGGAGAACTGGTGGCTGCGGAGGGAGCAGAGGGTGGCTGACCCTATGGGGCCCTGATTCCCCCCCCCCGAACTCTGAGCACCGGTGCTACAGCATTTCAACAAATATAACTTTTTCTTTTTATGAATCTCCTGTGATTGTCACTTCAGAGCCATAACCTGCCCCCTCCCATAGCGGGACACCTAGATGGCGGCGCACAGACCCATTCGCCGTCTTCACACTGACTTCTGGTGACTCTGCAGATCGCACAAAGACTTGGACTGACCGGCGTGTGATCTGACGACCCCGGTGACATACCTAAGTCGGAAGCAGTTGCCAAGGGAGGTCAGTTACGCCAAACGGAGTTAACCTCGGACTAAAAGCTCTGAACCCGTCAACCCTACTGGACCAGGGAAGGGTCCAACCGGGTTTGCCGGAGCAGGGAGAAAAGGGGGGGGCCATTGTGAAGGACTTTTTGCCTATGTGCTTCAGTCTAATGCTCTCCCTGCTAACTTAATGCTGTGGGTTAGAGGTAACAGGTGTTTCATGTGTGATTCATCTCTCTCTGTGAACACTGTTCATATTTTAAATAAGGCTAGCTTTTGAAAGGCCTTTAATTGTGTGATAACCCTGTCTAAAAACCTAGTGATTCTCAGAGGTGTTAATAGGTGTCAAACTGGAAGCAGACGAAACGTCTGCTTAGGAAACTCAAGTGTGTGAAGGTGGTTTGTTGTTTAAGGAATGTGCAGTGATTAGACATGATAATTGTCGGTCGGTGCCGACCTGTCTAGAATGTTTTAGTAATTAGCCTTAGTGTGTGATTAGGGGGGTGGAGATTTCATTGTTGCTTCAATGTCCTTGGACTGTATAAAAAGCTGAGAAGAAAACCATTAAAGTCTGTGTTGTTCCAGCAGTAAGCTTGGCATGTGTGGCTTCTGGGCGACTCCAGGGATATTCCTCCTCGTGGAATATTGGGGTGATTTTCGTTATGGGAAGAAGGGAACGTTGACGGGGATATCATTGTAATACCGTCACAAGTATGTTCCTTGGGTGTGTCTAACTGTAGGGGGGTGGACTCACTAGGGGAAATGACTGATCGCTGTTCATACATTGTATGTGACAGACGGTCAGGCATTTCTCCCCTGACAGGACCGGGAGCTGTGTGTTTACACACACAGCTCCCGGGCCTCGCTCTGTAACGAGCAATCGCGTGTGCCCGGCGGCGATTGCGCCCGCCGGGCACGCGCACGGGAGTCGGGGCGAGCGGGGGGCGCGCCCCTATTGGCTGCTGGGCGAGGTGACGTATAGCTACGTGCTCTCGCCCAGCAGAGCCAACCTGCCGCCGTAGGTTGGTCGGTAAGCAGTTAAAGCGGAGTTCCAACCTAAAAATGAACTTTCTATTAACAGCTTGCCTTTAACCACTTCAGCCCCGGACCATTACCGAGGTCTTTTTACAATTTAGCACTGCGCTGCTTTAACTGTTGCATAGTTCTGGTTGAAAAAAGACACAAGTCCATCAAGTTCAACCATAAGAAATAAAATAATAATAATATCATACAATCACATATACCCAATTCTATACCCACAGTTGATCCAGAGGAAGGAAAAAAAACAGCAAAGCATGATCCAATTTGCTACAGCAGGGAAAAAATTCCTTCCTGATCCCCCATGAGGCAATTCGGATGTTCCCCAGATCAACTTTACCTATAAATGTTAGTACCCAGTTATATTATGTACATTAGGAAAGTATTAAGGCCTTTCTTAAAGCAATCTACTGAGCTGGCCAGAACCACCTCTGTAGGGAGTCTATTCCACATTTCCACAGCTCTTACTGTGAAGAAACCTTTCCGTATTTGGAGGTGAAATCTCTTTTCCTCTAGATGTAAAGAGTGCCTCCTTGTCCTCAGTGTTGACCGTAAAGTGAAAAACTCAACACCAAGTTCACTATATGGACCCCTTAAATATTTGTACATGTTGATTTTATCCCCCCTTAATCTCCTGTTCTCAAGATTGAATAAATTCAGTTCCTCTAATCCAGGGGTCTCCAAACTTTTTACTTCGAGGGCCACATTCTATATTTTACACATATTCGCGGGCCGGAAACATAATTTATAAATAAATCCACAGTAGAAGAAGAATAGAATAGAATTTGACTTACTGCTGACAGCAGGACTGGATGGTGCTCCTATATTCTTTGCTGGCACCTAAACGCTGGAGCATCATGCAGCGGGGCTAAACTTTCCAGCGTGCATGAGGCTTTACATCCGTGTCCCCATCCATCTGTGTCCCCATCATCTGTGTGCCCATCCATCTGTGTGCCCATCCATCTGTGTCCCCATCCATCTGTGTGCCCATCCATCTGTGTCCCCATCCATCTGTGTCCCCATCCATCTGTGTCCCCATCCATCTGTGGTCACCATCATCTGTGTCCCCATCAGTCTCTCCATTCATCTGTGTCCTCCATCAGTCTCCCCATTCATCTGTGTCCCCATCAGTCTCCCCATTCATCTGTGTCCCCATCCATCTGTGTCCCCATCCATCTGTGTCCCCATCCATCTGTGTCCCCCATTCATCTTGTCCCCATCAGTCTCTCCCCATTCATCTGTGTCCCCATCAGTCTCCCCATTCATCTGTGTCCCCATCCATCTGTGTCCCCATTCATCTGTGTCCCCATTCATCGTGTGTCCCCATCAGTCTCCCCATTCATCTGTGTCCCCATCAGTCTCCCCATTCATCTGTGTCCCCATCCATCTGTGTCCCCATCTCATCTGTGTCCCCATTCATCTGTGTCCCCATCAGTCTCCCCATTCATCTGTGTCCCCATCCATCTGTGTCCCCATCCATCGGTGTCCCCATTCATCTGTGTCCCCATCAGTCTACCCCATTCATCTGTGTCCCCATCAGTCTTCCCATTCATCTGTGTCCCCATCAGTCTTCCCATACATCTGTGTCCCCATCATGTGTCCCCATTCATCTGTGTCCCCATCATCTGTGTCCCCATCAGTCTCCCCATTCATCTGTGTCCCCATCCATCTGTGTCCCCATCCATCTGTGTCACCATCATCGGTGTCCCCATCAGTCTCTCCATTCATCTGTGTCCCCATCAGTCTCCCCATTCATCTGTGTCCCCATCAGTCTCCCCATTCATCTGTGTCCCCATCCATCTGTGTCCCCATCCATCTGTGTCCCCATCCATCTGTGTCCCCATTCATCTGTGTCCCCATCAGTCTTCCCAGTCATCTGTGTCCCCATCAGTCTTCCCATACATCTGTGTCCCCATCATGTGTCCCCATTCATCTGTGTCCCCATCATCTGTGTCCCCATCAGTCTCCCCATTCATCTGTGTCCCCATCAGTCTCCCCATTCATCTGTGTCCCCATCCATCTGTGTCCCCATCCATCTGTGTCCCCATCCATCTGTGTCCCCATTCATCTGTATCCCCATCAGTCTTCCCATTCATCTGTGTGCCCATCAGTCTTCCCATACATCTGTGTCCCCATCATCTGTGTCCCCATTCATCTGTGTCCCCATCATCTGTGTCCCCAATCATCTGTGTCCCCAATCATCTGTGTCCCCATCATCTGTGTCCCCATCAGTCTCCCCATTCATCTGTGTCCCCATCATCTGTGTCCCCATCAGTCTCCCCATTCATCTGTGTCCCCATTCATCTGTGTCCCCATTCATCTGTGTCCCCATCAGTCTCCCCATTCATCTGTGTCCCCATTCATCTGTGTCCCCATTCATCTGTGCCCCCATCCATCTGTGTCCACATCCATCTGTGTCCACATCCATCTGTGTCCCCATCCATCTGTGTCCACATCCATCTGTGTCCCCAATTATCTGTGTCCCCATCATCTGTGTCCCCATCAGTCTCCCATTCATCTGTGTCCCCATTCATCTGTGTCCCCATCAGTCTCCCCATTCATCTGTGTCCCCATTCATCTGTGTCCCCATCAGTCTCCCCATTCATCTGTGTCCCCATTCATCTGTGCCCCCATCCATCTGTGTCCCCATCCATCTGTGTCCCCATCCATCTGTGTCCACATCCATCTGTGTCCCCAATTATCTGTGTCCCCCATTCATCTGTGTCCCCATTCATCTGTGTCCCCATCAGTCTCCCATTCATCTGTGTCCCACATCCATCTGTGTCCACATCCATCTGTGTCCCCAATTATCTGTGTCCCCATTCATCTGTGTCCACATCCATCTGTGTCCACATCCATCTGTGTCCCCATTCATCTGTGTCCCCATCCATCTGTGTCCCCATCCATCTGTGTCCCCATCCATCTGTGTCCCCATCCATCTGTGTCCCCATCCATCTGTGTCCCCATCCATCTGTGTCCCATCAGTCTCCCCATTCATCTGTGTCCCCATTCATCTGTGCCCCATTCATCTGTGCCCCCATCCATCTGTGTCCCCATCCATCTTGTGTCCCCATCCATCTGTGTCCACATCCATCTGTGTCCCCCATGTCATCTGTGTCCCCATCCATCTGTGTCCCCATTCATCTGTGGTCCCCATCAGTTTCCCAGCCACCTGGTCCCCATTCATCTGTGTCCCCATCAGTCCTTCCATTCATCTGTGTCCCCATCGGTGTCCCCAATCATCTGTGTCCCCATCATCTGTGTCCCCATCACTCATCAGGCTATCCCCCACAATTGGTGTCCCCATTAGAGCCCCCCCCCCCCATCATTCATCCGAGTCTTCCTGCACGTGTCCCCATCACAGCCCACCCCCGCCTGCATAGTTGTGTCACCATTAGAGGCCATCAGCCCCCCTCCTCACATGTTTTGTGTCCCCATAAGAGCCACCAGCACCCCCACATTTGTGTCCCCCATCAAACCCCACAGATATTTGTGTCCCCATCAGAGTCATCACCCCCCCCCCACATGTATGTCCCCATCAGAGTCATCAGGCCCCCCCCCACATTTGTGTCCCCATCAGACCCCACAGATTATTTGTGTCCCCATCAGAGTCATCACCCCCCCCCCCACATTTATGTCCCCATCATCATCAGCCCCCCCCCCACATGTATGTCCCCATCAGAGTCATCAGCCCCCCCCCCCCACGATTTGTGTCCCCATCAGAGTCATCACCCCCCCCCCCTACATTTAGTCCCCATCAGTCATCAGCCCCCCCCCCCCCACATGTATGGCCCCATCAGTCAGCAGCCCCCCCCCCCTACATGTATGTCCCCATCAGAGCATCACCTGCCCCCCCACATTTAGTGCCCCATCAGAGTCATCACCCCCCCCCCCCCACATTTATGTCCTCCATCAGTCATCTAGCCCCCCCCACATGTAATGGTCCCCATCAGAGTCATCACCCCCCCACATTTGTGTCCCCATCAGTCATCAGACCCCCCCCCACATGTATGGTCCCCATCAGAGTCATCAGCCCCCCCCACATGTATGTCCCCATCAGAGTCATCACCCCCCCCCCCACCTTTATGCCCCCATCAGTCATCAGCCCCCCCCCCCACATGTATGTCCCCATCAGAGTCATCAGCCCCCCCCCCCACATTTGTGTCCCCATCAGAGTCATCAGCCCCCCAAAATGTGTGTCCCCGTCAGTCTACAACCCCCCTCCACGTGTGTCCCAAGCAGAGTCATCAGCCCCCAGATGTTTGTGCCCCATCAGCGCCATTCAACCCACCCCCACACAAGTGTATCAGCCCCCCCCCTTGCATGTGTCCAGCGCGTCTCCACTCTCCATCACTGGCTGTGCAGACTGCTGCATCTCCTGACTCCCGCCCCGCTGGTATTACACACTCGTTACTGGTTAACAGCGAGCGGGAGGCGGGAGCAGGGAGGCGGCAACGGGTCTGCCTAAACACCTCATTGGCTGCTGGGATGCCGTGGTCCCAGCAGCCAACACACACAGTGAGACGCGGGAGGGATTGCGGGACCTGCGCTGGCATATTGCCGGGGGCGAATATGCAGCGCAGGTTCCACAACTAAACAGGTGGACTAAGATTCACGCTGCGGGCCGGAAGAAAGTGGCCTGGCGGGCCGGATGTGCCCCGGGCCGTAGTTTGGAGACCCCTGCTCTAATCTTTCCTCATAGGCTGAGCTCCTCCATGCCTCTTATCAGTTTGGTTGTCCTCTCTGCACTTTCTCCAGATCCCCAATATCCTTTTTGAGAACTGGGGCCCAAAACTGAACTGCATATTCCAGATGAGGTCTTACTAATTATTTGTACGAGGGCAAAATATATCTCTCTCTCTGGAGTCCATACCTCTCTTAAATACACGAATGACTTTGCTGCGCTTTGGAAATTGGCAGCTTGGATTGCATGCCATTATGAGCATGTGATTAGAGTTAGCGGACGACCTGGATGTTCGGGTTCGACATGTTCGGGAGCCGAGAACTTCGGAAAAAAGTCCAGGGTTCGGGACCCAGAACTTGACCCGAACTTGACACCGAAACCCGAACCCCATTGAAGTCAATGGGGACCCAGACTTTTCAGTACTAAAATGTCTCTAACTAATGGAAAGGGCTAGAGGGCTGCAAATGGCAGCAAAATGTTGGTAAGAGCATGGCAAGTACTCTGCAAATAAATGTGGATCGGGAAATAACTTAAAATAACATAAAAAAATAAATAAAATCTTGACCTAGGAGGACGAGGTCCATATGGAGTAGGAGGTTGAGGTGGCGGTGGATGTGGCGGTGTAGGTGGAAGCAGCGGAGGAGGAGGAGGAGGTAGCCAACACAGGTTTTTGTTTTTAATTAATTTATTTTGAGAAAGAGTGAGAAAGATCTAGGGTTTCCACCTCATCCCTTTAAACCCGAACACATAGGCCCAGATTCACGTAGATCGGCGCATCTTTATGCCGGCGTAACGCATTTCTTATGCGTTACGCCGACGTAACTTAGAGAGGTAAGGTCCGTATTCTCATAGCAAATGCATCCAATTTTGCGCCGGCGTAATGTAAATTCGTTGGTGTAAGCCGGCGTAATTCAAAGTAGGAAGGAAGTGGGCGTGATCCATTTAAATGAACCGTGACCCCATGCAAATGAAGGGCCGAACGAACGGCGCATACGCCGTGACGTGATCGTATGTCCCCCACCCCTGCTGCATGCTCACAACTACGCCTGGCATAAACCCTGAGATACGCCGGCCCACCGTTTACGCCCAGGGCATAAATACACCCAGACATGCGCCCGTCGAGTGCAAAAGTACACCCTCTGTTAGTGTGTAAGTGCTTTTGCTGTCTTCCTTTGCCATGTCTGCTTGTTAGTGTAGTAGGAAAAAAACTTCTCCCCAGAGGAGAGGGCCATTATCATATCGGCCATGGAGAGGTATATACTCCCTCCATACAATAAAGACACCATCAAGGGAAGAGGGATGAGATCCTGATGCGGATAACCACCCAGGTCAATGCCCTTGGAATGAGGTGAGGAGGCCCAAGACATTGTCAAAAAAATGAACGACCTGCGTAGGAAGGTCAAGAGAACTGGGCAAGATGAGAGGCATGCCAGCCCACTAGGTGGACCAGCCTCTAGTCTTAGGCTGACTCCTGAGGAGCAGGTTGCCCGGTGCCTTGAGAGGGAGCAAGTGGAGGGTGGAGGGCTATGACTCAGTTGAGCCGCTTGAGACAGTAAGTGTGTTTTTTTCTCCTATCTGGGTGTACATGTGAGGGGTGAAAGGGAACATGTGACAATGTGTGGGTCCACCAACATGTGAAGTTTTTTCATCCGTAGATGTCCAGAGAGCTGGGCCATCATCTGCCTCTGCCCGTCTTATACATTCATCTTTAATGGCTTGCGGCTGAACCCCAGCCAGGGCCTTTAAACTGGAACTCTCCAACCTCACAGGCTCAGGGCAATCCCAGTTTCCACTGCAACAGTAAACCACCGGAAAAAATAAACCCACAATAGTGATGTACCGTAAAGAATATTGTAATTTAATATAAAAAATGCACTTACAAGAAATGTCATTCAAGGAAGTTTAAAACGGTGAGCCGGCCGGCTTGTACATACGCCCGTCCTCATGGACCATAACGCCACGTGTCAGAACGTCTCCTTACCCGACGTACATTTCGTCAAATAATGACGTCGTCTGGGGAACGGGCGACGCACTGACGCATCGCGTAATATAGCAAAAGATCGAGACCAAGCCTTGCTATGAGTCGTGCTCTCCTAGGACATAGCGTATAAAAAATCTCTCTGTAGCTAGTGAGTAATTAACCACATAGCTACAATGGACAAAAATTACATTACATTTAATTTGAATCAATGCAATAATTAATTACAGAATATATTTATAATAAAATCACATACTGCAAAAATATTAGAAATAAGCTAGAAAAATATCAAGGGATGATATTATAAAGAGGTATTAAAAAATGATGTTAAAAAAATATTATAAAAAATGACCAGTGAAATAACTGTTGGATTGGAAACCTGTGTTTTGGTAAATAAATGTTCAAATCGTAACCAGGTACAGAAAGAACAGGAAATTTTAATGAAGATAACTTGGACATTGAAAGGCGTATTTTTCAACGACAAATGATTGCCGTAAAGATAAATTGTAAATAGTGGAAAGGGCCTCAAATATACATACGTTCTCACCCCATATGAGTACTGCAGTAATTCGAAGCCCAACCTTGACTCAACTCGAGTTCACATAAGTAAAAAAAATAAAAAAATAATTAAGAACTATCTATAAAAGCATTTACATCGACTTCGATATTGAGTCCAAAAGGGTATAACATTTTACCCGATGTATCCAGGCCATCTCAAGTTTAGAGATGCTTCTCACCAAGGAACTACCTCGCCATGTGAAGTGTATTTATCAATCCCCAGGAAGATAGTTTTAGAGGGTTTTTAATAGGCCAAAAGATAGTGCTTTGAAACTGGATGGTTGGTAAATCCTATTAGGATATTAGTAATGTGTTCATTCAGTCTGACTGATAGCGGTCTTTTGGTTCTACCAATATACTGAAGCCCGCAAGGGCATTGGAGTAAATAGACGACCCCTTCAGTAGAACAGGTGATGAAAGGTTTAATTTTGAATTCTTGTGATGTGGATGTAGATACAAAACTATGTGTGCGTCTATGCGTGCATCCATTAAGAGAACACATACGACAATTTCTACACTGGTAAAAACCAGTGAAGGAGTTAAGGAACATCATCCTAGTAGGAGGTGGTTCTAGAACATTAGGGGCTAGCCTGTGTCTCAATGCTGAGGCCCCTCTGAAAATCACCTGAGGTGCAGAGGGTAAGGTAGAACCAAGTACAGGATACTTTTTCAGGATATGCCAGTGCTTTTTAATAAGGTTCTTAATATTAGAGTGTTGGGCCGAATAGGTCGTTAAAAATGGTACCATTGATAGATTCTTCTCTTTTGGGGTCCTACTAACAAGGAGGTCACCTCTTTTTGTCTTTTTGACTTCTTCAAGAGTGGCCATATGGGAACTGGCTTCATACCCTTTCGTCCAAAAATCTTTGAGTCAGAATATAGATTGATCGAGAAATTCACTATCATTAGTACAGGTTGGTGTTTTTTTTCGCAAGTACTGGCTTTTAGGCACAGATTCCAACCATTTTATGATGACAACTATCTACTGTATATAAGAATTCCGATCCGTGCTTTTGAAGTGGTCGAGGTAGTAGATTCATTTTTGAAGGATGGAAATATTTAGGTCAAGGAAATTGATGCTAGACTGACTGGCCTCAAAATCAAGATGTATACCTCTAGAGTTGTTATTCAAAAACTCATGAAGGACTGTAGTCTTCCAACGAGCCATCCCATAGGAGGAGGAAGTCGTCGATTAACCTCATCCCACAACTTGAGTTGGGTTCTGGCGAACATAGACGACATCCTCCTCCCACAAGGCCATGAAGAGGTTTGCCAGACTGGGGGCATAGTGGCCCCCATTGTGACGCCTCTATCCTGGCAATAAAACTGGTTTTGGATCAAAAATAGTTCCTAGCCGGTCAGGCAAAATTAAGTAACCACTCCCAATGAAACAGATCTGTTTCCTTAAATAAACCTTAATCTCGGCTTAGATAGTATTCTACACGAACAGACCCCAAATCATGTGGAATTACAGTATATAGCAATGTCACATCTGCTGTGACAAGCCATATATTAAGTGGTAGTTTGGAGGTCTGACAAGATATTTATTTACATGTCGAGAATCCTTAAGGTGTGATGGCATAGTAGCCACTAAGGGTTGAAGGAACAAATCTATGTACCTGCCCACCCAGGAAGTGAGGGAATCAATCCCACTCACTATGGGGCTTCCCAGGTCTGATTTTATGGACTTTTGGAGATAATAAATTATTGGTGTCCTAGGGCTGAAGGGATAAAGATAGGCCTTCTCTTTTTTGTTAATAATCCCTTCTTTAAAACCCCTTACCACAATACGTTCCAACTGGTCAAGATAAGATTTTTTGGGGTCAGAGCCTCAAAGGGGTATAAAGTATCCCTGTCCCCCAAAATGTCTCTTCATTTCTTCAAATAGTCACTCCTGTTGAGAATACTATTCCACCCCCCTTATCGCAGCCTTATAACAATTTCCTAGTGTCACAAAGGAAGTTGAGGCCTGCCTGAAGATCACAGTCCATTCTATTCTTTTGATAGGGAGTTTCTCTAGGTCCCTGAGAAGGACAACCCTGAAAACTTTTATGGAAGGGTCCATAGTGCCCAAAGGGTTATAAATGGATGCATTGATAGTCCCGTAGTACAAAGTCACCAGGTATACTTTGATTATTGGTATAGGGGTTAGAAATCATATATCTTGTAATATGGATTTTGCGTATGAATTTGTGAATATCCATATAGTCCTACAACTGTTGAGTTTGCGAGGTAAAGCGTTTAAACCTTTATCCAAAATCTATTTTCAGGTTGACTCAAAACAACAGTGCTTAAAGTAAATAGCCCTGAGTCCTGCTAAAAAAAATATTATTTTTGATTTGTGGCCTTCTCCCTCCTCTGACTCCTCTCCTGGGTCTCCGGCATGTTTGACTCCCTGACTGGGCCTGTAAAAACCCCACTGTTGGGGGGTCAAGACGGTGGGACCCATACCGGCCTGGGAGTATGAATTGCTCCCTGGGTCGATTGCTGCTTTGTAACGGGTAGATAGTGTTGTTTCTCCCATAGTTCTCATTGGTCCGTCTTTATCCCGAAGGGGTACAAACGGTTTGGGTATCGACCTGGTAGGAAAATTCCTTTTCCTGAAAACCAGGAGGTTCAAAATGACTGGGCCCCAAATTATAACCATAATTAGGTGGCTGAAAATATGGTGGGCCCTGAGAGGGAGGGAAAATGGAGGTGGTCCCCCTGCATATTGGGGGTATCCCTGAGAACGCACCTGAGGTGGTCTTCCCTGATTTGAGTTAGACTGATTATGGGAAGTACCCCGTCCTCTACCTCTCCCCGGACCTTGAGTGGGTCTAGGATTACATGGAGGAAGGGGTTGTTGATGGTATTGTGAAGAGCCACCACTCCCATTGTTTTGGCCCTGTAGGGGATGAGTGTGAACCCCTTCTAGTGGGGGCTTGGAATGAGGAAGAAACCTTTAGTTGGGGGTGAGAATCAAAAATTTGATGACCCGAAGTGGAGCTTGTAATTGATTAGTCTCCATATTGGTCTCTTCATTCTTGACTCTATTTTCTTCTAAAATTTTCCTCTTCCAAGCAAAAACTACACTATCTCGATAGTCCAATAGGTCTCTATTGTATTTTTTCTTCTTTTTGTTTTTTTGATCTCTCTCTTCTTTTTCTAAGAGTTTAGACAGGGACTGTGATTTATCTTTATACTCCACAGTTTCACGTAAAGGAACAAGTTTCTCAGCTATAGATTTAATTTCTTCATGCAATCTAGTGAGCTTAACAAGTTTCCTTTCAATCAGAAAACTGAGAAAATTAACCCCAGCATCATTAAAATATTTATACCACTCATCTAGTTTGATATCGCCTTTTTGAGGGGCAACCTCCCATCTAAGACTGCGTGGTACCATATTTTCTTTGACATAGGTTTCTAGATAGGCAATATCCCACTGTGTGTGGGTTTCTGATATTGTGAGGTTTTTTATTCTAGTAAAAATGCCAGTGAGGTCACCCTCATCCTCCTTATATGACTCAAAAACTCCCAAGGTATCAACCTTTCTGGAAGCCCTACAGTCAAAGATGTCCATGACCGTGATTTATGTAGGAAAAAATCCCACAGATAAAATTTCAGCTGCAGTAAGTGGGTATAATGCAAACAATATGAACAAAAAAGTTTTACCGCGCTAAAATATTAAAACATCTAAATAAGAGTGAGCTGCAACAAAAATTGTGATATATACACAAAAGTACATAGGAAAAAAAGATTATAGTTGCGCTAATAAGTGAGAATTGAAATTGATATTCAATATTGACAAAACCAATCAATAAAGTCCAAAGATTCAAAAGTCCTCAATTAGCTTGGAATATTAATTGTGAAAAAACAATGCAGTGAAGCCAAAACGTAACCACCACCGGTGAAAAACTTAATAAGATGTGCGCTTACAAGAAGGCAAGCATAATAAGCTTGCGGCTGAACCCCAGCCAGGGTCTTTACACTGGAACCGCCATTGACATCAGGGGTGAGGATCCTCCCAATTGGCAAAGAAGGTAGGCTCACAATAGTGAAAATTGAGAATTGACCATATAATAATACAGTGGGAAAGAATGAACCACCACCAATAGGGAGCACCATATAAATTGCACGCTTACCAGACAGATAAGCTTTAATGGCTTGCGGCTGAACCCCAGCCAGGGCCTTTAAACCGGAACGGTCTCCAACCTCACAGGCTCAGGTCTCTCTCAGTTTCCACGGCAACAGTAAACCACCGGAAAAAATGAACCCACAATAGTGATGTACCGTAAAGGATATTGTAATTTAATATAAAAAATGCACTTACAAGAAATGTCATTCAAGGAAGTTTAAAAAGGTGAGCCGGCCGGCTTGTACATACGCCCGTCCTCGTGGACCGTAACGCCACGCGTCAGAACGTCTCCTTACCCGACGTACATTTCGTCAAATAATGACGTCGTCTGGGGAACGGGCGACGCACTGACGCATCGCATAATATAGCAAAAAATCGAGACCAAGCCTCGCTATGAGTCGCGGTCTCCTAGTGACATACTGCCACGTGATGTTTTAAAGAAGGGATTATAAAAAAAGAGAAGGCCTCTCTTATCCCTTCAGCCCCTAGGACACCAATAATTTATTATCTCCGAAAGTCCATAAAAATCAGACCTGCCCCCCGGGACGCCCCATAGTGAGTGGGATTGATTCCCTCACTTCCCGGGTGGGCAGGTACATAGATTTTTTCCTTCAACCCTTAGTGGCTACTATGCCATTACACCTAAAGGATTCTCGACATGTAATAAATATCTTGTCAGACCTCAAACCTACCGCTAATATATGGCTTGTCACAGCAGATGTGACATCGCTATATACTGTAATTCCACATGATTTGGGGCTGTTCGCTGTAGACTACTATCTAAGACTTGATTCAGTTTACTTGATGAACAGATCTGTTTTATTTTGGAGTTACTTCATTTTGCTGCCTCTAGGAACTATTTTTGGTTCCAAAACCAGTTTTATCGCCAGGATAGAGGCGTCGCAATGGGGGCCAAATATGCCCCCAGTCTGGCCAACCTCTTCATGGCTTTGTGGGAGGAGGATGTCGTCTATGTTAGCCAGAAACCCCAACTCAAGTTGTGGGTGAGGTACATCGACGACATCCTCCTCCTATGGGATGGCTCGTTGGAAGACCTACAGTCCTTCATGGAGTTTTTGAATAACAACTCTAGAGGTATACATCTTGATTTTGAGGCCAGTCAGTCTAGCATCAATTTCCTTGACCTAAAAATTTCCATCCTTCAAAATGAATATACTACCTCGACCCACTTCAAAAGCACGGATCGGAATTCTTATATACCAGTAGATAGTTGTCATCATAAATCCTGGTTGGAATCTGTGCCTAAAAGCCAGTACTTGCGAATTAAACGCAACTGTACTAATGATAGTGAATTTCTCGATCAATCTACTATTCTGACTTAAAGATTTTTGGAGAAAGGGTATGAAGCCAGTTCCCTTATGGCCACTCTTGAAGAAGTCAAAAAGACAAAAAGAGGTAACCTCCTTGTTAGTAGGACCCCAAAAAAGAAGAATCTATCAATGGTACCATTTTTAACGACCTATTCGGCCCAACACTCTAATATTAAGAACCTTTTTAAAAAGCACTGGCATATCCTAAAAAACGATCCTGTACTTGGTTCTACCTTACCCTCTGCACCTCAGGTGATTTTCAGAGGGGCCTCAGCATTGAGACACAGGCTAGCCCCTAATGTTCTGGAACCACCTCCTACTAGGATGACGTTCCTTAACTCCTTCACTGGTTTTTACCAGTGTAGAAATTGTTGTGTGTGTTCTCTTAATGGATGCACGCATAGACGCACACATAGTTTTGTATCTACGTCCACATCACAAGAATTCAAAATTAAACCTTTCATCACCAGTTCTACTGAAGGGGTTGTCTATTTACTCCAATGCCCTTGTGGGCTTCAGTATATTGGTAGAACCAAAAGACTGCTATCAGTCAGACTGAATGAACACATTACTAATATCCTAACGGGATTTACCAACCATTCAGTTTCAAAGCACTATCTTTTGGCCCATAATAAAAAACCCTCTAAAACTATCTTCCTGGGGATTGATAAATACACCTCACACTGGTGAGGTAGTTCCTTGGTGAGAAGCATCTCTAAACTTGAGATGGCCTGGATACATCGGGTAAAATGTTATACCCTTATGGACTCAATATCGAAGTCGATGTTAATGCTTTTATAGATAGTTCTTAATTATTTTTTTATTTTTTTTACTTATGTGAACTCGAGTTGAGTCAAGGTTGGGCTTCGAATTACTGCAGTACTCATATGGGGTGAGAACGTATGTATATTTTGAGGCCCTTTCCACTATTTACAATTTATCTTATACGGCAATCATTTGTCGTTGAAAAATACGCCTTTCAATGTCCCAAGTTATCTTCATTAAAATTTCCTGTTCTTTTCTGTACCTGGTTACGATTTGAACATTTATTTACCGTAAACACAGGTTTCCAATCCAACAGTTGTTTCACTGGTCATTTTTTAATATTATTTTTTAACATAATTTTTTAATACCTCTTTATAATATCATCCCTTGATATTTTTCTAGCTTATTTCTAATATTTTTGCAGTATGTGATTTTATTATAAATATATTCTGTAATTAATTATTGCATTGATTCAAATTAAATGTAATGTAATTTTTGTCCATTGTAGCTATGTGGTTAATTACTCACTAGCTACAGAGAGATTTTGTATACGCTATAAATAAAAATATTTTTTTGGATTTTTCCTATTTATTTTTATGTAAGCTTCTTATAGCTGAGTGAACACTTTTGTCTGTTTAAACTTCCCCCTTCTTTATACATGATTGGCAGGTTGAAGCCTGACTACTTGACTCAGCTCGAGGCCCCCGCTTCCTTCTCTGTATATTGTGTATTCGATCTAACGGGACCTCGAGGGCTACCGTAGTTGTTTACATCGAGACCCGGTCTTGTAGTGAACCCTGGCTCCTGATGGTTGGTTTATTCACATCACGTGGCAGTATGTCACTAGGAGACCGCGACTCATAGCGAGGCTTGGTCTCGATTTTTTTCTATATTACGCGATGCGTCAGTGCATCGCCCGTTCCCCAGACTACGTCATTATTTGACGAAACGTACGTCGGGTAAGGAGACGTTCATGAAGCGTGGCGTTATGGTCCATGAGGACGGGCGTATGTACAAGCCGGCCGGCTCACCTTTTTAAACTTCCTTGAATGACATTTCTTGTAAGTGCATTTTTTATATTAAATTACAATATCCTTTACGGTACATCACTATTGTGGGTTCATTTTTTCCGGTGGTTTACTGTTGCCGTGGAAACTGGGATTGCCCTGAGCCTGTGAGGTTGGAGACAGTTCCGGTTTAAAGGCCCTGGCTGGGGTTCAGCCGCAAGCCATTAAAGCTTATCTGTCTGGTAAGCGTGCAATTTATATGGTGCTCCCTATCGGTGGTGGTTCCCTCTTTCCCAGTGTATTATTATATGGTCAATTCTCAATTTATTACGGTACATCACTATTGTGAGCCTTTTTTCTTTGGAATTTCTATACCTTCTTTGCCAATTGGGAGGATCCTCACCCCTGATGTCGATGGCGGTTCCAGTGTAAAGACCCTGGCTGGGGTTCAGCCGCAAGCTTATTATGCTTGCCTTCTGGTAAGCGCACATCTTATTAAGTTTTTCACCGGTGGTGGTTACGTTTTGGCTTCACTGCATTGTTTTTTCACAATTAATATTCCAAGCTAATTGAGGACTTTTGAATCTTTGGACTTTATTGCTTGGTTTTGTCAATATTGAATATCAATTTCAATTCTCACTTATTAGCGCAACTATAATATTTTTTCCTATGTACTTTTGTGTGTATATCACAATTTTTGTTGCAGCTCACTTTTATTTAGATGTTTTAATATTTTAGCGCGGTAAAACTTTTTTGTTCAAACTGATTTTTTGGTTTTTCCTTTTTTTTGCTCTGGTGAAGAGCGTTTTTGTTTATTTTTGCTCAGGTCATGAGGTTTGTTTATTTTTCCTCAGGTCATGAGGTTTTTTTTTTTACAATTACTGCACACGGTGAGGTGTGCAGATTATAGTGTGACTGGTGTGTGAATGGGGGGGTGACACTCCTGCCAGCAAACGGGGTGTCACCCTCGGTCGTTGGGGAGAAGTTATGCCTACGACCGTGTGAATGTGGTATGAATGGTTAGCGGCGACATAATTGGAGCCTTGGCGTGGCGTTGCTGCTCCCAAGTCCTGCATGGTGGACTTGGGCTAATCCAATGTGATGTGGATGTGGTGTGTGTAAGCTAGGGACCACAGTGATGTGCATGCGTGCATTCTCCTTGTGCCATGATAAATGTGTGTGTTTAACTTGCAAAGATGCGTTCCATGAGGCATCTCCTGACTGCTGATCCCTCAGCAGACGGGGTAGCCTCGGGCAGGGGGGGAAAGTCTGGTTCGGCAGTCAGGTCATCACGTATGTCAATCTCCAGGCCCTTTCTCTTGGCAAAGTTGTGCAGAATGATCTGGCACACAAAGTTTGGGGAATACAACAGGGTCCCCCCGGACTTATCCAGGCATCGGATACTGGACTTTAGGATGCCAAATGTGTGTTCCACCACTGCACGGGTACGTATGTGTGCTTCATTGTAGTTTATCTTTCCTGTGGTTTGGGGATCCCGGAATGGAGTCATGAGATGGGGCCCAAGTGCATATGCAGAGTCATCTGGAAGGGAAAAGACAGGAGAATGTTAGTCGTGCATGTGCCCCTCATGATGTCTGCATCATGGGGTCGGACAGTCATGCCTGACTCCCATGTCACTCACCAACCAGCCAGCTGTCCCCATACACGTTTTGTTCAAATTCTGTTGGGATGGTGCTTTGACGGTATATGTAGCTGTTGTGGCTGGCCCCTGGGTGTTTGGCACGGACGTGCCATATGAGGCCTTGGCCATCGACTATCACCTGTACGTTGATGGAATGCCAGTGCTTTCGATTGCGGTATATGTGCTCTGTGGCACGGGGGTGGACAGTAGTGCCACATGTGTGCAATCAATGGCCCCCACGATGTGTGAGAATCCTGCAATTCTGACAAAATCCGCCATTGCCTTATGCTGCAGGTGCTCCTGGGTGGGTCTGATGATGTGGTGGGACATGCGTCTGAGGATTGCGGGGACAACCTGGTGACATCCCAGCCACAACTCCACTTGTACGCTGAAAAGATCCACTGGGGAGGAAATGCAGTGTTGCCAGGACCTTGACCAGTGGCTGCACTGCATGTGAGTGGTGTGTCTGGCTGGTGATGTCATCATGCAGGGTTGTGGCTAATTCCAGGATGGCATCAGTGTTGAATCTGAAGATACGATACACCTCCAAATCCCCCATGCCAAAGACGTTCATGCGCGTTTGGTATATTCTCTCTTGTGCCCTCCTCCTTCTAAGTGCTTGGGCACACACTAGTAGTGCTATGACCATGCCTGCCCCTGGCATGTTGGCATACGAATGTGTTGTCCTGCAAGTGTGGTTGCTCAGCTCGTCCATAATGGTCTGATGCTGTTCTCCAGCTGACCTGCACATGTCTTGTGCAAAGTTACCCCTGCTTTATGAGGGGTAACTTTAGGCCGGACGTACAGCTTACGCGCACCGCGCGTAGCCTGCGTCGGGCATATGTACGTTCGGGAATCGGCATATCTCCCTCATTTGCATATTTGAATACAAAATCAATGTGAGCGCCAGATACGCCCAGCGTAAATTTGCGCCCACGCTACGCCGGCGTAGAAAAGTTACGTCGGTCGGAAGAAGCCTATTTTCAGGCGTATCTGGTTCTGTAGGTACGGCGTATATAAACACTTACGCCGCACATCTCGAGATACGCCGGCGTAACTTCTTTGAGAATCTGGGCCATAGTAATTACACAGGTTCTGGGGCTAATTTAATGTCGATAAGGCACCAAGTGAGTTTAATTAGCACCTTAATCAGCCAGAGAACCTGTGTAATTATTATGTTTTTGCTTTTAAAGGGATGAGTTGGCAACCCTAGAAAGATCAGAAATACAAGAATGGCTGGGTAAGGCCAGTATACGTGTCTATTCTGAACAAGGTATGGACAAGTCCTGTGGGATCCATGCCTGGTTCATTTTAATGAACGTGAGCCTGTCCACATTGGCTCTGGACAGGCGGCTGTGCTTGTCTGTGATAACGCCCCCCTGCTGTGCTAAATACACGTTCAGATAATACACTGGCTGCAGGGCAGGCCAGCACCTCCAAGGCGTAAAGGGCAAGCTCAGGCCATGTGCCCAATTTGGAGACCCAGAAGTTTAAGGGGGCAGACCCGTCATTCAGTACGTGTAGGCGTGTGCACACATACTGCTCCACCATGTTGGTGAAATGCTGCCTCCTGCTAAGAAGTTCCATATCAGCTGGTGGTGCTGGTTGTTGTGGCGTGCTGACAAAGCTTTTCCACATTTTGGCCATGCTAACCCTGCCTTCTGAGGTGCTGGCGGTGCCCCGGCTGCATTGGCGACCTCTTCCTCCTCCTCTGCCTTCGCATTGTGCTTCCACTGTGCCCCCGCTGTCAGGTGGGAACTCCACCAGCAGCGCGTCTACCGGCGTGTGCTTGTACTCGCGCATCTTGTGATCATGCTCCAGTGAGGGAATTAAGGACGGTACATTGTCCTTGTAACGGGGATCCAGCAGCGTGGCCACCCAGTAATCAGCACCTGTTAAAATGTGGGCAACACGGCGGTCGTTGCGGAGACACTGTAGCATGTAATCGCTCATGTGTGCCAGGCTGCCCAGAGGCAACAAAAAGCTGTCATCTGTGGGAGGTGTATCGTCTGTGTCCTCTGTATTCCCCCAGCCACGCACCAGTGATGGCCATGAGCTGGTGTGGGTGCCACCCTGCTATGAACATGGTTCCTCCTCCTCCATCTCCTCCTCCTCATCCTCCACCTCGTCATCCTCCAGAACTGTGCCCTTGCTGGACAATTGTGTACCTGGCCTTTGTTGGTGCAGGAACCCACCGTCGGAGCCACTTGTGAATGACTGCCCTGAAAGCCTTGGAAATTATCCTGATTCCTCCTCCTCCTCCTCCTGTGCCACATCCTCTTCCATCATTTTCCGAAGCGTTTTTTCAAGGAGGCATAGAACTGGGATAGAAACGCTGAGAACGGCGTCATCGGCACTGGCCATGTTGGTGGAGTACTCGAAACAGTGCAACAAGGCACACAGGTCTTGCATGGAGGCCCAGTTATTGGTGGTGAAGTGGTTCTGTTCCGCAGAGCGACTCACGCGTGCGTGCTGCAGCTGAGACTCCACTATCGCCTGCTGCTGCTCGCACAGTCTGGCCAGCATATGCAAGGTGGAGTTCCACCTTGTGGGCACGTCACATATGAGGCGGTGAGCGGGAAGGCCGTAGTTACGCTGCAGCGCTGACAGGCGAGAAGCAGCAGGGTGAGAACACCAAAAGTGCGCACAGACGGCCCACACTTTCTGCAGCAGCTGTGGCATATCAGGGTAAGTTTTAAGGAACCTCTGCACCACCAAATTCAGCACATGCGCCAGGCAAGGGATGTGCGTCAAATCGGCTAAGCCCAGAGCTGCTACGAGATTTCGCCCATTATCGCACACCACCAGGCCCGGCTTGAGGCTCACTGCCGCCAAACCACTCATCGGTCTGTTGTTCCATGTCCCTCCACAACTCCTGCACGGTGTGGGGTTTTTCCCCCAAACAGGAAAGTTTTAAAACTGCCTGCTGTCGTTTACCCATGGCTGTGCTGAAGTTGGTGGTGAATGTGTTACGCTGACCGGATGAGGAGGCGGTAGAGGATGAGGAAGCGGAGTAGGAGGAGTTAGCAAGAGGAGGCAAACTGAAGCGCCCTGCAATCCTAGGTGGTGGAAGGACATGCGTCAAACTGCTATCCGCCTCAGGTCCACGTATGGTCCACGTATCCGTAGTTAGGTGGACCTTGCCACAGATGGCGTTGCGCAGTGCACACCTGATTTTGTCCCCCACTTGGTTGTGCAGGGAAGGGATGGCTCGCCTGGAAAAGTAGTGGCGGCTGGGCACGACATACTGGTGGGACAGCCAATGCCATCAGGCTTTTAAAACTCTGCATCTCCACCAGACGGAATGACAGCATTTCAAAGGCCAGGAATTTTGAAAAGCTGGCATTCAGGGCCAGGGATCGCGGGTGGGTAGGGGGGTACTTCCTCTTCCGCTCCAGTGTTTGGGAGATAGAGAGCTGAACGCTTCCATGGGACATTGTGGAGATGTTTGGTGATCCAGGTGGTAGTGTTGCTTGCAGATCCTCTGTTTGCAGGGTGGCAGGTGCCACTGTCACTACAGAGGTGGATGAAGAGGCCGAGACTGAAGCAGAAGTGGAAGCAGGAGGAGCCAGAGACCTTTCTTGGTATTTGTGGTGTCTACTCCACTGTAGCTTGTGCTTTGCACTTAGATGCCTGGTCATGCAGGTTGTGCTCAGGTTGAGAACGTTTATGCCTCGCTTCAGGCTCTGATTGCACAGCGTGCAAACCACTCGTGTCTTGTCATCAGCACATTGTGTGAAGAACTGCCACGCTAGGGAACTCCTTGGACCTGTCTTTGGTGTGCTCAGTCCCTTGCTGCGTTGGGCAGTAGTGATGTCGCAAACCTAAAATTTTGCGTTCGTGAACGCGAACTTCCGCAAATGTTTACGAACGGGCGAACCCGGCGAACCGCCATAGACTTCAATGGGCAGGCGAATTTTAAAAGCCACAGGGACTCTTTCTGGCCACAATAGTGATGGAAAAGTTGTTTCAAGGGAACTAACACCTGGACTGAGGCATGCCGGAGGGGGATCCATGGCAAAACTCACATGGAAAATTATGTAGTTGTCGCAGATTCCGTTTTTAATCCTTAAAGGGCATAAATCACCTAACATTCCTAAATTGTTTGGAATAACGTGCTTTAAAACATCAGGTATGATGTTGTATCTATCAGGTAGTGTAAGGGTTAGGGTTACAGATAGGGTTAGGGTTAAAGATAGGGCTAGGGTTACAGATAGGGTTAGGGTTACATACTGTAACCCTAACCCTATCTGTAACCCTAACCCTGTCTGTAACTTACACACTCATGACATAAATGTTATTCCTCTATGCGTCAATCTTGGTGTAGTAATCTAATGGGGGAAGAGGGCGCTAGTAAAAAATACCTCTAATGGGGTGTTGAAAACGTGATCCCAAATGGTATATGTGGGAAATGTGTATATGGTACACTCTAATGTCTAAACAATTATAACAAAAAATATCTCGATTTGACCATATGCAATCACTGTGCTAAAATAGCACACACACTGGTGACCTCAGTGAAAGTCCAAAAAACCACTATCCAAATAGTGCGTCTTATTGCGGTACTCAAAACCATATGCAAAATTAAATAAAACAGTCCATGTGTGCTTAATGACAAATCCAAACGATCATTGGAGCATGCAAAAATGGATCTTGAGTGTTGCTACAGCCACCCCCATTAAAACATTTGCACCCAAAGTAATCTTGCTAAAAGGGAGGCTTACCAAAGGCAGTGGACCCTTTTCATATGAATTGGGTCAGATAAGCTGAACAGGTGTTAGTGCCTGCACACTGATGATAACGTGCAGACTGCAGATTCAATTCCAGTGATGATCAGGATTCCATCCAAAAACATTAACAAAGAGAAAAACTATAGTGCATTACCGTTTATTTTAAAATCACATAACATAAAAAGCTGATGACGTGGTATCCCACAAAACAATTGTCGGAGGCTAGTCTGGCACTTTCTCAGCACACCAGCTGATCCCGCACGCCGCTGCAATTGAACAACGCGCCTCTTCACACAGCAACCCACACAGCTGAGGGTCTTGTTAGATGCATGCAGTCCTAGTGCCGGGCAGGCACTCTCCAAGTAAGGGGCCAATCAGCTTTTTATGTTATGTGATTTTAAAATAAACGGTAATGCACTATAGCTTTTCTCTCTGTTAATGTTTTTGGATGGAATCCTGATCATCACTGGCATTGAATCTGCAGTCTGCACGTTATCATCAGTGTGCAGGCACTAACACCTGTTCAGCTTATCTGACCCAATTCATATGAAAGGGGTCCACTGCCTTTGGTAAGCCTCCCTTTTAGCAAGATCACTTCGGGTGCAAATGTATTAATGGTGGTGGCTGTAGCAACACTCAAGATCCGTTTTTGCATGCTCCAATGATCGTTTGGATTTGTCAATAAGCACACATGGACTGTTTTATTTAATTTTGCATATGGTTTTGAGTACCGCAATAAGACGCACTATTTGGATAGTGTTTTTTTGGACTTTCACTGAGGTCACCAGTGTGTGTGCTATTTTAGCACAGTGATTGCATATGGTCAAATCAAGATATTTTTTGTTATAATTGTTTAGACATTAGAGTGTACCATATACACATTTCCCACATATACCATTTGGGATCACGTTTTCAACACCCCATTAGAGGTATTTTTTACTAGCGCCCTCTTCCCCCATTAGATTCCATTGCACAATATATTGTTTATGTTTTGACAAAGAGGAGCAGCTGGATATTAAGTAGTAATTCCCAGCAGAGAGCAATTCACTTATCACTAAGTGGTTAATTGATTTCATTAGTGAATTATAATTATACTTAAATAATTTGGCGCGGAAACACATCTCACCTTGGTGTAGTAATGACTGTGCTCGTGCGCACGTTTGGGAGATTGCAGGCGATGGGGGTTTTTCAAATCCTATGGTCGTGCTGAGGTAGTTCAGAGACAGTTAAGTGACCCAGAAAACAATGATTCTGCAGTGTGGGCCCATTGTTGGCCTAGTAGACTTTAATGATCTCCTTAGATTATCACAAAGAAAATTAATGTTTTTTCTTATTATCCAGCCGATCGCTTTTGGTCTGTTCACAATGAAGCAACGACCGTATCATCTGGGGTGTGCCAACATTGCCATTGCCTACACACTCATAGAGGTGGTCGCTTCATTGTGATACGCAAGCCCCTTCACCACAACAAGGTAATGATCACGAAGGGGAATTGACACATGTATGTGCCTTTTTTTTTTTGTTTCGTTTTTGCAGCCACAGTGCTGCACCAGAGGCCAGAAAAATTAGGCATATACACATGCCTGAAAAATTAGGTATTGTTGCAGCCGCAGCGGCCAGAAAAAATGATGTTTTCTCCGGAAATAGCAGAAAAAAATGACTTTGATAATAAACTAATACTGGGAGATTAATGCCGGATCATCTTTGGTAGAGATTGTCTGGGATGCATTTAAAGCATATTTGCGAGGGCAATATATATCAAATATTTCAGCGGTCAGTAAAAATTAGAAGGTAAAGATGCAGGAGTTAGAGTTACAGAGTGATCTCTGGAAGAAAAAATATGGTCAGGATCCCAGTGGGGTTTATTTTGACGAAATGATGGCTGCACAAAGAGATTTACATCTGCATATGGAAGAGATAACAAGATTAGAAATGCATAAAAACAGACAGAACATATCTGAGCAGGGAGATAAAGGGGGTAGATTTTTGGCAAGATTGGCGCAACAAGAGTATCAGGCTACAACTATATCAGAAATTGAGGATATAAATGGACAGAAAATAAAAGAACCGGAAGAGATATTGGAGGCTTTTAGAGAATATTATAGTACATGATATGCTTCTTCCCTGCCGCCCGACTTCCGCCCGGAGGCTATGATGGACCTATTGGACCAGATAGCCCTAGGGTGGCTGTTTGATGGGGAGAGGAGAGCATTGGTCTGCCCCATTACGGCTGAAGAGATTATGGAGGTTATATGTACATTCTCGGGGGAAAAAGCACCAGGACCAGACGGAATTCCAGCAGAATTTTATAAAAAATATGGTGCATTAATAGCTCCTAAATTAGCAGAAGTATTTACAAGCGGGTTAAGGAAAGGGGCCCTTCCGGGTTCAATGAGAGAAGCACATATAACACTAATACACAAGGAAGCAAAAGATCCAAAACTATGTTCATCATATAGGCCAATAGCGCTATTAAATATGGATTTAAAAATGTTGACGAAGATACTAACATTAAGAATACAACCCCTGCTCAGAAATATAATAGACCCTGACCAGACGGGATTTATGCCACAGAGAACAACAGATATCAACCTACGTAGGCTCTACACAAATATACATACCCATCATATGCAGGAGGGCTCCAGGACAGTGGCCTCCCTAGACATAGAGAAAGCCTTCGACACAGTTGAATGGTCCTTTCTGTGGGAAATACTTAGAAGGATGGGATTCCCATTAGTTATCATTAAGTGGGTTCAAACAATATATGGGAGACCCATGTCAGCAGTTAAGTTGGGAGGAAAATTATCATCCTCTTTTCAGCTATATAAAGGTACGAGACAGGGCTGCCCACTCTCCCCAGCGTTATTTGCAATAGCAATAGAGCCAGTGGCAGAGGCTCTAAGCACTACACCAAACATACAGGGACTCCGAGTAGGGGGGCTGGAGGAGAGGGTAGCCCTATATGCGGATGATATGCTGTTGTTTTTAAGAGACGCGGGCCCGTCTTTAGAGGGAGCTCTAGAGCTGTTAAATGCATTCTCACTATTTACAGGGCTGAAAGTAAATTGGGGCAAGTCCCTATTATTCTCCATTGATCAAGGAGCACAGGAATCTGCTGCCCCGAACATACCCTTGAAATGGGTGGCGGAATTTAAATATCTGGGTTTAATAATATCCAGACAGGTTGAGGATTTTCGAAGATTAAACTTAGATCCAGTGGTTCAGGAGCTTGGGAGGAAATTAAAGATATGGGGGACACTGCCTCTGTCGCTAATAGGACGCATAAATCTGTTAAAAAATTAAGATTCTACCCAAGTTTCTGTATCTATTTAGGAACTCTCCACAGTGGGTGCGAAATAATTTTTTTACACAGCTACATGGAATGTTATCTATATTTATCTGGGCAAATAAACCAGCCAGAATTAAATTAACTACACTGATGAGATCGGAAGCACAGGGAGGGTTGGCCTTTCCAGATTAGTTACGGCGGGGAGATGGTTAAACCCGGATGGGTATGATTCAGCTACCATGCTAGAAGCAGCAGTGGTCCAATTGGTGGAGGCACTGCAGGGACTATTGTATAGAGGGATTAAAACTAGTCGAGACCTAACCCCTGCATTGAGGACAACAGTAAAAATATGGAAAGCCGCCATAGGAAAAGAAGGAGATTTAAAGACAAACTTATCACCAAATAACCCATTATGGAGAAACCCTGAGTTACCACATCTGGGGCCTGATTCCCAAAAAAGCTGCCTAACTTAACTTTCAGCAGTTAAAGCGGTAGTTCCCCCTCAAAAAAATTGTTACCCTTAGATTGATGCTCATTTTGTCTAGGGGAATCGGCTAGTTGTTTTAAAATCGAAGCTGTACTTTCCGTTGTAGAGAGCGATCTTCTCCGCCGCTTCCGGGTATGGGCTGCGGGACTGGGCATTCCTTCTTGATTGACAGGCTTCCGACGGTCGCATCTATCGCGTCGCGATTTTCCGAAAGTAGCCAAACGACGGTGCGCAGGCGCCGTATAGAGCCAGGCCGACGTTCGGCTTCTTTTGGCTACTCGTGACGCGATGGATGCGACCGTCGGAAGCCTGTCGGAAGCCTGTCAATCAAGAAGGAACGCCCAGTCCCGCAGCCCATACCCGGAAGCGGCTGAGAAGATCGCTCTCTACAACGGTAAGTACAGCTTCGATTTTAAAACAACTAGCCGATTCCCCTAGACAAAATGAGCATCAATCTAAGGGTACCATTTTTTTTTGAGGGGGAACTACCGCTTTAAGTTACACTGACTTAAAATTTCTACCTAAGTGCCTGATCCACAAAGCACTTACCTAGAAATTTCAGGCCGTGTAACTTAAGTGCCTCCGTCGCAAGGCGGTCCTCCTCTCCGGGGGGCGTTTAAAATTTTAATGAGGCGCGCTCCCGCGCCGGCCGTACTGCGCATGCGTGTGATGTAATTTTCCCGACGTGCAGCGCGCGAACGTAATTTACGGCGGGCTTTGTGGATTGCGACACTAAAGTTGCGACGGGTGAAAAAAAAAAAAAGCGCCGGGAAAACAAAAACAAAAAAGAAAAATTGTCAGCGTCGCTCGGCATGCATTCCTGAGAGGGAGAACTCCATGCCAATTTTCAAAGAAAAAACCGGCATGGGTTCCCCCCCCAGGAGCATACCAGGCCCTTAGGTCTGATATCGGTTGTAAGGAGCCCCCCCCCACGCCGAAAATTCGATGTTGACACGTCGCCTCTTCTCACTGCAATGATGGAAGCGCGCCTTGCATCCCATTTATATAGGCATCACCGTCCCATCATGCTCCGGTAGGTACCCACGTGGTGGGTGCCTACCCACGTGCACCCACCACGTGGGTACCTACCGGAGCATGATGGGACGGTGATGCCTATATAAATGGGATGCAAGGCGCGCTTCCATCATTGCAGTGAGAAGAGGCGACGTGTCAACATCGGAAGAAGGGAAGAGAAGAACCTGACGTCACAGAAGACCGCGATGGCTGCCTGCTAGTAATTGAGCTAACACACGAAGATAACAGGCAGCCAGCGATGAAGAAGAAGGCACCGGACAGCTGCAGAAGAACCGGGGTGCGCCGAGTCAACAGCGGAGAGCGGCGAGGATAGAAGAAGACCCCCGGAGAGCGGAGAAGACCCCCGGAGAGCGGAGAAGACCCCCCCCCGGAGAGCAGAAGAAGAAACCCCCCCCGGAGAGCGGAGAAGACCCCCGGAGAGTGGAAGAAGAAGCTCCCCCTGGTATTAGAGCTAATAAAGAAGACAGGGGGGGCCTCCGGAGCAGACTAATAAATTATTTTAAAAACCCTTGTGTTGTGTGTTTAATAACTTTTACTTTTTGCCTCCAGGTGAATGGGTAGGGGTACGATGTACCCCATATCCATTCACTTAGGGTGGGGGGCCGGTATCTGGGGGCCCCCTTATTTGAGGGGACTCCCAGATTCCGATAAGCCCCCGCCCGCAGACCCCGACAACCAACGGCAAGGGTTGTCGGGAAGAGGTCCTGTCCTCATCAACATGGGGACAGGGTGCTCTGGGGTGGGGGGGCCCGCAGTGCGCCCCCCTGCCCCAGAGCACCCAACCCCCCCATGTTGAGGGCATGCGGCCTGGCACGGCTCAGGAGGGGGGGGGGCGCTCGCTCGTCCCCACTCCCATTCCTGACCGGCCGGGTAGCGTGCTTTGGATACGGGTCTGGTATGGATTGTAGGGGGACCCCCTACGTCGATTTTTCGGCGTAGGGGGGTCTCCTTACAACCCATACCAGACCTAAGGGCCTGGTATGCTCCTGGGGGGAACCCATGCCGGTTATGAATTTAAAAATTGACGTGGAGTTCTCCCTCAGGAATGCATACCAAATGCCGTCGCTTGAATGGGCTTTTGCAAGGTGTGACTAATTTTACACATTATAAAACCAGCCCTAGTTTTGCGCAAGCAAATCGGAACTTACGCAGAAATCACAGTGCTGAAAAGCGTTGTGGATCTGCTTAAGTCCTCATTTGCATACTCAAAGCTGCATTTCAATGAGAAATGCCCCCAGCGGCGGATGCGGTACTGCATCCTAACATCTGACCGTGTAAGTGTCTTACACATGTCAGATTTTCTGCCTAACTTTGGAAAAAGCCTTTTGAGGATCGTTTCCAAAGTTAGGCACAGACTGAACAGCAGTTCCGCCTGCGTATCTCTTTTGGGAATCAGGCCCCTGGATTCTATTCAGGATCAAGGGGCGTGGACTAGATACGGGATAAAGAAGTTGTCGCAAGTACTACAGGGGGAGAAGTTTCTCTCATATGTAGAGATGAGACAACTTTGGAATATCCCGGAAAGCTATGCATTTAGGTATAGACAGCTTATCCACGCCTTACTAGCCCACTTCCCAGAGGGGACCCCACATTTAATGGAACCAGGTTTGGAGCAAATGGCAAGGAAAGGGAAAAAGACAACTTCAAATTGTTATATGTATCTAATGAAGATTACATCTTCGGATACAAATAAATTAAGGGAAAACTGGCAGAGGGATGTCCCGAATTTAACGGAGAAGTGGGAGGAGGTATGGAAGTTTCCATTGCAGATACTTGTATCAATCAATAAACTAATACAATTTAAATTCTACATAGAAGCCACTATATACCATATAAGTTACATAAGATTTCCCCGACAAATCCTCAGAACTGTTGGAGATGTGCTGACATCCCAGGAGATTTCATTCATATATTTTGGCTATGCCCAAAGATAGTGGTATTTTGGAGAGAGATTTTGAGAACAATTGCCATAGTGACAGCAATAAGATTGGAACAAGGAGCAGAGATCTGCCTGTTAGGATTTGTAGGGGAAAACAGTATGTCGGTGGGAAGGAGAACACAGATAGGTTTACTACTGTTCTATGCCAGAAAGACAATAGTGCTAAACTGGAAAAACACAGAAGCTCCCTCGGTAGTACATTGGAAAAACTTGGTAAACAACAATTTGACATTGTACAGAGAGGCATATCGGAATAGAGGACATGGAGAGAAATATGAGAGAGTATGGACAGAGAATGGATAGAGAATTCCATGACAGCATAAGGATAAATGGGGAATAAGGGGAGGTCAACCACACCATTGAATGAAGGGAGAGAGGGAAGTAAGTATTGAGTTAGGTAAAGGGATGAATTTAAAGTGTATGGAGGCTCTAGAGGAGAGCAGATGAATGTAAGGAACATGCAAATGTATATGTAAATGTATATGTATGGTTTTATATTTTGTATGGAATATTTTCAAAAAATTTATGAGATTTATAAAAAAATAAAAAGAAAAATGTATGTTTTCAAGGCAGAAAGTGCACTATAACATTGCGGCTTGAACCCTAGTTGGTGGCAGATAAGTCACGCAAGTCATCCGGCATGCAGAGATAAAATACAGCAGCGTGTGGACCATTTTTAGCCCCAGGCAGCTCATCTCATCAGGCCTTTTTTAGTCAAATGTATCACCCACTGTCAGTCCCTTCAGGATCCATGCCTCATTCATCTTAATAAAGGTGAGGTAATCTAGACTTTTTTGACCTAGACGACTTCTCTTCTCATCGACAATACCTCCTGCTGCACTGAAGGTCCTTTCTGAAAGGACACTTGAAGCGGGGGAGGCCAGAAGTTCTATCGCAAATTGGGATAGCTCAGGCCACAGGTCAAGCCTGCACACCCAGTAGTTAAAGCGGATGTGCCACGGGAACAAAATATTAAAAGCCAGCAGCTACAAATACTGCAGCTGCTGACTTTTAATATTAGGACACTTACCTGTCCTGGAGTCCAGCGCCGATCGCAGCAGGGCACGAGCGATCGCTCGTCACCCTGCTGCTCCCCCCTCCATCCACGGTGAGGGAACCAGGAAGTGAAGCGCTGCGGCTTCACTGCCCGGTTCCCTACGGCGCATGCGCGAGTCGCGCTGCGCCCGCCGATTGGCTCACACGCTGTGTGCTGGGAGCCGAGTGTTCCCAGCACACAACGGGCGAAAGACGGGATGTGACGGAATGCCCGTCTTTTGCCCGTAGCGTGTGGCCGGAAGTGGGTGCAAATACCTGTCTTTAGACAGGTATCTGCACCCCCCTCCCCCCTGAAAGGTGTCAAATGTGACACCGGAGGGGGGGAGGGTTCCGATCAGCGGGACTCCACTTTAGGGTGGAGGACCGCTTTAAGGGGTTCATGTCTCCTCAGAGTGTCAATATCTGCAGTTAAGGCGAGGTAGTCTGCTACCTGTCGGTCGAGTCGTTCTCTGAGGGTGGACCCTGAAGGGCTGTGGTGATGTGTAGGACTTAAAAAGCTCTGCATGTCCTCCATCACCAACACGTCTGTAAAGCGTCCTGTCCTTGCCGGCGTGGTCATGGTAGGAGGAGGATTACTTTCACCTCTTCCCCTGTTAGATTCCCGTTGTGCTCTGACATCACCCTTATACGCTGTGTAAAGCATACTTTTTAATTTATTTTGGAACTGCTGCATCCTTTCCAACTTCCGGTAATTTGGTAACATTTCAGGCACTTTCTGCTTATACCTGGGGTCTAGTAGCGTGGCCACCCAGTACAGGTCCTTCTCCTTCAGCCTTTTTATACGAGGGTCCCTCAACAGGCACGACAGCATGAAAGACCCCATTTGCACAAGGTTGGATGCCGAGCTACTCATGTCTCGTTTCTCATCCTCACTGATCTCAACGAAGGTCTGTTCTTCCCCCCAGCCACGTACAACACCACGGGTACCAAATAGGTGACAACGAGCACCCTGGGATGCCTGTTGTGGTTGGTCTTCCTCCTCCTTCTCCTCAAAGCCACATTCCTCCTCTGACTCCTCTTCCTCATACTGCTCTTCCAGCGTTGCCGCAGGTCCAGCAAGCGATGCTGATAAGGCTGTTTCTGGTGGTGATGGTGACCACAACTCTTCCTCTTCCTCTTCACACTCATCTACGGCCTGATCCAGCACTCTTTGCAGGGCACGCGCCAGGAAGAAAACAAATGGGATGATGTCGCTGATGGTGCCTTCAGTGCGACTGACTAGGTTTGTTACCTCCTCAAAAGGACGCATGAGCCTACAGGCATTGCGCATGAGCGTCCAGTAACGTGGCAAAAAAATTCACAGCTGCGCAGAGGCTGTCCTAGAACCCCGGTCATACAAATACTCGTTGATGGCTTTTTCTTGTTGGAGCAGGCGGTCGAACATTAGGAGTGTTGAATTCCAACGTGTCGGGCTGTCGCAAATCAAGCGCCTCACTGGCATGTTCTTTCGCTGCTGGAGATCTGAAAAGTGCGCCATGGCCATGTAGGAAGGCCTGAAATGGCCACACACCTTCCTGGCCTGCTTGAGGACGTCCTGTAAGTCTGGGTACTTATGCACAAAGCATTGTACAATCAGATTCAACACATGTGCCATGCACGGCACATGTGTCAACTTGCCCAAATTCAGTGCCGCCAACAAATTGCACACACCACTTTGCCGATCTCCAGTTGGTGCGGAGTCAGCCACTGATCCACCTGTGCGTTCAGGGTGGACAGGAATGCTGGTCCGGTGTGACTCTCTGCTTTCAGGCAAGTCAACCTTAAGACGGCGTGACACTGTCATATCCGGGATGTGGAATAGCCCCTGGGGAGCTGGGGGGGTGCAGGTGATGTGGAGCAAGATGCAGCAGCAGAAGAGGACTCAGCCGAGGAGGTTATAGCAGAGGATGGAGTAGGAGGAGTAGAGGAGGTGGCAGCAGGCCTGCCTGCAAGTTGTGGCGGTGTCACCAACTCCTCTGCAAAGCCACACATTACATGCTTGGCAGCCGTCAGCAGGTTTACCCAATGCGCAGTGTAGGTGATATACCTGCCCTGACCGTGCTTTGCAGACCAGGTATCAGTGGTCAGATGGACCCTTGCCCCAACACTGTGTGCCAGAGATGCCATTACTTCCTTTTGCACAATAGAGTACAGTACAGTACAGTTGGGGATTGCCTTTTGTGAAAAGAAATTTCGGCCGGGTACCTTCCACTGCGGTGTCCCAATAGCTACAAATTTTTTTAAGGCCTCAGACTCCACCAGCTTGTATGGTAAAAGCTGGCGAGCTAAGCGTTCTGACAAGCCAGCTGTCAGACGCCGGGCAAGGGGGTGACTCTGTGACATTGGCTTCTTACGCTCAAACATATCCTTGACAGACACCTGACTGTGGGCAGATGAGCAGGAACTGCTCAAGGTGAGAGACAGAGTGGCGGATGGTTGAGAGGGGGCAAGGAGGACAGCAGTGGTTGACGTGGCTGAAGATGCTGGACCAGGAGGGGGATGGTGGCTTTGAGCTTGTGTGCTGCTTGTACTCATCATCATGTGTTGATCCCATAGGCGTTTGTGCTGTGAGATCATGTGCCTTCGCAAAGCAGTTGTACCTAGGTGGGTGTTGGATTTCCAACGACTCAGTTTGTGTTGGCACAGGTTGCAAATGGCATCGCTGTTATCAGAGGCAGACACACAAAAAAATGCCACACTGCTGACCTTTGCAATGACGGCATTCTGGTGGTGGCAACAGCATGTGTTGATTGGCGTGCTGTCTGGCTGACCCCGGGTGCCGATACATGCTGTCTGACTGTTCCACTAGCTCCTTGCAACGACCTCCCCCTGCTTCCAACTCGTCTCCTCCTCCTCTCTGTCTCCCCATCTGAACTTTCCCCCTCTTCTTCTTCTCTTGGAGCGGGCACCCACGTGACATCCACGGACACATCGTCATCATCAACTGCTTCACTTGTATCTGACAACTCAGCAAAGGAAGCAGCAGAGGGTACAACATCATCATCATCATCACACCATACGTCCATGTGTGTAATGCTGCCTGACTGAGACATATCCCTTTTATCTACATCCCTTCGCAATAATTGTTGTTCATCTCTCATTTCTTCCAACTCATGTGTAAATAACTCCTCTGACAGATCAAGTGAAGCAGCTGTGATGCTAGTGTTGGTGGTGGCGGCAGGCGGGCGAGTGGTAACTAGAGAGGTGCCCGAAGCTGAGCTGGAGGAGGATGGTGCGTCAAGGTTCCGAGCGGAAGCTGTAGAAGATTGGGTGTCCTGTGTTAGACAGTCAACTATGTCCTCAGAACTTTTTGAGTTCAGGGTACGTGGCCTCTGAACACTGGGCATTATTCTAGGGCCAAACGGAATCACAGCACCATGACCACGATGGCCCCTGCGGGGTGGCCTGCCTCTGCCTGTCATTTTTTTTAGATTAGTTTAGTTGTACTATGCGTGCAAGCTACTGTGCCACCAGATATGAGATGTGGCACTGGCAGGTGGGCACAGTTTACCCTGTGAGGCAAAGACACCCTGGCAGACAAAAGACTACTATTTAGTATTGCAGTGAATTTTGTTTTTATATCTTATCAACTGTGCCAACACAATATAGATGAGATGTGGCACTGGCAGGTGGGCACAGTTTACACTGTGAGGCAAAGACACCCTGGCAGACAAAAGACTACTATTTAGTATTGCAGTGAATTTTGTTTTTATATCTTATCAACTGTGCCAACACAATATAGATGAGATGTGGCACTGGGAGGTGGGCACAGTTTACCCTGTGAGGCAAAGACACCCTGGCAGACAAAAGACTACTATTAAGTATTGCAGTGAATTTTGTTTTTATATCTTATCAACTGTGCCAACACAATATAGATGAGATGTGGCACTGGCAGGCAGGTGGGCACAGTTTACCCTGTGAGGCAAAGACACCCTGGCAGACAAAAGACTACTATTTAGTATTGCAGTGAATTGTGTTTTTATATCTTGTCAACTGTGCCAACACAATATATAGATGAGATGTGGCACTGGCAGGCAGGTGGGCACAGTTTACCCTGTGAGGCAAAGACACCCTGGCAGACAAAAGACTACTATTTAGTATTGCAGTGAATTTTGTTTTTATATATTATCAACTGTGCCCACACAATATAGATGAGATGTGGCACTGGCAGGTGGGCACAGTTTACCCTGTGAGGCAAAGACACCCTGGCAGACAAAAGACTACTTTTTAGTATTGCAGTGAATTTTGTTTTCATATCTTATTAACTGTGCCAACACAATATAGATGAGATGTGGCACTGGCAGGCAGGTGGGCACAGTTTACCCTGTGAGGCAAAGACACCCTGGCAGACAAAAGACTACTATTTAGTATTGCAGTGAATTGTGTTTTTATATCTTGTCAACTGTGCCAACACAATATATAGATGAGATGTGGCACTGGCAGGCAGGTGGGCACAGTTTACCCTGTGAGGCAAAGACACCCTGGCAGACAAAAGACTACTATTTAGTATTGCAGTGAATTTTGTTTTTATATCTTATCAACTGTGCCAACACAATATAGATTAGATGTGGCACTGGCAGGCAGGTGGGTACAGTTTACCCTGTGAGGCAAAGACACCCTGGCAGACAAAAGACTACTTTTTAGTATTGCAGTGAATTTTGTTTTCATATCTTATCAACTGTGCCAACACAATATAGATGAGATGTGGCACTGGCAGGTGGGCACAGTTTACCCTGTGAGGCAAACACACCCTGGCAGACAAAAGACTACTATTTAGTATTGCAGTGATCTTTGTTTTTATATCTTATCAACTGTGCCAACACAATATAGATGAGATGTGGCACTGGCAGGTGGGCACAGTTTACACTGTGAGCCTGGGCCCCTTACATTACACAGCACCCCACAGCTCTGGGCCCCTCTACATAGCACCCAGCACCACTGGACCCCTTTATATTACACAGCAGCTTGCACCACTGGGCCCCTTACATTACACAGCACCCCACAGCTCTGGGCCCCTTTACATAGCACCCTGCACCACTGGACCCCTTTATATTACACAGCACCCTGCACCTCTAATCTAACTAAACTATACAGGGTCAGATTCTTGTAGTTTCTGCGGCGGCGTCGCGTAAGCCATTTACACTACGCCGCCCCAACTTACAGGAGCAAGTGCTGTATTCCCCAAACACTTGCTCCGTAGTTTGGGGCGGCGTAGTGTAATTGGCCCGGCGTATCCCCGCGTAATTCCGAGGGGGCGGCTTGTATTTAAATTAAGCGTGCCCCGTGCCGTTCGAACTGCACATGCGCCAGGCTTAAAATAGCCCAGTGCGCATGCTCCAGTTCTCGACGGAAAACGTCAATGACGCCGACGTGTGCGTCATTGACGCAAAGTCGTATTCAAGAACGACTTAGTAAAACCAAGTACCCGACGGGAAAAGACGACACGGACCCGACGCCATACTTAACATGGCATACGTGGGACTGGCGTAAGGTTACCCCTCATATAGCAGGGGTAACCTTACGCTTACGCAAACGACGTAAGCGACAGTTACACAACGCGATTTTGTTTGGGAATCGGCGTGTCAGGCTCATTTGCATAAACAAATGAGACCTGAACGTAAACGCCATCTAGCGGCCGACGGCGAAGTACATTTAGGATCTGACAGTGTAAGTGACTTACACTAGTCGGATCCTAGCCTAAATCCGGCGTATCTTGTTTTGTGAATACAAAACAATGATACGCCGGCGGGAAATTCGATTCACGCCGGTGTATCAGTAGATACACCGGCGTAACTTGTTTGAGAATATGGCCCACAGTGTATAAATATATGTACAACTCCTGGGATGTATATATATCCTCTACACACTGTAACATATAGGCCCCGTACACACGATAGAATCCATCCGCAGATAAATCCCAGCAAATGGGTTTCAGCGGATAGATCCTATGGTGTGTACACGCCAGCGGATCTGTTTCCGCGGATATATCTCCCCTGGGATGGATTCCAGCAGATCGAATATTTGCTGACATGCAGAACATATCCATCTGCTGGAGTCCATCCCAACGGATGGATCCGCTGGTCTGTACAGACTCACCGGATCCATCCGTCCGAAGGGATCCCCCGCCAGCGTCGTAATGATTTGACGCATGCGTGGAATTCCTTATATGACAGCGTCGCGCACGTCGCCGCGTCATAATCGCGGCGGCGGCGCGACATGTCATCGCCAGAGGATTTCGGCGCGGATTTCAATGCGATGGTGTGTACACTCCATCGCATTAAAATCCGCCGAAATCCTCGAGAGGATTTATCCGTGGAAACGGTCCGCTGGACCGTATTCGCGGATAAATTCTATCGTGTGTATGGGGCCTAACTGACTAGTGTTAACTAATAATCCTATATTTTAAGATTTAATATCTCAAAGCTATGATAAGAGTTAAGTAAGAGTTATTTTGACCAGAATTGAAAGTTTCAATATTATAAACATTAGTCTCAAAGAAGACCGTAGGTTAAAATACATACATTTACATGAAGACAGTAGGTTAAAATACATACATTTACATGAAGGAATATAGAGCATATTCCTCTAAAACATTAGATTACAAGCGTGTGCAGTTGCTACATGTAGGTATAAAGGGCCAGATTCACAAAGCACTTACGCCGACGTATCTCGAGATGCGCGGCGTAATTGAAAAATGCGCCGCGCGTATTTTTGTGCCTGATCCTCAAAACGAAATATGCATGAAAACCATTTTTTTCCGTCCTACCTAAAACAATTACACCGACGCTTCTTCGAGCGCAAAATACGCTAGACACACCATTGTTTTGCTAGGCAAAGATGCAAATGAGGGAGATAAGGCGATCCACAAAATTAAGTGTGTGCGGCGTAGGCTACGCCCTGTGCGCATCTGTTAGTTTCCCGGAGTAAAGTTACACTTTATAAAAGGTGCCTTCACTTTGCTCCAGCCGTGTAAAGGTCACCCTTACATTCATACATCAGTCACACACATAAAACAAATCAGAATCACACTAAAAATTCAGAAAAAAAAAAAAAAGAAAGAAAAGTACACCCAAAATCTCAATGGCGGCGGCGTGAGCTACGCCTGGGCCGGCCACGGGCACGGCCATGGGCCCTCAGGGGAGACTCATGGGGGGGAGGCAGGGGAAGGAGGATCCTCATGGGGGGGGGGGGCAGGGGAAGGAGGAGCCTCCCCGGGTGGCTGCCCACCTGCTAGCCGGCCCTCCAAGGCCACGGCGATCCTGGTCAGGCCCAGAGTGAGGGCTGCTGTATTGGCCTGGACAGCTTGGGTGTTGTCCTGGACAGCCTGGGTCAGGGCAGTCACCTCAAGAGCCACGCCTGTTGTGGCAGCCTGCAGCTCAGAAAAGCAATTTATAAAAGCTAATGAATTAGTGCCCACCTCACTGACTGACTCCTTGATGGAGGCCAGGCTCTCCTCCATCTGGGCCAAAGTCCGGGTGACCTGATCCAGATGTTGTGTCTGACGAGCCTGGTCCCTCTGCAGATTTGCAGGCAGGAACAGGGGCAGCCCTGTTGGGGGAGGAGTGGGGGGGACTACCCCTGATGGTGGCCTGACTGCTGTCAGGCGCAAGGGAATCCTGATCCCAACACAACATCACTTCTCGGGCAATGTCCATCCGGTCATCCTCAACCTCCCCCACCTCATCCTCCTCCCCCTGAACCTCCTCATGAGGGGAGTTGTGGCCACTCCCCTGCCCTGGGGACTCCGGACTTTCTTGGGGCTCCTCAGCAGCCTGTTGTCCTGGGGGTGGTGCAGCCTGGCCTGATGACCCAGCAACCTCCTGGCCTGATGGCCCAGCAATCTCCTGGCCATCTGTGGAGGACACAAAACATACACAGGTTGGAGGATCCACACACTTGGCACATATTCCCCCCCCCCACACATGCTACTCACCAGATGGAAATCAAAAAAAACTTACCTGTCCTCACAGGATCATCTGATTCAAAGCCAGGCAGGCCCACCAGTTGCTGGCTGTGGAAGCAACGGGCCATCGCAAGTTCTTCCTCAGTCCACCTTACGGTGCAGGGTGGGCCTCCTCCTGGCATGGGCTGCTTGCTTGGCCATCTTCTCATGGATCAAACTCCTCAGATCATTGATCTTCTTCTGAATCCCACTGGGGGTCCTTGTCTCCCCCCCCCTCCGCATTGATCCGATCCGTAATCTCTTGGATTATTGCCCTCTTCCTGGCCGGGGGGTTGTGCCGGTTGTCAGGACAATGTAAAAATCTCCCATATTGGGTGATCGCCCTGGCCAGCAAGTGCTTCTCTCGCACCGAGAAGTTTAATTTTCTTCTCTTAGGTGCCATCTCACAACACAGCACTCAGCAACAAACAGACACTAAATTCAAACAGAACAAACAAACACAAAAACACACAGAATAAACCAACAAAAAGACACAGAACAGACAGCCAAAAAGACACAGATCAGACAGCAAAAAAACAAAAACACAAGCAGACAGCTAATACAAATTCAAACAAAAAAACACAGAAGAAACAGACACAAAAAACACTCAGAAAATACACACAGCTTCTACAACCTCCTACTACAATAAATCTTTAATATAACACTACACTCACCAACAAACAGCCACAAACAACAGAGAAAAAGACACTTGCTTTAGGAAGGGAAACACAGGGATGTACTTTTGCAAGGGAAGTGCGTATGTCTGGGGCTATGTAAACACAGGGCGATTCTCAAACTAAGTATGTGAAAAAGGTGCAATAGAAATGGCCTAGCGTTGCACTCTCGGCGCCACAGAGCAAGATACACCTTGACCAAAGTGACAGTGCTTAAGATATAGACTATTAAAAAGTGTAGAAAAGCGTACCAGTGGTGAAAGTGGTATTCTTTTAATAGCAGCTATTTAATTTAAATGAAGGACCATTTAAAAGTATAAAATAAAATATCAATAAAAAGAACTGATGTTCAAAAGATAAAACAGCGCTATGAGTTGGAGTGAATCCAACTCAAAAAATAAATAAATAATCCTGAAGATAAGTGATGATGTGAAAAGGTGATCTAATGGGGTATATGTGCACCAAATACCTAGAGATACACCTTAAAAACGTGGATTACTCCCCCAATATGGGGTGCAGGCTTACCACAGCAAAATAAAGAGATACTCTGCAGTCAGACCATCAGATCTTCTAGGCATTGATAGGGGTCAACTTCTCAGGTGGAGGTACATGAAATAGCAAATAAACATACCATAATAGTGTGATACTGCACAAAACAAGCCCCCAACTAGTGTAGATGTAAAACCAATAATAGTTGCCCGTACAATGTTACACTCAAGAATGAACATAAACAAGAGAGATGTCACCGCCGCTCTCCTGCCCACAGGGGCCGCGCGAGTGCTGCAGGTCCAGTGTATTCCTCCAGGATGTGGTTGGAGATTGGTGGAGCGCGGTGGAACGCAACTTGTCTTCCGTGTAGCGCTGTTCGTAGCCACGCCCTTACGCGTTTCGTCACTTCCGACTTCAACTGAGGGCGTGGCTACCTAGCGCTGTCACTCTTTCTTTATACTCGTTCACCGAGCGGCTATTGGATGTCCCATCCCCGCCCTCCGGCTACTGATTGGTGCTACTCGAACCGGATGCTTGGATGGACATCAGCCGTGCTGAGCTAAGTTTTAAAAGAAGTAACGAGATCAGGAATACTGCACTTTAATGAATTAAAAAATGAAAAATAGGAAAAAAAGTGTCTACCATCAAATTGTTTCTCCTATATGGGAAGATTATTCATAAGTGATAAAAAGAAACTTTTAATAGGAACATGTATATATGGAATGGGTCGTGTCATCACTATTAGTACAAGTACTTAATAAAAATCAGCGTCCAATCACGCTTAGTGTGGGTGTGCCTGGCAGACTTTAACACTTCATATGGCGCTGAGGGGAGTGCTTGATTGGTTTCTAAGTAACGGATAACTTCAAAAATAGTCCATATGTGCATCAATGTGTGCTGTATATGCCATTCCAAGCCCATAGCGGGCAATGGAAGTGGCACTGAGCAGGTAATGGTTTTAAGAGGTATTTGTATGTATATAGAACCGTCCTATATCATGAACGGGAACATAACACATGTAATACTATAAAGGTCACTTATCAATATGTGAGAAAAAATGTACAGCCATGCACATCCCTTTAAACATAAAAACACGTATAGGCATGTAGCAGCATAATTCTTACATGTGAAATAACATGTTATTCACCAGCTGCCAAGTATTTTAAGGTAATGGAATAAATGAAGAGGGGGGGGTGGTGGCCCATGAATAATGTATCAGAAACGATTCTTTTATCTATATTAATGTACTGAACTGTAAATATATATATATATATATATATATATATATATATATATATATATATATATATATATATATATATATATATATACATAAATTTAAGAGGATACATAAAATACATATAATAATACAAAAATATAAAAATATATAAAAAAATATATGTAAAAAATATATATAAAATAACTACATAAAAATATAGTAAATATATATATATATATAGAATAACTACATAAAAATATATATAGTTAAAAGAGGGAACATATATGGAGGTCACTAAAAAGAGAGGGAGAGGTCGGAGGGGGGCAGAAAAAGGGGAGAGGGGCATCAGGCCACAGAGGGCGCCCCTCGACGCATCCTCAGCATTATACCCAACACAGGGATACCAATCAGGGACCATCACACAGGGACCCACAGTGGAGAGACCAACCATACACGGATCGAGAAAGAGGTCCCCCACCAGGCCCTTGGAGAAGAGATTCAGAGGATGCAGAGCAGGGAGACGCACAAAGGAACAACAAGAAAAGAAGATTGAGAGATCAAAACTAGGAGGTATTTTTAACTTATCAGACACAATTTTAACAGACAAGGAGACTAATATTTTAAATTTGGGTTTAAAATGCGGTTTGAACCGCCCCATAAACAAGTTCAGTGTTTACATTGATATTCACAAATACAGAAGGAAATTAAATATGAAGAAATATTTTCGGAATAAATATCCAAGTATCACAGACAGAACACCTAGACCACCCACTGACAGTGGATTACGGAATAGGTCGCTCTTTAATCCCCTGGTGGGATCAAACCAACCCTTGGAAGTGTTTAAGGGCCTTGTGCTACGTGACCTGGAACTAGTGAAACCAAAAAAGAATGTGAACCCAAGACATATAATAGATGGGATTGAATTATTGGAAAAAAGAAAGGACATCATAATAAGACCTGCAGATAAAGGAGGAGGTGTGGTTATTTTAAGCAAAGAATTTTATCATGCACAGATGATCAATGTGCTATCAGATACAACGACATATTCAAAACTAAAAAAGGACCCCACACCACAATATATGAATGATTTACAGAACTTGATTCAAGCGGGATACCGCTCCTATGCAATATCTAGCAAGGAGAGGAAATATCTAGTACCCACCAGTAGCCGGATACCGACTATTTACACTCTACCCAAAATTCATAAGGATGTACAACATCCACCGGCTAGAACAATAGTGAATGGAATAGGGTCAGTAACAGCTCGTTTGGGCCAGTTTTTGGATCATCACTTGCAAAAAAGCGTCATTGCTACCAAGGCCTATCTGAGAGACTCGAAAGATCTCCTGATCCAACTTCAACAGATAGACCTATCCAGTTTTGATGATGTATATTTGGTTACTGCTGACGTCTCATCGTTGTATACGATAATACAGCATGACGATGCTCTTTTGGCACTTAATTGGGCCCTCTCAAAAAGAGACGACATCACACATACTCTCAAAATATTTCTCCATAATTGCCTTGACTTTTGCCTGGGACACAATTACTTTTGGTAAAATGATTGCTTTTATTCACAGAAAAATGGCGTTGCAATGGGGGCTAGGTTTGCCCCTAGTATAGCAAACCTTTTTATGTCCGAGTGGGAGGATAAAACCATTTTTAATATACAACGGAATGAACTAATGTTTTACCGTCGATATATTGATGATCTGTTTTTTATCTGGGCTGGTCCCCTTTTAACATTGGAGGTGTTTTTAAAGGATCTTAATACAAATGACCGCAATATTGTTTTAACCAGTGAATATAATCAGCAAAGCATTCACTTCTTGGACCTCAATATATTTAGAGATACGAATAGGCTGGGTACTAAGGTGTATTTTAAGCCGACTGATTCTAATAGTTTTTTACCCATGCAAAGCGGCCACCACCCCATGTGGCTGAGAAACATCCCGAAGGGCCAACTCACACCCGTCAAACGCAACTGTACTGACGATATGGATTTCAAATCACAGGCAGAGTTGCTTAAAGGAAAGTTCCTAGAAAAGGGGTATAAAAACAGTCATCTGGATAAAATTATTAAAGAACTTACACTACTACCCAGATCAAGCTGTCTGACCACATTACAACCACAATCCAAGATGAATAATATACATGAGTGGAGCTTTATTTCCGGATACCACAGCCAATATAAAGAAATAGAAATGATCTTTAAAAAACATTGGCATATCCTATTCCTGGACAAAGTATTGAACACGGTCCTTCCAGTGAAACCCAGTTTTATATACAGGAAAGCTGTGAGCTTCGGGGATAAGGTTGTAAAAAAAGTCCTTGATCCTCCAAAAAAAAACTCCATCTATATGTGATAAAGACGGATTCTTTCCTTGTAAAAGATGTCTACCCTGCAAAGAAGCTGACAGGCCAAGAAGCTCCATTGACTCCTTAATTTCCACATCTAACAATATCCCATTCCAGGTCAAATTGTTTATCACGTGCAATACCACTTATGTAGTGTATATGCTAGAATGCCCTTGTCATCTAATGTACATTGGAAGAACCAAGAGAAAACTCAGAATCAGAATAGCTGAACATGTTGCAAATATTAAATTGGGATACAAGGACCATAATGTGTCACTACATTTTAAATTGCACCACGACAGTAACCCTGCCGGTCTCAAATTCTGGGGGATTGATCATGTTGAACCATCATGGAGAGGATGTAACCATGTAAGGGAATTATCCAAGCGTGAAACTGAATGGATATACCTGGCTGGCACACTGGCACCAAAAGGGTTAAATGTCGACCTTGACATAAACTGCTTTATTAGTGACCATTGACTATAAACCTCTCTAATGCATATGGCCTGACTCACCATCAAAACTCTCTTTAGCCCACGTCTGTTACATGGTTGCTTAGGCACCATTATGATCGCCTATTCTGGTATAGGCATTTTCGTTTTGTTTTCAGTTTTATACATTTTTTTATCTCTTTGTGTCATGTGGTTCTCCTCCACACACACACACCAAAAATAGACCAAAATAGATCCTTGGTTCATTAACACTGAACTGTGCCTCTCGCTGTGTTTCACAGCTCACATCTCTCAATTATATATATATATATGATTTATAATCTTTTTTATATATATATATTTTTTCCTCTCTTTTTAGTGACCTCCATATATGTTCCCTCTTTTAACTATATATATTTTTATGTAGTTATTCTATATATATATATATATATTTACTATATTTTTATGTAGTTATTTTATATATATTTTGTACATATATTTTTTTATATATTTTTATATTTTTGTATTATTATATGTATTTTATGTATCCTCTTAAATGTATGGATATATATATATATATATATATATATATATATATATATATATATATATATATATATATATATATATATATATATATATATATATATATATATATATATATATATATATATATATATATAAATATATATATATATATATTTACAGTTCAGTACATTAATATAGATAAAAGAATCGTTTCTGATACATTATTCATGGGCCACCGCCCCCCCTCTTCATTTATTTCATTACCTTAAAATACTTGGCAGCTGGTGAATAACATGTTATTTCACATGTAAGAATTATGCTGCTACATGCCTATACGTGTTTTTATGTTTAAAGGGATGTGCATGGCTGTACATTTTTTCTCACATATTGATGAGTGACCTTTATAGTATTACATGTGTTATGTTCCCGTTCATGATATAGGACGGTTCTATATACATACAAATACCTCTTAAAACCATTACCTGCTCAGTGCCACTTCCATTGCCCGCTATGGGCTTGGAATGGCATATACAGCACACATTGATGCACATATGGACTATTTTTGCAGTTATCCATTACTTAGAAACCAATCAAGCACTCCCCTCAGCGCCATATGAAGTGTTAAAGTCTGCCAGGCACACCCACACTAAGCGTGATTGGACGCTGATTTTTATTAAGTACTTGTACTAATAGTGATGACACGACCCATTCCATATATTCATTTTCCTATTAAAAGTTTATTTTTACCACTTATGAATAATCTTCCCATATAGGAGAAACAATTTGATGGTAGACTCTTTTTTTCCTATTTTTCATTTTTTAATTCATTAAAGTGCAGTATTCCTGATCTCGTTACTTCTTTTAAAACTCAGCTCAGCACGGCTGATGTCCATCCAAGCATCCGGTTCGAGTAGCACCAATCAGTAGCCGGAGGGCGGGGATGGGACATCCAATAGCCGCTCGGTGAATGAGTATAAAGAAAGAGTGACAGCGCTAGGTAGCCACGCCCTCAGTTGAAGTCGGAAGTGACGAAACGTGTAAGGGCGTGGCTACGAACAGCGCTACACGGAAGACAAGTTGCGTTCCACCGCGCTCCACCAATCTCCAACCACATCCTGGAGGAATACACTGGACCTGCAGCACTCGCGCGGCCCCTGTGGGCAGGAGAGCGGCGGTGATATCTCTCTTGTTTATGTTCATTCTTGAGTGTAACATTGTACGGTCAACTATTATTGGTTTCACATCTACACTAGTTGGGGGCTTGTTTTGCGCAGTATCACACTATTATGGTATGTTTATTTGCTATTTCATGTACCTCCACCTGAGAAGTTGACCCCTATCAATGCCTAGAAGATCTGATGGTCTGACTGCAGAGTATCTCTTTATTTTGCTGTGGTAAGCCTACACCCCATATTGGGGGAGTAATCCAAGTTTTTAAGGTGTATCTCTAGGTATTTGGTGCACATATACCCCATTAGATCACCTTTTCACATCATCATTTATCTTCAGGATTATTTATTTATTTTTTGAGTTGGATTCACTCCAACTCATAGCGCTGTTTTATCTTTTGAACATCAGTTCTTTTTATTGATATTTTATTTTATTCTCAAACTAAGTATGCTTGGCCTTTTTCCTATCTCACTGATTGCGCCGAGCCGAGTTCTGCATATGCCCAGTGAGGTGCAGATTCGTGCGCGCATGCGCAGTACGGCTGGCCCTTCATTTGCATGGGGTCACGGCTCATTTCAATGGAGCACGCCCACTTCCTTCCCACTTGCAATAACCCTGCCTTACGCCTCGGTATTTATGTCGCGCTGGCGCAAATTTGGGCGCAAATGCTCTGTGGATACGGCACTTATGTCACAAAATTATGTAACTTAAATGATATACGTTTGGAGTAACTTAATTTGCGCTGCTCTACGTGAATCTGGCCCAAAATGCCTATACCATATTTACCATTTAGACTCATCCTTCAAGCCATCCTTCCATAAAAGTGAGCTTCCTCTCCCTTTTGCTGTGGAGTATATCTCTCTATGCTGACATCCCATTGGTTGGCCTAGCTAGGATCAGGATTGGACGCCTGACTACATAAATCAGCCGCCTTTCATGCAAATCCTGGTGACTATATCCGGCAGCAGATTAAAAGTGAACTTTCCCAGGCTTAAAAAGGGTGGGGCTATCTTGATTGAACATCCCAGCATGGGGTCCATCACATAAGGTGGTTTAACTCACTGACTTGGTAATGTCTAGGGCTTTGCTATGTGCTAAATGCCATGAATTAGCAAGCTAAATGAACAATATACTCTGTACGCTGAATGAAATGTCTTCAGCCACTACTAAGAGAAATATATTCATAATTACACTGGGGTAGATTCAAGTAGGGGAGCGCACTACTACGGCGGTGCAGCGTACCGTTTTTACGCTACGCCTTCGTAAATTTCTTGAGCTACGCTTCATTCACTGTCAGGAGAATATAGTAGACCAGTAACAAATAAGTGAAGACAACCAGTGCGCAACAAATAAGCATATACAATCAGGGGAAATACCGTATTCGTAAACGAAGCCAGGCCGAGGTCATACACAGGGGAAGTCAGCAGATGGGTGAGGATGGGAACACGGCGGAGCAGGGAGCGGATGGATGGACAGGCTGTGGGGCAGGAATCCAAGGGGGAACAGGAACCAAGGTAAACAGGCAAAAGGAAGGATGGGTCCAGGATGGGGAACAGCAACAGAGTCCAGATAGCAGGGTCAGATAACAGGCTCAGGTCCGGGAGGTAGAACGATACCAGGGCGAGGAGTGATTACACACGCCGGGTATTTATAGAGGCGTGCTGATTGCATTCAGGTCACACCTGAACGCAGGAAGGGTTGTATGCTCCATACTGCCAATAACCCCCCGCTGGTGGACGCCAGTACTGCAGCCCAAGGATCACATAATACCACCAGAGGAGAGCTCCCCCGGCAGTCCAAGACTGCCGGGAGACACCTGGTGGTGGGCCACAGTACTGCACGCCAAATACCAGGCAGTAACACCAGCAGGGGGAACCTTCCCTGACAGTACCCCCTCAAAGGAGCGGCCTCCGGACGCTCCAACTAGCTGTTACTGGGGAAAGTCTGTGGTGTCAAGCCGGGCAGCGGATAAAGTCACATCAGGTTGGGCCGGAGGAAGGTCCAAGACTTTAAACCGGGCAAAGTGCAGCTCGAGCTGGGCAGCAGACTCCGGGTCATCGGGCTGGGCAGCAGGCTCCGGGTCGTCGAGTTGGGCAGCAGGCTCCGGGTCGTCGAGCTGGGCAGCAGGCTCCGGGTCGTCGAGCTGGGCAGCAGGCTCCGGGTCGTCAAGCTGGGCAGCAGGCTCCGGGTCGTCGAGCTGGGCAGCAGGCACCGGGTCATCAAGCTGGGCAGCAGGCTCCAGGTCATCGGGCTGGGCAGTAGGCTCCGGGTCATCGGGCTGGGCAGTAGGCAGTGGCTCAAGAAGTTGGGTGGTTGGCACTGCAATGTCAGGCGGGGTAACTGGCACCGAAATGTCAGGCGGGGTAACTGGCACTGAAATGTCAGGCGGGGTAACTGGCACTGAAATGTCAGGTGGGGTAACTGGCACGTCAGGCTGGGCAATTGGCACGTCAGGCTGGGCCATTAGCAAGTCAGGCTGGGCCACTGGCACTGGAACAACAGGCTGGACTGCTGGCACGGGAACAACAGGCTGGACTGCTGGCACGTGAACAACAGGCTGGACCGCTGGCACGGGAACAACAGGCTGGGCGGCTGGCACTGGAACAACAGGCTGGGCGGCTGGCACTGGAATAAGCTGGGCGGCTGGCACCGGAACAAGCTGGGCGGCTGGCACTGGAACAACAGGCTGGGCAGTTGGCACAACAGGCTGGGTAACTGGCACTGGAACAGGCCGAGCAGCTGGCACCGGAACAGGTAGAGCAGCTGGAACAACAGGCTGGGTAACTGGCACTTGAACAGGCTGGGCAACTGGCACTTGAACAGGCTGGGCAGCTGGTACTGGAACAGGCTGGGCAGCTGGTACTGGAACAGGCTGGGCCGCTGGTACTGGAACAGGCTGGGCCGCTGGTACTGGAACAACAGACTGGGCGGCTGGCACTGGAACAAGCTGGGCGGCTGGCACTGGAACAAGCTGGGCGGCTGGCACAACAGGCTGGGTAACTGGCACTGGAACAGGCCGAGCAGCTGGCACCAGAACAACAGGCTGGGCAGTTGGCACAACAGGCTGGGTAACTGGCACTGGAACAGGCCGAGCAGCTGGCACCGGAACAGGTAGAGCAGCTGGAACAACAGGCTGGGTAACTGGAACGAAAACAACAGGCTGGGCCGCTGGCACTGGAACAGGCTGGGCCGCTGGCACTGGAACAGGCTGGGCCGCTGGCACTGGAACAGGCTGGGCAGCTTGTACTGGAACAGGCTGGGCAGCTTGTACTGGAACAACAGACTGGGCGGCTGGCACTGGAACAAGCTGGGCGGCTGGCACTGGAACAAGCTGGGCAGTTGGCACAACAGGCTGGGTAACTGGCACTGGAACAGGCCGAGCAGCTGGCACCGGAACAGGTAGAGCAGCTGGAACAACAGGCTGGGCAACTGGCACAGGCTGGGCAGCTGGTACTGGAACAGGCTGGGCAGCTGGTACTGGAACAGGCTGGGCAGCTGGTACTGGAACAGGCTGGGCAGCTGGCATCGGAAAAGGCTGAACAGATGGCACTGGAACAGGCTGAACAGATGGCACTGGAACAGGCTGAACAGATGGCACTGGAACAGGCTGGGCAGTTGGCACTGGAACAGGCTGGGCAGATGGCACTGGAACAAACTGAACAGATGGCACTGGAACAGGCTGGGCAGATGGCACTGGAACAAACTGAACAGATGGCACTGGAACAGGCTGGGCATATGGCACTGGAACAGGCTGGGCAGATGGCACTGGAACAGGCTGAACAGATGGCACTGGAACAGGCTGAACAGATGGCACTATGGTGTGGGTCGGGAAGTACTTCCGCTTCTTTTTGGATTTAGTCACTGCAGACTTGTTAACAGGAGGGACGTATGAAAAGGATAGGATTGTGTAGGAGGAAGGGTTGGAATGTGGCAGGGACACAGGAACAAAGACTGGAGGAGATTTTTGTGGAGTTGTTACAGGTGGATTGAAAGCGGGGTAGGTACAACAGGTAGAGACTGGGTAATAATATTTGGTAGGGAGCGAAATTATCTGGGTTGTAGCTGGGGTTGCTATTGGTGATGGATGGATAGATTCTTGGAAAGGCAGATGATTAGGGCTGGAATGTAGTGGTTTGGCTGAAATCAGGAGATCTGACCATGCCTGTAGCACAGGTTGAACAAAAGCAGGTTCACACACACCCTGTCTAATTAGAGACTGCACTGAACTAATGCACTCAGACAACTTCTGCTGGGGACAAGAGGAATAATGTTCATCAAAAGAAACTGGATCATCCTCTGCCAGCAGAGAAAGGTAAGTGATTTCATTGAAATCCATCTTCAAAAAACACACCGCAACAGGATGGTTCCTCAATGCAGGCACGTCTGGTCAGGGATGGCCCTGGTATACTGTCAGGAGAATATAGTAGACCAGTACTGTGTGACTGCAGAGGAGACCAACAATGTATGTGGTGAAGTTAAAAGGTGTTTATTAACAAATAAGTGAAGACAACCAGTGCGCAACAAATAAGCATATACAATCAGGGGAAATACCGTATTCATAAACGAAGCCAGGCCGAGGTCATACACAGGGGAAGTCAGAAGATGGGTGAGGATGGGAACATGGCGGAGCAGGGAGCGGATGGATGGACAGGCTGTGGGGCAGGAATCCAAGGGGGAACAGGAACCAAGGTAAACAGGCAAAAGGAAGGACGGGTGCAGGATGGGGAACAGCAACAGAGTCCAGATAGCAGGGTCAGATAACAGGCTCAGGTCCAGGAGGTAGAATGATACCAGGGCGAGGAGTGATTACACACGCCGGGTATTTATAGAGGCATGCTGATTGCATTCAGGTCACACCTGAACGCAGGAAGGGCTGTATGCTCCATACTGCCAATAACCCCCCGCTGGTGGACGCCAGTACTGCAGCCCAAGGATCACATAATACCACCAGGGGAGAGCTCCCTCGGCTGTCCAAGACTGCCGGGAGACACCTGGTGGTGGGCCACAGTACTGCACGCCAAATACCAGGCAGTAACACCAGCAGGGGGAACCTTCCCTGACATTCACGAAGCATTTGCTCCGTAATTTGCGGCGGCGTTTCGTAAAAGTGGCTGGCGTAAGCGCGCGTAATTTAAATGATCCCGTAGGGGGCGTGGATTATTTAAATTAGGCGCGTTCCCGCGCCAAACGTACTGCGCATGCTCCGTCGGGAAAATTTCCCGACGTGCATTGCGGTAAATGACGTCGCAAGGACGTCATTTCCTTCGATGTGAACGTAAATGGCGTCCAGCGCCATTCACGATTCACTTACGCAAACAACGTAAATTTCAAAAATCGCGACGCGGGAACGACGTGTATACTTACCATTGGCTGCGCCTCCTAATAGCAGGAGCAGCCTTACGCAGAAAGCGACGAACGCAAACGACATAAAACATGACCGCCGGGCGCGCGTACATTTGTGAATCAGCGTGAGTATGCAATTTGCATACTCTACGCTGACAACTATGGGAACGCCACCTAGCGGCCAGCGTCAGAATGCAGCCTAAGATACGACGGCATAAGAGCCTTATGCCAGTGGTATCTTAGGCTACAGTCGGCGTATCGAGCTTTCTGAATACAGAAAGTCGATACGCCGGCGCTACTTAGCAATTACGCTGCGTATCTATGGATACGCAGGCGTAATTGCTTGCTGAATCCACCCCACTATATATATATATATATATATATATACATATATTAATATATAGACATATATATATATATATATATATATATATATATACATATCTCTATTTAATTTATATATACATATATATATATACATATATACATATACATATCTCTATTTAATTTAGATTACCCAAAAACCATATGGCAACAGATGGCCCCTTGTGGCCAGTTGAGAATATGAGACTCGGCCACACCTACAATAATGGTTTTATGTGTAATCTTTTGGCTTTGCCCTATGAAATGATATACCACTCTTTGAGAAGAAGCAAAACTTTTAAACTTTCCGTCTCTACAGTTCATGTTTCTGGATCCAAGTATTGGTAGTCATCACTTGTTCTGGATGTAATAAGTCCATAATAAAAAATCATAAGATACCAAACATACAAAAAAAACGAAGGGGAAAGAAAAACTGGAGGATCCTTGTTCTCAACCGTCCAATAATAATAGTACGAAAGTCCATAATGTCAATCGGGTCATGTTTCCCTTGCTTCTGGGACAGCCTTCCATGGTGATTCCAATTGGATACATCATACAGTAATGGCCTTTGGACCAACTTTCCTGGCTTTCTGTGCGTGTACTTTATTAGTGTGGGCAAAGTTAGAGAAGGAAAAACACGAGTACTTTTACGACATATGCCTTCTAATGAATGCTTATCTTGTCATTCTGAGTATTAAGGACCTTTGAATAAAATTGTTATAGATATACTGTGACCTAATATGAGGCCCTTTACCATTGCCATGTGTAACAATTTAACCTTCAGCCCATCAGCCAGGTAGTCTGATTGCCATCCCCCATCTTTCTTCCTCCATTGTCATATGCCTGCAACCAACTCTGCCCTGCCTTCTGCGGATTACCCCTGTGTGTGTGTGACCCTTCCAGTTTCCAGGGGAATCTTGTTGCCATCGCAACTCACCACAAACTCCTTTTACTGACGCTGTGTTCAGTTATACCAACCCTGATGGGTTGAAGCCTGGGTTGGTGCCCAACTTTTGTGCATATAGCTCCGTCCTTGGCTACCGTGTGTAGCTGCTGTATGAGTACTGCCTTTAGCAGGCTAGGGAAGAGGTCATCACTTTAAGAGGTCTCCATGCAGATTTAGGCAGTGTCATCTAAGCAGACAAAAATAACTTGATTTCAGAATGCGGATAAGTGTGATGTCACCAGTTACTTGTGGCTTCAGGAATGATTAGACTAAATTACTTCTTAAGTACAATTGTACTATACTCTGTGTTATTTGCCAATCACTATGAGTCTCACCAGTCCCAGTATATCTATATGATCTTTAAGCATTGCTTTTTGAACTTAGTTATGGCACAAAATAAAAACTGACCAACATAAAAAAAAAAAAAAAATTACCCATGACCACATATGATGACTGCCCAATATTAGAACTGTAGAGAGGACACAATGTCACCTATACAAGGAAACTAGTCACATGACTGTTGCTAACTATTGTCATAGTTGGTAATAGCTACAATGTCCCACATTTATATAAAACATTTATCCAGTGTCAAAAGAGAAGAAAAAAACTGTTGGAACTTTGTCCCATCCCTAAAATGATATAGGGAAGCTTTAATATTATATATAAACATTTTTGTTTTGTTTTAACTGGTCTAACTGTTGTCCATATAATGTTACCCCTACTCCCCTCTTTTTTTTTTTATTTCACCATAGCGACCTCCAGAATCACCAAAAATAAGGTGATATAGGAAATAAAGAAAAATAGTTTTCCTTAGAAGAAAAAGGAGGAATAAAAAAAGTACACCTAAAAAGGTAAAAAAAAATAAAAAGGTAAAAAAAAATAAAAAGGTAAAAAAAAATAAAAAAAATATTCAGCTTCAATGCTGCCCCAACCTTTGCATTATTAAAGAGCATTAAATCTGTATTTTGTTAAACAAAAAAAAAAATATTAATAAAATAAAGATTGCATTGCTTTTATACAAACAGCAATGTCCTCTCAAGTCCAACAGGCCACAGGAAGTGGTATCAGAGAGAGAGAGAGAGAGAGAGAGAGAGAGAGGCCCGGCCCTGTTTAATGAAACAGACCACTAAAACATTTTTAAATAAAAATATTTTAGAATTTAGTTAGGCCTGACTCTAATTAATTCTATTCAAGGATTGTCCTTAAAACAAACATTAAAAAAAAAAAACTATGTTTTAAGGTCCTCTGTGTTTCACAGTAATTTGATCAGTCTTGGTTTCGATCATCTGTCCATGTGTGTATTTCTTCCTAAAATACAAAAGTCCAAACCATTAATAACATCTTACTGTACCTCTTCTGAGGAGGTTAATGGGCTAACTGACAGTATATGCTTGGCACAGACTGCCAGCGGAGGTAATGAGTCCATCCACAGTAAGTACAGTGACCCATGTACCGACTCCCTCTGTATTTTGACAAACAAAAATTATAGGAAAACATGGTGGGATTTGTAAGTACTTTGGGCCAGATTCACGTAGAGTGGCGCAAATTAAGTTACTCCAAACGTATGTCATTTAAGTTACGGCGCCTTAATTTTGTGTCGTAAGTGCCGTATCCACAGCGCATTCGCGCCCAAATTTGAACCAGCGTAACTTAAATCACGAGGCGTAAGGCGGGGTTATTGCAAGTGGGAAGGAAGTGGGCGTGCTCCATTGTAATGAGCCGTGACCCCATGCAAATTAAGGGCCGGACGTACTGCGCATGCGCGCACAAATCTGCACCTCACTGGGCATGCTCAGAACTCGGCTCGGCGCAATCAGTGAGATAGGTAAAAGGCCAAGCGTACTTAGTTTGAGAATCGCCCTGTGTATAAATAGCCCCAGACAAACGCACTTCCCTTGCAAAAGTACATCCCTGTTTTCCCCTTCCTAAAGCAAGTTGCTTTTGCTCTGTCGTCTGTTGGTGTGTGTTGGTGAGTGTAGTGTTAGATAAAATATTTGGAGGAGTAGTAGATTGTAGTAGCTGTGTTTTTTTTCCTGAGTGTTTTTTCTGTTTGTTTTTTTGGTGTTTGTTTTTGAATTTGTATTAGCTGTCTGCTTGTGTGGTTTGATTTTTGTGTGTGTTTGTTCTGTGTCTTTTTGTGTGTGTTTGTTCTGTGAGTATTTGTGTTTGTTTGTTGTGTTTGTTTTTTGTGTTTGGTGTTATGGCACCAAAGCGCAGGAAGTTGAATTTTTCTGTGAGAGACAAGCAGATACTTGCTAGGGCCATCACTCGTTTCAGGCGTTATTTGCATGGCCCTGAGAGCCGGGACACCACCCCGGTGTAAGGGCTTACCTTGAGTGGAGTCCATTTTGCAGAGTTGTAAGCTCCACCCTTGCAGGTACACACAGCCCACAGTAATAAGGTAAGACACTACCTGGGCTGTGAGTCTGTGTACGGGGGCTAGATAGGGATTTGCCAAGGATAGTCAAAGTATATCCGGGGTCCAGGATTCCAGAATAAACAATAAACGTAGCCAGGGTCAGAAGCCGGGGTCAGTCTTGTAGCTGAAACAAACACAGGAACACAGGAACATTTGTCCTGTCTGTGCCAATCACAGAACAATGAACTGACAAATCCCTCAGAGTGAGGCAGTGCTTTATACCCTGGTTGATTGGGTAACCTGCCTCAGCTGGACCAGGATAGACAGGTGCAGATTGCAGGGAGATCCAAAGACAGGCAATCAGCACATAGTTCAGAACCAGGCTTCGATGGACAGCAAGCAGAATACCAACTGAGGAGTGGCTCAGAGGCAAAGACCTGGAGCAGCAAGGGAGAGGTCCTGGGTTCAATTCCACCCAGAGTCACCTGGGGCGCGACCATGCCTCACTATCCGTTTGGCACGGTAGCGACCGTGACACCCGGCCAGGAGGAAGGAGATCGTTCAGCGAATTACTGACGAGATCAATGCGGGGGGGGAGACGAGGACCCCCATTGGGATTCAGAAGAAGATCAACGATCTTAGGAGCCTGGTCCGGGAGAAGATGGCCAAGATAAGTGCCCATGCCACGGGCACTGGAGGAGGACCACCCTGCTCCGTCAGGCTGACTGAGGAGGAATGGGCAGTGGCCCGGTGCTTCCACAGACAGCAGGTGGTGGGTCTGCCTGGCTTTGAATCTGATGATCCTGTGAGGACAGGTAATTTTTGGGTTTTTCTATCTGATGAGTAGCATGTGTGGTTGGGGGAAGGGAATATGTGCCAAGTGTGTGGATCCTCCAACCTGTGAATGTTTTGTGTCCTCCACAGATGGCCAGGAGATTGCTGGGCCATCAGGCCAGGAGGTTGCTGGGCCATCGGGCCAGGCTGCACCACCCCCAGGACAACAGGCTGCAGAAGAGCCCCAAGAAGGGCAGGAGTCCCCAGGGGAGGGGAGTGGCCTCACCTCACATCATGAGGAGGTTGAGGGGGGGAGGATGAGGGGGGGAGGATGAGGATGAAGATATGGAAATTGCCAGTAAAATCCTTTTGGCTTTGGATGTGGTTCCCCCTGAGGCTACCCCTGAGGCTGGCAGCAGTCAGGCCACCATCAGGGGTAGCCCCTCCCACTCCTCCCCCAACAGGCCTCCCCCACAAGGGTCTCTCTCTCCCCTCCTCCCAGGCCACAAGACTCAGCTGCAGGCAGGAAGGCTACCCATAAGACCAGGGGGGTGGCCGAGTGTCTGCCGGCCATTCTGCGGAGGGACCATGCCCTTCAGACCCGCCATCTGGGTCAGATCAGCCAGACTTTGACCCAGATGGAGGACAGCCTGGGCTCAATTAAGGAATCACTCACTGATGTGGCCATAAACTCCTTGGCGGTCATCACATGCATTTGTGACCTGCAGACCGCAACAACAGGCGTGGTCCAGGAGGTGAGTGCCCTGACCCAGGCTGTCCACGACAACACCCGGGCTGTCCAGGCCAATACGGCAGCCCTCACACTGAGTCTGAACAGGATAGCAGTGGCCTTGGAGGGCAGGCCAGCAGGAGGACAGTCACCAGGGGAGGCTCCTCCTTCCCCTGCTCACCCCCCCCATGAGTCTCCTCCTTCCCCTGCTCCCCCCCCAGGAGTCTCCCCTGGTTGGCCGTGGCAGTGGCTGGCCCAGGCGTAGCTCACGCCACCGCCGTTAAGTTTGGGGGTACTTTTTTTTTTTTTTTTTTTATTATACTGTGCTTATGATTTGTTTTATGTATGAATGTGGGGGTGGCATTCCTGATTAAATAAGGGTGTCACCCTCAGTTTTGGTGGATTAGGGATCCCCAGGACCAGGGAGAAGTGATCCCAGGTCCATGTGAATGGTGTATGAATGCACAGTGACATAATTGGAGCCGTGGCGTGGCGTTACTGCTCCCAAGTACCATTGGGGGGTACTTGGATCTAATCCAATTAGATGTGCATGTGATGTGTCTGTGCTAGGGACCACAGTGGGTGTGCATGCATGCATTCTCATTGTGCCATGATTAATGAGTGTGCTTACTGTGCAAAGATGCATTCTGCGAGGCGTCTCCTGACTGCTGTTCCCTCAGAAGAGGGGGTACCCTTGGTTACTAAAGTCACTAGTATAGTTATGAGCATGGATGCCCCTGGCATGTTGGCATACAGATTGTTGTCCTGCAAGTGTGTGTGCTCAGCTCTTCTTTAATGGTATTGCTTTAGCTGACATTTACACGGCTGGTGCAAAGTTAGGGCACCTTTTATAAAGTGTAATTTTACACCATGAAACTAGCAGATGCACACAGGGCGTAGCCTACGCCGCACACACTTAATTTTGTGGATCGCCTTATCTCCCTCATTTGCATCTTTGCCTATCAAAACAGTGGTGTGTCTAGCGTATTTTGCGCTCGAAGAAGCGCCAGTGTAATTCTTTAGGTAGGACGGAAAAAAATGGATTTCAGGCGTATCTCGTTTTGAGGATACGGCGCAAAGATACTCGCGGCGCATTTTTCAATTACGCCGCGCAGCTCGAGATAAGTCGGCGTAAGTGCTTTGTGAATCTGGCCCTTACAGTCTAAGAAGACCCCACATATTACCAGCATATGCGTCAATTTGGAAGGAGAAAACCAGAGAAACATAGGCCCTACTGAATCCATAATATGCCACAAGGTGCAGCATAATGTTTTATGTAGTTTCCAAGTATCAGAGTGAATGACACTTCACTTCAACCTCAGGAAAAGGAGAGAGAAAAAAAAACTAAACTTATCTTGTACCTGTGCACAGGTTTTTTATTTGCGAATACATTTCAGTTATAGAAAAAAAGTATAAATTTAAACTGGTACCAGTATTGAGCTCATTACAAACGAGAGATTGGGGGACAGAGAGGGGAAAAAAAAATATGAAATAAACAAACCGTACAAAGTATAGTGTGATTACACTTATTGATGGCCATAAAACAAAAAAAAAACAAAACCAACAAAAAAAAAGTCTTGTTTACACATGGACCGTTCATACCCATTCATTCCATGACACACACACACACACACACACCTTTGTTTAGCTTGAATCCCCTAGCTTTGATAATTTGCAAATGAATTGCTAGGCGTTTCTGGCCATTGGGAGAATACAAAGGGACTGAATAAGAGAGAAAAACAAAAACCTATACTTGACCTTTTGTTAGGCGCGTATTTACGCATATGTACAGCTTTCTGTGATTCACCCTGAACAAAAAAAAATAAAACTTGCAGCAAAACAGTTATTACTTATCCCACTTTTTTTTCTTATTTAAAGACGACAATACAACATTCTTACATGTACATTGGCAAACTTTGATCTAGTGAAACTAAATGTCCTAGACCTCTAAAACAACCCTTCTATCTTGCATTTCATCCCCCATTTAGTGTACAGGTTTGGTTCCCGATGGACACATTTACTGCCTCCATTTTTCAAATTCAAGTCAATAAAGTTTTTTTTTTTAAAGGATTGGAATTCTTTCACAAACTCATACCGTTCCTGTTTCATTTGCCTAATCTCATACTGTAAAGCCTCATTTTCGGCCTTAATAGTTGAGGAAGGGATGTATGAATTTGTATTTTCATATTTCTTAGGCTTTTCACCCCAGCGAGGTGAGTACACTTCCACGTCACGCCTCTTTGTTGTATACTGATTTGGCTTTAATATATTTTCACTAGAAGATAAACAAAACTGGGAAATGTGGCCGAATAAACCACACGAGAAGCATTTTATCTTCTGTAAAGTATTAAAGCGTCTCTTAACCACTGGTGTGGTTTTAGGCTGAGAACATTCAATGGCTACAACCTGATTAACACCTTTTGCTATATGAGAAATGGAGGTTCTTTCAAAAGAGCTCCCATCTTTCAATGAGATGTTGGCACTACCACCTACTGCAGACGGAGGTACTTTCCTGTTGCAACTAGAAATACTCAAACTGGTTGCATTACAATCTATGGTATGTGTAGATTGTATCGTCTGCACTGTGCTGGAAGATGCCGATAATTTTTCACATTTACTGTCTGCAGCATTCGTATTTGTCATAGAAACTCTTAGGCCTTGTACACACGGTCGTTCCAAACCGATGAGAATGGTCCGACAGGCCGTTTTCATCGGTTCACCGATGTAGTGGCCTGATGGTCTGATGTGCGTACACACCATCGTTCCAAAAACCGATCGGGTCAGAACGCGGTGACGTCAAACACACGACGTGCTGAATAAAACAAAGTTAAATGCTTCCAAGCATGCGTTGACTTGATTCTGAGCATGCGTGGGTTTTGAACCAATGCTTTTCTGTACTAACCATCGGTTTGGACCGATCGGGCAGCGGTCCATCGGTTCGGTTTTGAAGCATGTTTTAACATTTTGGACCGAAGGAAAACAGACCGATGGGTTATACACACGGTCGGTTTGGACCGATGAAACTGAACGTCGGTCCATTCTCATCGGTTTTGTCCGACCGTGTGTACAGGGCCTTAGAGTACTTTTGGCTATTTCTAGATCTTCCTTGAGAGAAATGGTCTGCAATAATAACGACCTATAATTGTTAGCTAACCAAAAGGCAGCAAAAATTAGTGCGGTCTTACCCCCACGTTTGCTGTATTTTCTCTCTGTAAGTTTTATATTTACATACTCTTGTGCATGGTGCCATGGGATTTTGGATTCCTCAATTTTTCTTACTATCTCTGCGCTGTTTTTAACTTTAGCCATCCTGGCCATCAATTTCTCCATGATTTAAAAGTTCAGTGGTGATACAATAATACACCAGCAAGCAGACTTATCAAAGTCTAGCACTTAGAATTTGCCCCAGAGTGCAGATACAAGTCTTAACATAACACTACTATCTTCACAGAATGAAGTCTACACCAAAACAAAAGGGCTAAGATCCACACCCAAGGAACAATAGTTTTCCTTAAGGTGCACAATGAAAATGTAAACACAGCTGGGCCAGATCCACAGAACAATTACACCGGCGTATCTATTGATACGCCGCATAATTTTAAAATTCCCACGTCGTATCTTTGTTTTGTATCTACAAAACAAGATACGACGGCATCTCTGGTCGATCCGACAGGCGTACGTCTTAGGTGCGATCCACGAACATACGTCCGGCCGGCGCATTTTTTTACGTCGTTTGGGTTCGGCTTTTTCGGGCGTATAGTTAAACCTGCTATTATGAGGCGTACTCAATGTTAAGTATGGCCGTCGTTCCCGCCTCGCATTTTTAATTTTTTACTTCGTTTGCGTAAGTCGTTCGCGAATAGGGATTTGCGTAGAATGACGTCACTCGTCGTATGCATTGGCTTGTTCCGGTTTATTTTCGAGCATGCGCACTGGGATACCCCCACGGACGGCGCATGCGCAGTTAAAAAAAACGTAGTTTATGTCGGGTCACGACGTATTTACATAAAACACGCCCCCACCACATCTTTTTGAATTCCGCGCCCTTACGCCACCAAATATACACTACGTCGCCGTAACTTACGGCGCAAATTCTTTGAGGATTCGGAAAAAAAAAGTTACGGCGGCGTAGCGTATCTTAGATACGCTGCGCCCGGCGGAAAGATGCGCCGAGGTACGTGAATCTACCCCAGCTATGTTTAACCCAATATTTGCTACACCCAATTCAGTTTAAAACCAAACAAAAACAATTCTCCCACCAACTTAGATTATCAAATTATTAGTACTTGGTAGGGTTTATCCTAAAAAAAAATTCAAGGTATAAAATACAGTATGCTAAATGCACCTTATTTTACACTAATAATCTTTTTCCGATATTAGTTTCAGTTGCAAGCCTTCCACAGTCTTGTACTTAAAACTAACAACAATGAGAATATTACTACTTGTAACTTCCCACAGTTAACAATAAAACCAAGTCAAAAAACAAAATCTTTTGTAGATTTCCAATGTCCTCAAAATTTCAATGTTAGTGGACATACGATTTAAATAAAACAAAAACGTGTTGAACTCTTTGAACAACAAAAGTCCAGACAACTTTTTCAGTGTCTTTCTACAGACAACAGACAACCAGCACGTTTGTGTGTCTTAAACAACAAAAAAAAAACAATAAAAATAAAAGCTAAAACTAATATTATATATAAAAATGAATTCTTAAAACAAAAAATTGTATAAATTGCAAAAAAACAATAAACATTTTTTTTTTTCACAAAACCAATGACCAACTCTTTCAGTGTGTTAATAAAAACGATAATTAAAACAAAAATGTTTCCATCCCGTACCTCCTCCCCATTAAATTGACCGGTTATAATGGTACATCCAAGGTACTTTATCAATTATGATTTTGGGATATTAACAAAAAAAATGTGGTGTATCCTCCCTCTTATTTAGAGTTAAATCTAATACCCACTAATGAAACACAAACATTTATCTATATTTTCCATAGATTGATTGGATAAGCTGACTCAGCTTAAATTCCTCATAATAACCTTAACTTGTTATTATATTGAATACTTTCAGTCTGTACATATATTCGTGGCCGCCAACCGTTAACTAATAATCCTATATTTTAAGATTTAATATCTCAAAGCTATGATAAGAGTTAAGTAAGAGTTCTTTTGACCAGAATTGAAAGCTTCAATATAATAAACATTTATTAGAGCTTATACAAAGTCTAATCTAACACACAGGGGCAGATCCACATACATCTGCGCCGGGCGCAGCGTATGTCAGATACGCAACGCCGCTGTAACTTACTTTGCCATTGTTTGAATCCTCAACGAATTTGCGCCGTAAATTACGTAAGTTACGGCGGCGTATTGTATCTCTCGCGCCGTAAGGGCGCGGAATTCAAAATCGGCGGGTAGGGGGCATGTTTCATTTAAATAAAGCGCGTCCCCGCGCTGAACGAACTGCGCATGCCCCGTCCGTAAAAACTCCCAGGGTGCATTGCTCCAAATGATGTCGCAAGGACATCATTGTTTTCGACGTGAACATAAATGGCGTCCAGCCCCATTCACGGACGACTTACGCAAACCATGTAAAATTTTCAAAATTATACGTGGGAACGACGGCCATACTTAACATTGAGTACGCCACCATATAGCAACTTTAACTATACGCTGGAAAAAGCCGAAACGACGTAACAAAATGCGACGACCGCTCGTACGTTCATGGATCGTCGGAAATAGCTAATTTGCATACTCGACGCGGAATACGACAGAAACGCCACCTAGCGGCCGCAGAAAAATTGCATCTAAGATCCGACGGCGTACTAAGGCGTACGCCTGTCGGATCTAACCCAGATGCCGTCGTATCTTGTTTTGTGGATACCAAAACAAAGATACGACGCGCAAAATTATAAATTATGCGGTGTATCAAGAGATACGCCGGCGTAATTTCTTTGAGGATCTGCCCCAGAATCTATAGTCTCAAACAAGACCATAGGTTAAAATACATACATTTACACGAAGACCGTAGGTTAAAATACATACATTTACATGAAGGAATATAGAGCATATTCCTCTAAAACATTAGATTACAAGCGTGTGCAGTTGCTACATGTAGGTATAAAATGCCTATACCATATTTACCCTTTAGACTCATCCTTCAAGCCATCCTTCCATAAAAGTGAGCTCCTTCTCCCTTTTGCTGTGGAGTATATCTCTCTATGCTGACGTCCCATTGGCTGGCCTAGCTAGAATAAGGATTGGACGCCTGACTACATAAATCGTCCCCCTTTCATGCAAATCCTGGTGACTATATCCGGCAGCAGATTAAAGTGAACTTTCCCAGGCTTAAAAAGGGTGGGGCTATCTTGATTGAACATCCCAGCATGGGGTCCATCACATAAGGTGGTTTAACTCACTGACTCCGTAATGTCTAGGGCTTTGCTATGTGCTAAATGCCATGAATTAGCAAGCTAAATGAACAATATACTCTGTACGCTGAATGAAATGTCTTCAGCCACTACTAAGAGAAATATATTCATAATTACAATATATATATATATATATATATATATATATATATATATACATACATAGATATATATACATATCTCTATTTAATTTAGATTACCCAAAAACCATATGGCAACACTAGCCTGCCTAACTCCAAAAAATTACACTCTCTCTCTCTCTCTCTCTCTCTGTCTGTCTCTCTCTGTAAACCACGCAGCACAGATTACAGAGGAAAAAAAAGCAGACTGATTGATTAGCCCTAACAAGGGCTGTTTGGGGTGCTGTTCTAACAGCAGAGATCAGATGAGTCTTTCAGGACTGGAGTACACTGGCCTAGCTATCGCTTTCCCTATAAAATCAGCAGCAACAACACTGTCCCTCCTCTCACTAAGAATGCAGGTTCAGAATGAATCTAAAATGGATGCTGCCCTAGAGGTGGGAGGGTCAGGGAGGGAGGGTATGCTGCTGATTGGCTGGAATGTGTCTGCTGACTGTGAGGTAGAGGGTCAAAATTGCTCAATGTTAATTAATAGGAGGCGGGTCGAACATCGCATATGTTCGCTGGCGACGGCGAACGCGAACAAGCGAAAATCGCCGCGAATTATTCGCTGGCGAACTATTCTATACATCTCTATTGGGCCGTAGCAGGCGTACTGTCTAGGGGACGGACGCTCCGCTTTTGCACCCTGCTCCCTCTTCTGCTGTGCTGGTGGCTCTGTGTGACCACCGCCTCTTTCTCCGAACTACACAGGTCACCTGCATGATGTTGATTCCATGTGGGGTGGAGGACCTTATCGTCCTCCACATCATCTTCCACCCAGTCTTCACCACTGCCCTCCTTGTCAGTCTGCACAATTGCGAAAGCAGCAGCAGTTGGCAACTGTGTTTCTTCATCATCCGAGACCTGCTGTGATGGTCCCCCCATGTACTCATCTTGAAACTCAATCTCTTCTACTTCTGGGGCAGGGCTAGGTGGATGGCCCTGGGAAACCATGCTAACAGAGTCATCAAAAAGCAGAAGAGACTGCTGCATGATTTGGGGCTCAGACTGCTTGGCTGGTTTGCAAGGGGGTGAGGTGAAAGACTGATGGACATTGGCTGTAGGTGCCAACTCTGATCTTTCAGCACAAGACTGGTTGGGAGACAATGTGAAGGAACTGGAGGCACTGTCAGCAACCCAATCTACTATCGCCTGTTCTGCTCCTGGCCTCAACATTCGTAGAGCCGGATTAGGTACGACCAAATACCGCTGCAGGCTCTGTCACCTACTCGCACCTGAGGAAGGTGTTTCACTTGTGCGTGTAGCTGGCACAGATCGACCAAGTCCTCTCCCTGCAACAGGAGCTCCACCAGCAGCACCACGACTGGGGCCACGTCCCTTATTTGACGTTCTCTTCATATTTCTCAAAAGTAGGATCTTGCCCTAAATGGGTGTTTTTTGAATAGCACAATAGAAGAACAGTATCTAAAGGGTGTATCTCACACGTACAGATATGCAGTAAACACACCAAAAAAAATAATATTTACCCTAAATTTTTTTTTTTTTTGAATAGCACAATAGAAGAACAGTATCTAAAGTGTGTATCTCACACGTACAGATACGCAGGAAACGCACCAAAAAAATGATTTGCCCTAAATCGGTGTTTTTTGAATAGCACAATAGAAGAACAGTAGCTAAAGTGTTTATCTCACATGTACAGATATGGAGGAAACACTGCAAACACTGGAGGAAACACTGCAAAATATATTTGTTTGCCCTAAATGGGTGTTTTTTGAATAGCAAAATAGAAGAACAGTAGCTAAAGTGTTTATCTCACATGTACAGATATGGAGGAAACACTGCAACCACTGGAGGAAACACTGCAAAATATTTTTTTTGCCCTAAATGGGTGTTTTTTGAATAGCAAAATAGAAGAACAGTATCTAAAGTGTTTATCTCACACTTACAGATATGGAGGAAACACTGGAGGAAACACTGCAAAATATATATATTTTTGCCCTAAATGGGTGTTTTTTGAATAGCAAAATTTGAACTAGCAAAATAGAAGAACAGTGTTTGGGGCAGATTCACGTACCTATCTAAGATACACTACGCCGGCCGTAACTTTTTTATTTTTTTCGAATCCTCAAAGAATTTGCGCCGTAAGTTACGGCGGCGTAGTGTATCTTTGGCGGCGTAAGGGTGCGGAATTCAAATGGATGTGATGGGGGCTTGTTTTATGTAAATACGTCGTGACCCGACGTAAAACAACGTTTTTTTTTAATGGCGCCGTCCGTGGGGGTATCCCAGTGCGCATGCTCGAAATTAAACCGGAACAAGCCAATGCTTACAACGGTGATGTCATTCTACGCAAATCCCTATTCGCGAACGACGCCGGAACAACGGCCATACTTAACATTGAGTACGCCTCATAATAGCAGGGGTAACTATACGCCGGAAAAAGCCGAACGCAAATGACGTAAAAAAATGCGCCGGCCGGACGTATGTTCGTGGATCGCCGTAACAAGCTAATTTGCATACTCGACGCGGAATCCGACGGAAACGCCACCTAGCAGCCGCCGAATAAAATGCACCTAAGATCCGACGGCGTACTAAGACGTACGCCTGTCGGATCGATCTGAGATGCAGTCGTATCTTGTTTTGTAGATACAAAACAAAGATACGATGCGTAAAATTTGAAATTACGTGGTGTATCAAGAGATACGCCGGCGTAATTCTTTTGTGGATCTGCCCCTTTATCTCACATGTACAGATATGGAGGAAACACTGCAAACACTGGAGGAAACACAGCAAAATATATTTTTTTGCCCTAAATGGGTGTTTTTTGAATAGCAAAATAGAAGAACAGCAGCTAAAGTGTTTATCTCACAAGTACAGATATGGAGAAAACACTGCAAACACTGGAGGAAAACTGCAAAAACACTGCAAAATATATTTTTTTGCCCTAAATGGGTGTTTTTTGAATAGCAAAATAGAAGAACAGTAGCTAAAGTGTTTATCTCACACGTACAGAGCCGGCGTAATTCTTTTGTGGATCTGCCCCTTTATCTCACATGTACAGATATGGAGGAAACACTGCAAACACTGGAGGAAACACAGCAAAATATATTTTTTTGCCCTAAATGGGTGTTTTTTGAATAGCAAAATAGAAGAACAGCAGCTAAAGTGTTTATCTCACAAGTACAGATATGGAGAAAACACTGCAAACACTGGAGGAAAACTGCAAAAACACTGCAAAATATATTTTTTTGCCCTAAATGGGTGTTTTTTGAATAGCAAAATAGAAGAACAGTAGCTAAAGTGTTTATCTCACACGTACAGAGCCGGCGTAATTCTTTTGTGGATCTGCCCCTTTATCTCACATGTACAGATATGGAGGAAACACTGCAAACACTGGAGGAAACACAGCAAAATATATTTTTTTGCCCTAAATGGGTGTTTTTTGAATAGCAAAATAGAAGAACAGCAGCTAAAGTGTTTATCTCACAAGTACAGATATGGAGAAAACACTGCAAACACTGGAGGAAAACTGCAAAAACACTGCAAAATATATTTTTTTGCCCTAAATGGGTGTTTTTTGAATAGCAAAATAGAAGAACAGTAGCTAAAGTGTTTATCTCACACGTACAGATATGGAGGAAACACTGCAAACACTGGAGGAAACACTGCAATTTTTTTTCCCCTAAATGGATGTTTTTTGAATAGCACAATAGAAGAAAAGTATCTAAAGGGTGTATCTCACAGTAACATATGCAGTGCTGGTGTAATTTGATTTCTGAAGCAGGACTGACTCCTATCTATTTCTCTCCCTAAAAGCAAAACCAGGCAGGAACCTTTTCCTAAAGTATCTAAAGGGTGTATCTCACAGTAACATATGCAGTGCTGGTGTAATTTGATTTCTGAAGCAGGATTGACTCCTATCTATTTCTCTCCCTAAAAGCAAAACCAGGCAGGAACCTTTCCCTAAAGTATCTAAAGGGTGTATCTCACAGTAACATATGCAGTGCTGGTGTAATTTGATTTCTGAAGCAGGACTGACTCCTATCTATTTCTCTCCCTAAAAGCAAAACCAGGCAGGAACCTTTCCCTAAAGTATCTAAAGGGTGTATCTCACAGTAACATATACAGTGCTGGTGTAATTTGATTTCTGAAGCAGGACTGACTCCTATCTATTTCTCTCCCTAAAAGCAAAACCAGGCAGGAACCTTTCCCTAAAGTATCTAAAGCAGAGTGACTTGCTGTGCTATGTAGATCGCTGAGTAATTTGATTTCTGAAGCAGGACAGTCTGACTCCTATCTAATTCTCTCCCTCAGAGCAGCAGCAGCGCCAGCCTTTCCCTACCCTATCTAAAGCAGAGTGACGTGCTGTGCTATGTGCCTCTAGCTTATATAGAGGCTGGGTCACATGCTGCACTGGCCAATCACAGCCATGCCATTAGTAGGTATGGCTGTGATGGCTTCTAGGTCACACGAGTTAAACAAATGTTGATTGGCTGCCCTGCAGCGCGCCATTACATTGCCGAACACCGAACCCAAAGCCAAACTTACACCAAATTGTTCGGGTTCGGGTCCGGGTACCAAAAATCCAAATGTCCGGTACGAACCCAAACTTTACAGTTCAGGTTTGCTCAACCCTATGCTCTACGTCTCCAGACTGATGATCTGGCATTGCCACCGGATGCAGACAATGAGGAAGGACTTCCCTTCGTGTCTCTGGCTGATAAAGCATTTGGTCTGGGACCACACCTCATGAGGCCATTCCCTCAGAGGACCCTCACCCCGGTGAGGAGGGTTTTCAACTAACGACTGGCCAGAGCCAGAAGAGATGTGGAGAATGCCTTTGGGATAATGGCCAGCCGGTTCCGCCTGTTTCTCACTTTAATCCACATGGTGGAGTATAAACTCAACCACATTGGCCCAGATTCAAGAAGCAATTGCGCCCGTGTGACCATAAGTTACATGGCGCAATTGCTTACTTGCTCCTGTGTAACGAGTGCTCCTGATTCAGGAACCTCGTTACACCGACTGCAGCCTAAAATCTGCGCGGCATAAGGCTCTTATGCCTCGCAGATTTTAGGCTGCATTCTTGCGTGTGCCGCTAGGAGGCGCTCCCATTGTGATCAGCGTGTAGTATGCAAATTGCATACTACCAACTGATTCACAAACTTGCGCGGGCCCCGCGCAAGCCAGGTACGGAGTTTCCGTACGGCAACTTTAGCGCAAGGCTGCCCCTTCTAATAGTAGGGGCAGCCAATGCTAAAGTATAGCCGCCGCTCCCGCGACGTGAAATTTGAATTTCACGTCGTTTGCGTAAGTGATTCGTGAATGGCGCTGGACGCCATTCACGTTCAATTTGAAGCAAATGACGTCCTTGCGACGTCATTTGCCGCAATGCACGTCGGGAAAGTTGGGAAAGTCGGGAGCGCACCTAATTTAAATGATTCCCGCCCCCGGCGGGATCATTTACATTGCGCGCGCTTACGCCGGGCAATTTTGCCGGCGCGCCCTCGCAATTTACGGAGCTACTGCTCCGTGAATCGAGGGCAGCGCAAAATATTTGCGGGGGCGCAGGGCAAAATCGTTGCCCTGCTCCCCCGCAAATATCGCGCAGATGTACCTGAATCTGGGCCACTGTCTTTTGCTGCTGCAACCTGCACAATTATTTGCGAAAACATTCTCCTAATTATCTGGCTACAGTTGGGCCTGAAGCCGAACTTTCAGCAGAGAATATCCAGCTGGGCCTAGAATCTGGCTGTCCTGGCTTGCTCCCCCAAAGCGCCTGTGAAGTTCGCCAGCAATGTGTTGATTATTTCACGGGTAGGGGGGCCATTCCTATGCCAACCATAGTCTAATCCATTTTTTCAAAATAATATAAAAATATCTGCTTAAATTGTAATGCCGGAGATGTAGTGGGTGATTCGTTGCTAGGTGGTCCTAGCAACCAATCATTATTTTGTGGTTCAGAATAGGAAAGTGCAAAGGTAGAAGCTAACACAGAGGACATGGGGGGGGGGTTACAGAGGTTGACGTGAAGGGGGTACAGAGATGGACATGGGGGGTACAGAGGTGGACATGGGGGGTACAGAGGTGAAGGAAGTACAGAGGTGGACATGGGGGGTTTACATAGGTGGACATGGGGGGTACAGATGTGGACATGGGAGTACAGAGGTGAACACAGGTGGACGGGGGGAACAGAGGTGAACACAGAGGTGAACATGGGGGGGTACAGAGGTGAACACAGAGGTGGACGGGGGTAGAGGTGGACATGGGGGGTATAGAGGTGGACATGGGGGGGAACAGGGGTGGAGGGGGTGACAGAGGTGAACATGGGGGGTACAGAGATGAACACAGAGGTTGACATGAGGGGGTACAGAGGAGGACATGGGTGGTACAGCGATGAACCCAGGGGTGGACATGGGGATGTACAGAGGTGGACATGGGGATGTACAGAGGTGGACATGGGGGGGGTACAGCACCCTGAGACCAGCCAGGCCAGCACCGAGACCAGCCAGGCCAGCACCGAGACCAGCCAGACCAGCACCGAGACCAGCCAGCGCCGAGACCAGCCAGGCCAGTACCGAGACCAGCCAGGCCAGCACCCTAAGACCAGCCAGGCCAGTACCGAGTACCCCGAGGAGTGTGTGATTATTCTGTTAGTTTGACAAGTTAACTTATTTTGTTTTTGTAAACTGGCACTTTAAATAAATAATAAATCTTGCACTGTATTTTCTGTGAAATATATATGCATATGAGCGTATCATTTTTTTTTTTGGTGGGGGAGTGGATCTTGGGTGGGAGTTCCCACACTTTTTTCCCCAGGACTTGACCCCTGCAGATAGCACATGTTGACACACTGGGGCTGATTTACCAAGCCTTTACTCCATGACTCATGGAGTAAAAGCAGGAGTAGCAGCCGTTTGGTCATTTACTAAAGAAATACGCTGCTAGTGCAGTGTATTTCCCTAGTTACTAATGTGCTCCGTGCGCCCAGGAGAGGGTGCATTGTGCACCAGTACAGACCTGGCGCACGGCACATTGAAATGTAAATATCGGGGATTTGGGCAGGAGTTTATTAGGGGGGAGGTGGGGGGATGCAGGGGAAGTGAATTGACATGTGTTTGAATGTGTTTGACGGGCCGAATTGAAAGGGAAAGTGTTTTTTGAAAACACATCCCCGTACGCTTGCACAGTGCGCCTGAACCTCGGGAGGTTCATTTGCATACTGGGCATGCGCAGAGAGAAATTTTGGCGTTTCCCGTGCGCCTTGTCAGTATGCCGTGAAAATCTTGGTAAATACCAAGCGGCGTACCCGTGAATGCGCTGCGTGACGCGGCGCACGGGAATCTCCGAGCTGTTTTCAGCCATGAAGGGGAACTCCGCGCCAAATTTCAAACTTGAAATCGGCGTGGGTCCCCCTTCAGGGCTACATTAGGCTCTTAGGCTTGGTCCGGAACGTGAGGGGTTAAACCCGCGCCGATTCGGCGCGGGGTTCCCCCCCATATCCAAACCAAGCCCTCATCCCAAGCACGCAGTCTGGCCCGGACAGGAATGGGGGTGGGGACGAGCGAGCGCCCCCCCTCCTGAGCCGTACCAGACCGCATGCCCTCAACATGGGGGAGTGTGTGCTGTGGGGGAGGGGGGCACTGCCCCCCCACCCCACGGCACTCTTGTCCCCATGTCGATAGGGACAAGAGCCTCTTCCCGACAACCCTTGCCATTGGTTGTCAGGGTATGCGGGCGGGGGCTAATCGGAATCTGCGAGCTCCCTTTAATAAGGGGGCCCCCAGATACCGGCCCCCCACCCTATGTGAATGAGTATGGGGTACATCGTACCTCTACCCATTCACATGGGGGAAAGTGTAAAGTAAAATAAAACACCACACAATAAAAAATGTTATTAATCAGCTCCGGAGCCCCCCCTTTCTTCTTTAGCTCTCTTACAAGGGGGGGTTTCTTCTCTCCCGATCTTCTGCCGGGACCCTGGGCTTCGGTGATTTCTTCCGGGGGAGGGCGCCATCCCTCGGTCCTCTCCGGAGCCTTCCGCCGGATGCCCCCACCCCATTTAAGCTCTTTTACATTAGGGGGGGCATCCGGACTTCGGGGTCTTCTGCCGGGGGATGGCGCCTATCCCCCGGTCTTTCCGGTGCCTTCCGCCAGGGTTCCGGTCTTCCTGGTCTTCTGCCGGGGGTGCGCCAACTCCCCGGTCTTTTCTCTTCTGTCTTCTCTGCTCCCTCTTCTGCCTGGCTCCCCCGCGGAGCCAGGGCTTTCTTCCATCTTCTTTCTTCTCTCTTCCTTCTTCTGCCTGTCTCCTCCGGGAGCACAGGGCTTGTCTGCGCTGTCCTCTCCCTTCTCTTCCATTGGATGTTGACACGACGAGGTTCCGCGCTGACATGCCGCTGGAATGCCGTCTGAGCAGCGGGCATGGACTTATATAGGGCAATGCCACCATGTGACCTCAACCCATGTGACATCACATTCCCATCATGCCCAGGGAATGTGATGTCACATGGGTTGAGGTCACATGGTGGCATTGCCCTATATAAGTCCATGCCCGCCGCTGACACGGCCGGACCTCGTCGTGTCAACATCGAATGGAAGAGAAGGGAGAAGACAGCGGAGACAAGCCCTGTGCTCCGCGGAGGAGACAGGCAGAAGCGGAAGGCATCGCAGAAGCCCGCGGGTGTCGCCCCCCGGTGGAAAGCACCGTAGAAGCCCGAGGCAGGAGCCTCACTGGTGAAGGGGGTCCCGGTGAATTACGGCGCTGAAGACGGGGGTGGGGTGCAAGTGCACCCCCCGCAGAAACCGACGAAGCCCGGGACCCTCCCCCAAAGGCAGGAGCCTCACTGGTGAAGGGGGTCCCGGTGAATTATGGCGCTGAAGACGGGGGTGGGGTGCAAGTGCACCCCCTCCGCAGAAACCGACGAAGCCCGGGACCCTCCCCCAAAGGCAAGGAGCCTCACTGGTGAAGGGGGTTCCGGCAGAAGATGGCGGAGCCCAGGGCCTAATGGGGTGGTGGTGGGGGGCCCCGGCAGAAGACCCCCTGCTGACTAATAAATACATTTTTAAATGTGTGTGGTGTATTATTTTTTTCCATTTTTTTTCCCCAGGTGAATGGGTAGGGGTACAATGTACCCCATACTCATTCACATAGGGTGGGGGGCCGGAATCTCAGATTCTGATAAGCCCTCCGCCCGCATACCCTGACAACCAACGGCCAGGGTTGTCGGGAAGAGGCTCTTGTCCCTATCGACATGGGGGCAAGAGTGCTTTGGGGTGGGGGGGCAGTGCCCCCCTCCCCCACAGCACACACTCCCCCATGTTGAGGGCATGTGGTCTGGTACGGCTCAGGAGGGGGGGGGGGGGCGCTTGCTCGTCCCCACCCCCATTCCTGTTTGGCCAGACTGCGTGCCTGGGATAAGAGCTTGGTCTGGATCTTGGGGGGGACGACCCCACGCTGTTTTTTTTGCGTGGGTTTAACCCCTTATGTTCCAGACCAAGCCTAAGAGCCTGGTATGCACCTGGAGGGAACCCACGTTATTTTTTTTTGGGGTCTGGAGTTCCCCTTCATGAACAGCGATCTGTCATTTACCCATGTCAGTCCCACCCCCCCTTCAGTTAGAACACACCCAGGGAACATATTTAACCCCTCCCTCGCACCTAGTGTTAACCCCTTCCCTGCCAGTGGTATTTTTATAGTAAGCAATGCATTTTTACAGCACTGATCGCTAGAAAAATGCCAATGGTTCCAAAAAAGTGTCCGATGTGTCCGCCATAATGTCGCAGTACCGATACCTGAACGCCGCAATAACTAGTTAAAATAAAAAAAAGCCATATGACGCTATAACTTTTGCCAAAACCAAACACTAAACGCTATTTGCGATTTTTTGGAACCAAAAAGATGTAGAATACGTATCGGCCTAAACTGAGGTTTTTTTTATTTTTTATAATATATATTTTTGGGGATATTTATTATAGCAAAAAGTAAAAATAATTCTTTATTTTTTAAAATTGTCGCTCTATTTTTGGTTAGAGCTCTAAAAAAAAAAAAAAAACGCAGAAGTGATCAAATACCACCAAAATAAAGCTCTCTTTGTGGGGAAAAAAAAAGGTTGCCAATTTTGTTAGGGAGCCATGTCGCACGACTGCGCAATTGTCAGTTAAAGCGACGCCGTGCCGAATCACAAAAACTGGCCCGGTCATTGACCAGCAATATGGTCCGGGGCTTAAGTGGTTAAAAATGAACAAAACACTAAAGTTAGCCCAATTTTTGGGGATAATGTGAAAGATGATGTTACACCGAGTAAATAGATACCTTACATGTCACGCTTTACTATTGGAAACACTCCTGCAATGGGGCCAAAATTCATTCCGTGAATATCCCCATAGGCGACCTTTTTCTTTTTTTTCCAGGTTACCAGTTTATAGTTACAAAGAAGGTCTAGTGGTAAAAGTATTGCTCTCGCTCTAACGCACGCGTCAATACCTCACATGTGTGGTTTGAACGGTGTTTACATATGTGGGCGGGACTTACGCAAGTTTTTTTTTTGGGGTTGAGCTTTGTGTCCCTTTTCTTAAAATTGGCTTCACTTCCTGTCACACAGCTGAACAGGAAGTGAGGTTAAAACCCTACCAGTGTCTTTTCTTGGGGACACAGGTCAATCTAACTAGTGTCCCCATTAAGCAAATTGCACTGCTGTGTACACCCCAAATCATGGGTCTTCAAACTACGGCCTAGTCATGTCTGTGAATGTCAGTGCATTACAAGGCCTCATGGGATGTGTAGTTCTACAACAGCTGGAGGGCTGTAGTTTGAGGATCCCTGCCCCAAATGATTATTTAGTTTGGGGTTTAGTAAAGGCAAAGCCACTCTGCAGTACAAGCATAGTTGCTGAAAATGAGAGAGGAAGCACTGATGGTTTTAACATCCAATACTGTAGAAGCAAAGTTGTTTTGTTTTCTTCCTTGCTTTGCACTTGTAGTTAGGGTGACCACATTTCCAAACTGCCATTCAGGGACACCCCCCCCCCCCCATTTTTTGCAGATTTTTGGGGCAGGGGCGTATGAAATCAGCGGGCCCATGTGCGAGATCAAAAGTGGGCCCTAGGCATCAAGAAAAACAACTGAGTGGTCGGGGCACAGAGTAGTCAGAGGGGCAGTGGGATGGATAGAGGCACACCTCCCAACTTTCTGAGATGGGAATTAAGGACACCTATTAGCAAAAATATGTAGGAGAATTATAAACAAAGAAAAACTGGTTAAACCCACAGGTGCTTTTTTACCACTACTATTCTCTTATATTGGCTCCTTGAGGGACACACAAGGAGGAAAGAGGAACAGAGGGGCAGAGGGACAATGCTCTAAATGAGGGACAGTTCCTCCAAATCAGGAACAGCACAGGAGGGGGGGGGGGGATGAAGAACAGCACAGGGTGGGACCAGAGGACAGCACAGGAGGGGGGGGACTGAAGAACAGCACAGGTGGGGGACTGAAGAACAGCACAGGTGGGGGACTGAAGAACAGCACAGGTGGGGGACTGGAGAACAGCACGGGTGGGGGACTGGAGAACAGCACGGGTGGGGGACTGGAGAACAGCACGGGTGGGGGACTGGAGAACAGCACGGGTGGGGGACTGGAGAACAGCACAGGTGGGGGACTGGAGAACAGCACGGGTGGGGGACTGGAGAACAGCACGGGTGGGGGACTGGAGAACAGCACAGGTGGGGGACTGGAGAACAGCACAGGTGGGGGACTGGAGAACAGCACGGGTGGGGGACTGGAGAACAGCACGGGTGGGGGACTGGAGAACAGCACAGGTGGGGGACTGGAGAACAGCACGGGTGGGGGACTGGAGAACAGCACGGGTGGGGGACTGGAGAACAGCACGGGTGGGGGACTGGAGAACAGCACGGGTGGGGGACTGGAGAACAGCACGGGTGGGGGACTGGAGAACAGCACGGGTGGGGGACTGGAGAACAGCACAGGTGGGGGACTGGAGAACAGCACAGGTGGGGGACTGGAGAACAGCACGGGTGGGGGACTGGAGAACAGCACGGGTGGGGGACTGGAGAACAGCACGGGTGGGGGACTGGAGAACAGCACAGGTGGGGGACTGGAGAACAGCACGGGTGGGGGACTGGAGAACAGCACAGGTGGGGGACTGGAGAACAGCACAGGTGGGGGACTGGAGAACAGCACAGGTGGGGGACTGGAGAACAGCACAGGTGGGGGACTGGAGAACAGCACGGGTGGGGGACTGGAGAACAGCACAGGAGGGGGGGGGGACTGAAGAACAGCACAGGTGGGACCAGAGGACAGCACAGGAGGGGGGACTGAAGAACAGCACAGGTGGGACCAGAGCACAGCACAGGAGGGGGGACTGAAGAACAGCACATGATGGGGGACTGGAGAACAGCACAGGTGGGGGACTGGAGAACAGCACAGGTGGGGGACTGGAGAACAGCACAGGTGGGGGACTGGAGAACAGCACGGGTGGGGGACTGGAGAACAGCACGGGTGGGGGACTGGAGAACAGCACAGGTGGGGGACTGGAGAACAGCACGGGTGGGGGACTGGAGAACAGCACAGGTGGGGGACTGGAGAACAGCACAGGTGGGGGACTGGAGAACAGCACGGGTGGGGGACTGGAGAACAGCACAGGAGGGGGGGGGACTGAAGAACAGCACAGGTGGGACCAGAGGACAGCACAGGAGGGGGGACTGAAGAACAGCACAGGTGGGGGACTGGAGAACAGCACGGGTGGGGGACTGGAGAACAGCACAGGAGGGGGGGGGGGACTGAAGAACAGCACAGGTGGGACCAGAGGACAGCACAGGAGGGGGGACTGAAGAACAGCACAGGTGGGACCAGAGCACAGCACAGGAGGGGGGACTGAAGAACAGCACATGATGGGGGACTGGAGAACAGCACAGGTGGGACCAGAGGACAGCACAGGAGGGGGGGGCTGAAGAACAGCACAGGTGGGACCAGAGGACAGCAGGGGGTTGGAGAATGGGGGGTGAGGTGGGAGAGAGCAGAGAAGTTACTGGGGAAGATCAGCCAGGAGAGTGTTGAGGGACCTGTGGGCAGCAGAAGGAAACTGGATAAGAGGGGCAGCATATAGAGAAACTGATGCCCCCCATGTTCTTCTTGCAGCCACTGAATGCCCGCTTTTCCTCCTTTACCTCCTGCAGGCATTCAGTGGCTGCAAGAAGAACATGGGGGGCATCGGTTCCTCTATATGCCGCCCCTCTTATCCAGGTTTAGAGGGAAGCTGCATGGACCATCCTGGAGTATGAGGCTGGGTTGCAATGGCGCCCCCTGTAGTTACACCGCTGCAGCGGAGTAACTAAAACATTTCTGGCAGTTTGAAGGAGCAATGAATGGAATGCTGGCAGGATTCTGAGGTTGTGATAGTCGCTGATGAGCCACTCCTGAGAGGATTGCTTGGTATACAGAGGGGGTAACAAGACTAGAAGGTGAAAAGGTGGCAGAACATGAAAGACTGAGGGTGAAGGAGGAGGGAGGGGGGCTGCAGTGAGAGGCAAACAAGTAGTGGGAGAGAAGAGACATTGAGCAGCTGGACAGGACTGGGTGTGAGGAGATATCATGTGTGCAGGGATGCAGGAAACATCTTCAGCTCTGAGGAGTTCATGCTGGGACCTGTAGTTCTTCACTTTTGGGGGGGAGTCACATCCCCAAAAGTGAAGGATTACAAGTCCCAGCATGAACCCTGCCCTGATATCTAAGGATGTTTCCTCCTTCCATCCAGGGTGTCATGTGTCAGTGTCCTCTCCTGCCGACCCTTATCTGCCTTATCTTACTCAGCCTGGAGCAAGCCTCTGCGTGTCCTGTGCAGACACACACTCCACTTTCTTACTGAACTCTGACTGCTGGGGGAGAGCTGACAGGATTATAACATGGATGGATCTGCTGGTCAGTGCTTTGCAATGTTACTTGCCTTAGTTTCTACACTGCAGTCTGTCTCACAGTCCGATGTTTCTTCTGCATGCCTCTGCCTGGCTGGACTCCAGAACATACACGAGGAGGTGGGTGGAGCTTAACAGAAGGCGCGGAGGAGGAAGTTAAACTCTCCTCCGCTGTGATAGGTCTCTGCATCTCTCCTGCTCTGACGTCACTGGTTGCTACACGCCAAGCGGGAGGCAGCCAGGTAGCAACCAGTTTGGGCACTGAGCCAGTGGTGAATAGGGGTCTCACTCTCTGTCAGCTAGGGGTCCACCACAGGCTGAGACAGAGAGGATGTATACAAAGGCTATTTTAGGGGGCATTAGATCTGCCCAGGCCAATTCCGGGACTCTGTATTGTCCCGTAATGAGTGTGTCCGGGACACGGGACACAAGCATTAATTAAGGGACAGTCCCGGGCAATCCGGGACACGTGGTCACCCTACTTGTAGTGCAAAGTGGATTTGCCTTTAGTAAATGGACCCCAAAGTCCAAGATCCCTAATAATTTGGGGTGTACACAGCAAAATGCTAGAGTGCAATTTACATAATGGGAAACTATTTAGATTGATCTCTGTGTCGACAAGAAAAGATATTAGTAAGGTTTTACCCTCACTTCCTGTTTGGCTATGTGACAGGAAGTGAATGGATTAGAAAGGGTGAAGACACCTCACAAATGTTCTCACTATCAGGGGTGCAGACATCCCCAAAAAATGAGCAGATAATACTTATTTGAAAATTAATAATTTTTTAGTTAACATTGGGTGGGGTGCTCTAACACACACATTCCTACATATTAGCAACGCTGTATCCTGGCCTATTGGCATGGTTATATTTTCTTAGGCCTCTCAATAAAACTCTATGAAATTTGTGCTTAAACTAGAACCAGGGGCGGACTGACAACTCATGGGGCCCCCGGGCAATAGAAGATTATGGGGCCCCTCTGGCTTACAGATGGCCACCACGCCAGGAGGTAGTGCAGAGGCGGGCAGCTAAAATCTTGGGATATTCACATTAAAAGCATGTCATTTTCGTGACTATGGTATCCCAGATATAACCTTTACTGCTAAGACCCACAGTTTATACTCCCCCTTAAACCTTTAATAATAATGAGACCACCACTGTAACTTGGAGTAAAAACTGGCCGTAGCAGCCTACTTTATTTTAAATACTTCAAGTAATAAATAACATATATAAACCATAGAATTCCTGAGAAAACAGTTCTCTCTTACTAGTGCTGGACTTTGCAGGCACCACTAACACCAACTTGTAAACCTTTTAACGTTATAAACTTTTTGGCACTGCGGTACCTAACCTCTGGTCATAGGCCTCAAGCCGACAAGCTGACTCAGAGACGACCACTGACCGCAGTGCCCCCATTAACCAACATTCCAGCTACACCTTGGTAGTCTGGCAAATAACACCCCTTCAGAACCCATACCACCTCTGGGTAATGGCGTCCATCTTTGGGGTAATTTCTTCTCCTGCAAAGTCCAAACACCCGCCACTGCCACGACAGCATGAAACTCGTACCTGCAGAAAGAGAAACAAACACAAGGAAAGCACCCAAAACAAACAAATTTCTCTCAAACCATTATCACCACTATCAGCAAGCCCATAACAAAAAGGGAGGGTGGGTGGGAACTTTTCTCCCCACACCATGTGTTACCCGGGAAAGGAGGGAGGAGGAATTTATAGCCTCTCCTCCCTAACCACTCCCCCCTGGCTTGTAAGGGTTTCTGTTAACCCTGTCATGCCGGCCCTGCGCCTATTGTCTGTTGTTCTTTGCTCCGGGCCTCTCTTGACTATGGTATCCCAGATATAACCTTTACTGCTAAGACCCACAGTTTATACTCCCCCTTAAACCTTTAATAATAATGAGACCACCACTGTAACTTGGAGTAAAAACTGGCCGTAGCAGCCTACTTTATTTTAAATACTTCAAGTAATAAATAACATATATAAACCATAGAATTCCTGAGAAAACAGTTCTCTCTTACTAGTGCTGGACTTTGCAGGCAACACTAACACCAACTTGTAAACCTTTTAACGTTATAAACTTTTTGGCACTGCGGTACCTAACCTCTGGTCATAGGCCTCAAGCCGACAAGCTGACTCAGAGACGACCACTGACCGCAGTGCCCCCATTAACCAACATTCCAGCTACACCTTGGTAGTCTGGCAAATAACACCCCTTCAGAACCCATACCACCTCTGGGTAATGGCGTCCATCTTTGGGGTAATTTCTTCTCCTGCAAAGTCCAAACACCCGCCACCAGCACCCAAAGGTAACAACTTGCCTTTGGGCGCACCTCCACAACCTCAATGCTTGCTGTACCCCGTACTACGGGTCCAACACCCCCATATCGACACCTACGGCCGAGTGGTGAACTCAATCACCCCTACTGTAACCCCATTTAGACATCCCCAACTCCGGATGCCTGACCACCAGGCCCCCCGTTTCTATTTACACACAACCTTTTTCTTTTGGCGCTGCGGTACCTGACCTCTGGTCATAGGCCTCAAGCCAACAAACTGGCTCAGAGACGACCACTGACCACAGTGCCCCCACCACATCTCTGTTAATCTACCTCTGTGCTCCGTTCACCCCCACCACTGACCTGGCCATCCTCTATGATGCCCTAGTCACCATGTCCCAACCATACCAACTTCACATCCGGGAACGACTTGTGGATGCGCAGCAACTCAAATATAAAGCGTCCTTCGCGACGTCCAGTATTGACCCCTACCCCAAATCCTTTCCCCCCACCTGGGGAACCCGTACATCCGGCGGTCGGTCCACACCTGCAAACCTGTGCCCATCCGGTACCACTCTACTCCACCACATTTCCGGGAAACCGCACCAACGCACATGAGCCTGTCGTCACTGGGCCCCCAGCTATCGACCCTTCGGTCGCACCTGCTCTATTTGCTCCTTTTTTTTTTTTTTTTTATAAAACAAAACACAAACCCCTTAAGCCAGGCCACCAGCCATTGTGGTCTTACAGCCACTCGAAACCTCCACGACTCCCACCTGCCTATCCTCTTGACAGTTGCCTCGTCACGACCATCACGCGCAGCCTCTGTTGCTGACCCCACTCCAAAGAAATGCACCGAGAATTCCTTATACACGAGGCCCAATGCCCCCCAAAACATTTCCCAAACACTGCCACCACCGATACCGCGACCAGGATCCCCCCTTCTTATGTAACGAAAATGAACCGCCAACCTTCGGGCGTGCCTGCGGGACTTACCGCTCCAGCCCTACTGGGCAAAGGTCTGAACCAACAACAGTGAACGTCTGCACTGACTTAACCTTCCCCTTCCGATCCGTTTTGGATATACTAGAACCAGTGTAGCCCCTTCCTTTGCCCACACCGCGTCAGCAGAAACATGCCGCCTTGACCATTTTTTTTTTTTTTTTTTTGAAGGGGTTAGGGTGGGTAACCGACCCGACCACCCCAAATGCTGCAAAAATAGCCCGAGCAAACACTACACGGAATAACGCAACCCCATACCGGGACGGACACAATGTCCCCCCCTTTCTCCATAACCACCTCCCAAGATGTAAACGACACCGAGCTACGTGCATCCATCCGGCGCCTCTGATTCCTATAACCCTTGAGCGCTTGCCGCACCCAAAACCTCAGTAAAATATGGACAACCTTGCCACTCGAACAAGAATGCCAGCCTCACCAATTTTCCTCATCCAATACCAGCTGTGACATCACCGCCTCCCTGTTCCTGGACCAACCATACCGAACCAGTACCCTTACCTCCGGTCCCAACGGCTACACCTCTGACTCCCGAACCATAGTCTGCCACCCAACCAGACCTTCTACAGACCGCCCATGTTCCCTCACTTTACCGACCTTCTGCTTCCACGGGGGACGATTGAACTAACCTCCACAGCCACTCAGGGCAAGGGACCCCATGTTCATCCGCACCCACTCACGAAAACCCGTCCCACTGAAAGCGGAACGAGGTGTACGCCAATACAATGTCCACTCCCGGCAAAACACAGCATACACAAACTATCCCTTCGTAAACCGCGCAGCCCCATGTCGCAGGAGACGAGTACCCGTGACCCTGTTGCCACCTTTGTACCACCCCCAACTTCGCCCCGTTGAGCGTACTTTTCCTGTCCCGAGAAGCCGCACCCCCACAACTCAACTGCCAGCACCCCTGAATCAGCTCAGCCGCACTAAATTCCTTGTGAAACACCGCTGCCCAACCGGACTGAGGAAAAATGGCAAGCACACCCCTTGCCCTGAAAGATGATCCCAAACCCCTGCTCCTCGCCCACATCCATGAGCAGCTCCATGTCCAAGGTGCTGACCGGCTCGGACACGAGGCCCTGCCGTTAACAGACTACCAAAACCCAACAAAAGGATGAGTGCCCCAGCAGGTCCTACCTGTGACCTTTTTCCCCACCGCACCTAACCTCTCCCCGCCGGGAGGATGCGGCCCGCAAAGTCAAGTCTTCCCCAGGAGCATCTCCAGCGCTTTAAGGTGAACCTTCCACAAACCTACTATCCCCTTAATCTCTGCCTTGAGGCCTACCAGTTTATCCGGCGGCAACCTGACTTCCAGTGCCTACGAATCGCTGACAATGCCCAAGAATTGCCCGCACGACCTGGGGCCCCCGTCAGTCTTTTGGGCACCAACAGGGCGCAAACCGTACCGCCATGCAACCCACCATGGCCATCCAAACACCGCAGATACGCGACCCAGCTGGGCAAATGCCGAGAAGTCGTTTCTGATAGCGCACCGGCTCCGGAGAAACCCATTGGCCGGCACCTATCCATGTAGCTCACCCCTTCTCCCGGACAACCCAACAGCTTGAAGCTGTCCGGGTGAACCGGCAAAGCCGAAAGGCCGCCTTGATGTACGACCTAGACACCCAGGTCCCCCGACCACACTACCTACCCATCACTGCCGCAACGAATGACGTGTACCACACCGTACAATCTCCCAGGTTGATGGCCCCCACTGACCGACCCCCCCCCCCCTTGTACATGAAAGATGATGAATGAGAATGAGCCTGACCACCCCCCAATGGGGAAACTACCAACCCCACACAAGAGTAGGGGGGGAGGGTGAAACAGGCCACCACACTAACCAGTGCCCCTTCCCTCCCCAGGCCACCGAAACCGCTCTGGGGAGATGTAACACAGCACGCAAAAGGTCTGTACCTCCGGGGGAACCCCGGACCACGAAACCCGGACCACTAAAACCCCCTGCGAAACCCCTCCCAAGCAGCCACCCTGTCGGGCCACCTAACTATAATTTGTCGCAGCCTTTTACCCATCGCCGGCGTACTACCTCTTACCGGAAGGATATGCGGGACGCCCCTACCTTGTCTTAAGACAGCGGAAAGAGGAACCCCCCCCAACTTTTCGCCGCTACCCTGCTTACACCGCCAGGCAGTGCCCCCCCAAAACCGTAGGCTTTGCTGCTCGTTTCATGGTAGCTGAAGAGCGCCAGACCGTGCCCGGGGCCCCTCTCCTATCACGCTCGCCACAACCGAATACCCCTGCGACTAGTTTGCTAAAAGAAAATTCCTGGGTATACGCCTGCACCCCCTTGTACCTCTGCCCGCCTTCTTGGACTCCTCCGGCTTGCCCCTGTCCAGGTTAAACTTCTCCCAGCGGCAACAGAGCAATTTCTCCACATATTCGCTCTTCCAGCTTATCTCTTGTTTCAAATGTAAACCCAGCGGAGCCACGGACACGTGTATACCTCCCCCTTTACCGCGTCCGCCAAACGGGCTAGATACCGCTTACTTGCAGTGTACCCCCACCGCCTCCGCCTTGTCCCCCTAGTTGCCACGCGGCACTCGCCCATCCCATACACCTCTCCTCTGCCCGGAAACCAGCAGCCACCGGCACCGCTATCGCGGTAGCGGTGGTTCCAAGTTACCTCCACCCGCCGGCACCCCAGCTGCCACCGGGCCAACGGCGGGTTTGTCCCTCCCCTTTTGCTTGCTCCCCAAGGCCTCCAACCCCAACCGAAATCGTTGCACACCTGAGTCAACCACATCATTTTTCCCCATGGGCCCTGGCCCCCCCCGACGGCCACCCCACTGTCACCCCCCCCGCCACTGCGGGCACCTTCAATATCACCTGGGCCCCCTCCCTCGGCCCCCACCCCACAGATACCCCTCACACCGTATTGCAAAAGTAATTAGCCGAAATCACCTTAACTGACTGCCTGGAAGCAATCCCAGCAGCCGACCGACCGACACGTCTCCCTCGACACCGTCCTGGATATGACCTCCTCCTCTGAGCCCGACATCTCCCCCTCCGCCCGGCCCACGCACGAACATCTGAAAAGAAAGAAGGCCCACCAGGCACCTCGGGCCTAGCGGCTGACGGTCCAGCGCAAGCGTGCACTCCCACTGCGCCCTCAGGACCCCTCCGGATTTTTATTTTTTTTATTTATTTATTTATTTTTTTATTTTTATTTTAGGGTGCCAGGCCTCTGCGACTCCCGCTGCCTCGTCCCTCTCCCCCTCTCTCCTGGGCTGGATTGGAGGTGGCTAGCCTCGGATGGTGAGGGGCTATAGCCACCGCTGGGACAGATTTCCCCCGCCGAGACTCCGGGACCTCCGGTGCACAACCGGGGATGGAGCCCGCAGCATTCTGCTCTTCCCGTACAGGTGGGCCTGGCTGCCGCCTTGGTGCCCCCCCCAGCTGACCCCCCCCCGAACCACACCACCGCCTGGCGCTGTCACCGGGGCCCCCCGCCGCGCCCGAGTGATCTCCCCCCCCGGAACAGGCGACACGATCGCGGGCTCCCCTCCCTGCAGATGTGCATGGTGGAAGGCCCAAGGGGGGGGCACCGCCACTAGGCCGCAAGCGCCGCGGCCGAAGTTATTATGAGGGGGGGGCCCGGGGGGACCCAGTAGTGCCCCCCACCTAGCTAATTTCCCAGGTGGATGGCCCAGGGGGGGGGCGCCGCTACTAGGCCGCAAGCGCCGCGCTCGAGTGACCCCCCCCGCCACAGGCGGTGCGATCGGCCTGGCAAAGTGTGCGAGGGGCGGCTCCCAAACGGCTGAAATCACCCCTCCAGAGCCGCCCGGACTATGCAGAAATATGGGCAAGCAGGCTGTCCCCCCCGACGGTTCTGGCAAAGCACACGAATCCCCAGCAGAAATCCTGCCTGAGAAATATGGGCAAGCAGGCTGTCCCCCCCGACGGTTCTGGCAAAGCAATCAATTCCCCAGCAGCAATCCTGCCTGAGCAATATGGGCAAGCAGGCTGTCCCCGCCGACGGTTCTAGCAAAGCAATCAATTCCCCAGCAGAAATCCTGCCTGAACAATATGGGCAAGCAGGCTGTCCCCTCCGACGGTTCTGGCAAAGCACACAAATCCCCAGCAGCAATCCTACCTGAACTTTTCTCCCCACACCATGTGTTACCCGGGAAAGGAGGGAGGAGGAATTTATAGCCTCTCCTCCCCCACCACTGTACTCTCCCTAACCACTCCCCCCTGGCTTGTAAGGGTTTCTGTTAACCCTGTCATGCCGGCCCTGCGCCTATTGTCTGTTGTTCTTTGCTCCGGGCCTCTCTGACATATCAGGGACAGATCTAAAAAAAAAAGATTTTTACATACTGTCCCTGGTTTTACTGAGCCTGGCAACCTGGATGGGGCCCCCTAGTGGCATGGGGCCCTCGGGCAGTGCCCGAGTGACTCAATGGTCAGTCCGCCCCTGACTAGAACTATAATCAACACGTTTTATTTTCTTTAATTTTGGATAGAGTGAGGGAGGGTTATAGGCCCTGTCAGTTTATTTTGTATTATCTGTGTCCAATTGGGGAGATTTGCCTTCACTTCCTGCCCCATAGCCAAACAGGAAGTGAGAGAAAAACTATGCAAATTAACCACTTCCCGCCCAGCCTATGGCCGATTTACGTCCGGTAAGTGGTTACACAATACTGACAGGACGTTCTGCAGGATTTCATGCCGCGCGCGCCTGTGGGGGCACGCAGCGCGGCGATCGGTGATGCGGGGTGTCAGTCTGACACCCTGCATCTCCGATCTCGGTAAAGAGTCTCTCACGGAGACGGAGACTCTTTACCACGTGATCAGCCGTGTCCAATCACGGCTGATCACGATGTAAACAGGAAGAGCCATCGATGGCTCTTCCTCACTCGTGAGGAAGTCACATGATAGTGACGAATGCGCATGAGACCACTGAGAGGTATCGGAGGTGACGTTGGCGACAGACTGCCCCCCTTCTTTTTTACATGCCTAATTGTATTTTTAACAATGTGAGTACCCTTGTTTATTATTTACGAGAATTAAAATTTTAAAAACGATATCACACTATCGATGCTTTATTCCTTTGGGGCGAGATACTGATCAATCTGGGACGAGACTTCAAAGGAGGACCTATCGTTTCTGGATCAGAGCCCATCTGGTTAACCATCTAATGTGGTTGGATCTATATGCTGTTACCTTACAGCAGTAAGGTAAGGGGACATCCTCATTCATTTTAAAAGGATCACTGGATACCTATCCCCCTTTCACCTCACACTGCGGACCTACATCAGCACCTGTTTCTCATATGTTGGACTTTTAAATTATTATTCACATATATTTTTGTTGACACAGCTTAAGCCTTGTCTATGGACTTTTTATCACCAGTATAATACTGTTACCCATCACAGTTATTTGGGTGTTCTGTTATACATAATTCTTTTGCACTATCCATTACCTCATTTTATATTTTATCACATTTAGGCCGGGTACTTACGGACAAACATGTACGGTGAAAGCGGTCCGTCGGACCGTTTTCACCGTACATGTCTGCCAGAGGGCTTCTGTACGATGGTTGTACACACCATCGTACAGAAGTCCGCGCGTAAACAATACGCGGGGCGTGTCCGCGGTGTCGCCGCGCCGATGACGCGGTGTCGCCGCGACAATGACGCGGCGACGTGGGCGGCCTGCCTTTAAAATGCTTCCACGCATGCGTCGAAGTCATTCGACGCATGCGAGGGACGGCGGGCGCCTGGACATGTACGGTAGGTCTGTACTGACGACCGTACATGTCCGAGCGGGCAGGATTCCAGCGGACTGTTTTAAAACAAGTCCAGGAATATTTGTCCGCTGGGAAAAGGCCCGGCGGGCAAATGTTTGCTGGAATTCGGCCCGCTCGCGCCCACACACGACCAAACATGTCTGCTGAAACTGGCCCGCGGACCAGTTTCAGCAGACATGTTTGGTCGTGAGTACGGGGCCTAAGAGAAATGTGTGGAGTTATATGATTTGCACCAGTATTGTTCACTGATCAATTTTTGCTTATGCTTTTTTGGTTATACTGTTCCTATTCTCAGTTATACCATCTTCCATTCCTTTCCCCCACTTGTCCACACATTTGCCCATCCACCACCCACTAGCGCAGCACTACCTCCCCCATTAATCTTCCTCACTCGCGTCTGCAGACGCGAGTATAGGAGAGCCGATCGGCGGCTCTCCTGACAGGGGGCGTTCGCGCTGATTGTTTATCAGCGCAGCCCCCCCTCGGATCACCACACTGGACCACCAGGGATGCCCACCCTGGACCACCAGGGTGGGCAAAAAAAAAAAAAAAATATGGAAAACAAAAAGCATTTAAAAAAAAGAAAAAAGATGCCAATCAGTGCCCACAAATGGGCACTGACTGGCAACCTGGGAAAATCAGTGCCACCCCACAGTGTCCATCAGTGCCACCCCACAGTGTCCATCAGTGCCACCCCACAGTGCCCATCCATGCACAGTGCCCACCTATCAGTGCCCACCTGTGCCACCCATAAGTATCCATCAGTGCCACCCATAAGTGCCGCCCATGAGTGCCCATCTGTGCCGCCCATGAGTGCCCATCAGTGCCGCCTATGAGTGCCCATCAGTGCCGCATACCAGTGCCGACAATCAATGCCACCTCATCTGTGCCCGTCAGTACTACCTCATCGATGTCCATCAGTGCCATCTCATCGGTGCCCATCAGTGCCGCCATATCAGTGCCCGTAATTGAAAGAGAAAAACTTATTTACAAAAAAATTAACAGAAAAAAATAAAAACGTTTTTTTTTCAAAATTTGCAGTCTTTTTTTAGTTGTTGCGCAAAAAAAAAATCGCAGAGATGATCAAATACCAACAAAAGAAAGCTCTATTTGTGGGGGAAAAAGGACGCCAATTTTGTTTGGGTACAGTGTTGTATGACCGCGCAATTGCCATTCAAAGTGCGACAGTGCTGAAAGCTGAAAATTGGCTTGGGCGGGAAGGTGCGTAAGTGCCTGGTATGGAAGTGGTTAAGGGAATCCAGTGCCCCCCTCCCCCCCAGAACTAGTGTGTAGGTCCCCTGAAAATTCCTGGGCGGGTCATACAAAAACAGGGTGTGGCCTTGACAGGAAGGGGTGGGTCATTTTTCTATTAGGAGGTGCAGATATGTAGTCAGGCCTAGGGCAGCACAAAACCTAAATATACTACTGCATATTAGGGCTTATTTAGACCGGATCCGATTTACAGCGTGTTTTTATATTGTGGGAGGAAACCCACGCAGGCACAGGGAGAACATGCAAACTCCATGCAGATGGTGTCACGGGCTGGATTCAAACCAGCGACCCTTTTGCTGCTAGGTCAAAGTGCTATACACTACACCACTGTGCTGAACGAACATGATTGCAGCTGAAAGCATGAGATCTTTTTTTTTTTTCAATACCATGCTTTCCAGCCTTATTGACCCCGCCTCTCTCCATAAAGAGGACCTGTCACACACTAGTCCTATTACAAGGGATGTTTACATTCCTTGTAATAGGAAGAAAAGTGATCCAAAATCAAAAAAAGTGACAAAAAAGTGCAAGAAGAAAAATATGAGGTAAAAAAACAAACAAAAAAAAAAATAACGCCCCTGTCCCTAGAAGCTCGCACTCAGAAGCGAATATGCATGTAAGTCCCGCCCACATATGTAAACACCATTCAAACCACACATGTGAGGTATTGACGCGTGCGTTAGAGCGAGAGCAATAATTCTAGCCCTAGACCTCCTCTGTAACTCTGAACTGGTCACCTGTAAAAAAAAAACAAGCATCGCCTATGGATATTTTTATGTCCCGAAGTTTGGCGCCATTCCATGAGTGTGTGCAATATTAAAGCGGGACAAGTTAGGTATCTATTTACTCGGTGTAACATCATCTTTAACATTATCCATAAAAATTGGGCTAACTTTACTGTTTTTTTTTTTTTTAATTCATGAACCGAGTTTTTTTTTTGGGCCAAAAAAAAAAGGCGTTAAAAAAATTATTGCGCAAATACCGTTGGAAATCAAATAAAAAATGACCGCCACTTTATTCCCTAGGGTGTCTGCTAAAAAATTATATATAATGTTTGGGGGTCCTGATTAATTTCCCAGGAACAAAATATAATTTTTACATGAAGGAGAGAAGTGCCAGAATAGGCGCGGTATGGAAGTGGTCAAAGTGAAATAATAAAAGTGAAATATTCCTTTAAATTTCATACACATGTTTCCCGTGCTTAGAACTGTCCCTGTACAAGATGTCATTTCTGAAGTGAAACAAAAAAAATGAAGTTTAAAGTACTCATGGCTATAAAGAATACAGTCATTGCTCATTAAAAATAATAAAAAAAAAATAAAAAAAAATGGGGGTCCCTCCAAATTAAATTACCAGGCCCTTCAGGTCTGGAATGGATATTAAGGGGAACCCCGCCGTAAAAACCAAAAAAAAAAAGACGTGCGGTTCCCGGCAAATATCCATTCCAGGCCCTTCAGGTCTGGTGTGGATTTTAAGGGTAACTCCACCCCAAATTTAAAAAAAAAATGGCGTGGAGTCCCCCTAAAAATCCACACCAGACCCTTATCCGAGCACGTTGACCTGGCCAGCCGCAGAAAAGAGGGGGGGACAGAGTGCGGCCCCCCCCTCTCCTGAACCGCACCAGGCCACATGCCCTCAACATGGGGAGGATGTCCCCATGTTGATGGGGACAAGGGCCTCATCCCCACAACCCTTGCCCGGTGGTTGTGGGGGTCTGCGGGCAGGGGGCTTATCAGAATCTGGAAGACCCCTTTAACAAAGGGGACCCCCAGATCCTGGCCCCCCCCTATGTGAATTGGTAATGGGGTACATTGTACCTCTACCATTTCACCCCCAAAAAAATGTCAAAAGTGTTAAAAATGACAGTAGCCGGTTTTTGACAAATCTTTTAATAAAATCTTATTTTCTTCTTTCCTTCGGGTTTCTTCCGCTGCTTCTTTCTTGGGTCTTCTCGTCCACATCTTGCCCGACGTGTTCTTCTATCTTCTCCGTCCATCCTTCAGTCTTCTGGTCCCGCATCTTGCCCGTTGTCTTCTCCTGTCTTCTTCTCCGTCCGTCCGCCAGCCTTCTCGTCCACATCTTTTTCTTCCCCGGACGCCGCGCTTGAATTTGATTTGGCCGCCGTGTTGCGCTCCTGGGACCCGCCCCCCTCTGACGCCACAGGTAAACTCATATGAAAGTCCGCGTGTGGCATATGTGCGTCAGAGGGGGGCGGGGTCACATGAGTGTGACACGGCGGGAACTTCAATTGGAAGCGGCGGCATCTTCTTCTCCGGGCGGCACGCTTGAAATTGAATTTCCCCGCCGTGTGACGCTCTATGACCCCGCCCCCCTCTGACGCACATGACCTTCTAAGGAGTTTACTTGTGGCGTCAGAGGGGGGCGGGTCCCAGGAGCGCAACACGGCGGCCAAATCAAATTCAAGCGCGGCGTCCGGGGAAGAAAAAGATGTGGACGAGAAGGCTGGCGGACGGACGGAGAAGAAGACAGGAGAAGACAACGGGCAAGATGCGGGACCAGAAGACTGAAGGATGGACGGAGAAGATAGAAGAACACGTCGGGCAAGATGTGGACGAGAAGACCCAAGAAAGAAGCAGCGGAAGAAACCCGAAGGAAAGAAGAAAATAAGATTTTATTAAAAGATTTGTCAAAAACCGGCTACTGTCATTTTTAACACTTTTGACATTTTTTTGGGGGTGAAATGGTAGAGGTACAATGTACCCCATTACCAATTCACATAGGGGGGGGCCAGGATCTGGGGGTCCCCTTTGTTAAAGGGGTCTTCCAGATTCTGATAAGCCCCCTGCCCGCAGACCCCCACAACCACCGGGCAAGGGTTGTGGGGATGAGGCCCTTGTCCCCATCAACATGGGGACATCCTCCCCATGTTGAGGGCATGTGGCCTGGTGCGGTTCAGGAGAGGGGGGGGCCGCACTCTGTCCCCCCCTCTTTTCTGCGGCTGGCCAGGTCAACGTGCTCGGATAAGGGTCTGGTGTGGATTTTTAGGGGGACTCCACGCCATTTTTTTTTTAAATTTGGGGTGGAGTTCCCCTTAAAATCCACACCAGACCTGAAGGGCCTGGAATGGATATTTGCCGGGAACCGCACGTCTTTTTTTTTTTGGTTTTTACGGCGGGGTTCCCCTTAATATCCATTCCAGACCTGAAGGGCCTGGTAATTTAATTTGGGGGAACCCCTACACATTTTGTTGTTTGTTTTATGAATGAATCCCTTTAGGATTGTCAGAGCCGACAATTCATTATAGCCGCGTGTGAATTTTTAAATGACTTTTTTCCTTCTGAATGTCATTTTGTGCAGGGGCAGTTCTAAGTGCGGGAAAAATGCGCTATTTCACATGCTGACATTACACCCCCCCTAGGTACGAAATTTAAAGGAATATTTCACTTTTATTGTTTCACTTTAAGAATTATTAATTTCACTGCTCCCGAAAAAACGGCCGTTTTAAAAAATAAAAAAAACATTGATACATGTCCCCTGGGGCAGGACTGAGGTCCCCAAACACTTTTTAGGACAAAACTTGCAGATTAGCCTTTAAAATGAACACTTTTGATTTCTCCCATAGACTTCTATAGGGAGTTCGGCGCGGCTTTACATATTACTTTCAATGCGCCGGCTGCTACGCTGGTTCATGCGCCTAATTAAGGCTTCACCCAGAGTACTAATTAACGCATGAACCAGCGCAGCGCACAGAGCATAGTAAATCAGCCCCCATGTGTGCATCTTCAAAATTTGGCTTGTTGAAGAGAGTACCAATTTATTTTAGAAGAGTGCAAAAATATAAAAAGGGGGGTTTGTGTTTCATTCTATTTGCCCCAAAACATCAATGATGTCCTTAAATGTTTGCTCCATAACATTGATCTTATTCTTCATGATGTCGAGTTCACGACTACACACCATTTCTCACCAACATGTTCATCCCCTAAGAAAAAAAAAAAAAAAAAGTATTATAAATATGCAGGCCTACATCTCTTAGGCCCCATACACACGAGATAATTTATCCGCGAATACGGTCCAGCGGACCGTTTCCGCAGATAAATCCTCTCGAGGATTTCGGCGGATTTTCATGCGATGGAGTGTACACACCATCGCATTGAAATCCGCGCCGAAATCCTCTGGCGATGACGTGTCGCGCCGTCGCCGCGATTATGACGCGGCGACGTGCGCGACGCTGTCATATAAGGAATTCCACGCATGCGTCGAATCATTACGACGCATGCGGGGGATCCCTTCGGACGGATGGATCCGGTGAGTCTATACAGACCAGCGGATCCATCCGTTGGTATGGATTCCAGCAGATGGATTTGCTTGGCATGTCAGCAAATATTCGATCTGCTGGAATCCATCCCAGGGGAGAAATATCCACGGAAACAGATCCGCTGGCGTGTACACACCATAGGATCTATCCGCTGAAACCCATCTGCTGGGATTTTTCAGCGGATGGATTCTATGGTGTGTACGGGGCCTAAGGCCCCGTATACACGACCGAACATGTCTGCTGAAACTGGTCCACGGACCAGTTTCAGCAGACATGTTCGGTCTTGTGTACGGCCGATCGGACAGGATTCCAGCGTACATTTGCCCGCCAGACCGTTTTCGAGCGGACAAATGTTTCTAAACTTGCTTAGAAACATGCCCGCTGGAATCCTGTCCGTCGGACATGTTCGGTCGTCTGTACAGACTTACCGTACATGTCCGAGCGGACCGTTTTCATCGTACATGTTTGCCCATGTGTACGAGGCATTACCTGAAGCTGTGGTGACAGACACTGACCTGTTGTGGTAACAAGTTCCACCACGTCATCCACCTCTCCTTCCTCCAATTCTCCTTCCTCCACATGCTGAGGTGTGGGGTTCCTGGGTTCCTCGGAGTGGTGTCCTCCCAGTCTTCTCTCCCCTATGAGAATTAAACAAAAGGTATACTTAGCACACAGATATTTGAGGGCAAAAAAAGGAATATGATACATTGCTTGGAAGTGGGGTACAATTGTCTGTTTGGGCAGAGTTCAAAGCTCAAGACATTATTTTTCACTTCCCAAATTTTGACTACTTACCTTTTTTGGACAAGTTTCACACATGTAGACACGCTCAGGCCCCGTACACACCATAGAATCTATCCGCAGATAAATCCCATCGAATGGGTTTTAGCGGATAGATTCTATGGTGTGTACACTCCGGCGGATATTTATCCGCGGATAAATCTCCCCTGGGATGGATTTTCAGCAGATGAATATTTGCTGACATGCTCAACAAATCCATCTGCTGAAGTTCCTCCCAACGGATGGATCCGCTCGTCTGTACAGACTCACCGGATCCATCCGTCCAAAGGGATTCCCCGCACGCGTCGTAATGATTTGACGCATGCGTGGAATTCCTTATATGACAGCGTCGCGCCCGTCGCCGCGTCATAATAGCGGCGACACGTCATCGCCAGAGGATTTCAGCGCGGATTTCAATGCGATGGTGTGTACACGCCATCGCATAGAAATCTGCTGAAATCCTCGAGAGGATTTATCCGCGGATACGGTCCGCTGGACCGTATCTGCGGATAAATCCTCTCGTGTGTATGGGGCCTCAGAATCCACTGGAGCACTTGTGTGGGCCACCCTAAAAAGGTTGTTCTGGTGTCCCACACTAGTGCTCCAGAGTGCAGATGTGTAAACAGCTGCTGAGTGTCCTCACCTTTACACTGCTTCAAGTTTGCATTTCATTCTAATTACAAACACATAATCTAGACAACAATGTAATAACATTTTTGGAATACAAACAGGCATGTCAAAATTAATTTTTACCCTGTATCTTCCAAAAACATTGGGCTAGATTCAGGTAGGAGATACAACGGCGTATCTCCAGATACGCCATCGTATCTCTGAGTTGCGGCATCGTATCTATGCACCTGATTCATAGAATCAGTTACGCATAGATTTCCCTAAGATCCGACTGGCGTAAGTGTCTTACACTGTCGTATCTTAGGCTGCATATTTACGCTGGCCGCTAGTTGGCGCTTCCGTCGATTTACGTGAGGAATATGCTAATTAGGTAGATACGCCGATTCACAAACGTACGTACGCCTGGCGCTATTTTGTTGCGTTACGTTAGGGACCTCGCCTGTGGAATGCACTACCAACCACCATCCGACTGGAGTCGGACCACTTGGCCTTCAGGAGAAAGATTAAAACCCACCTCTTCTGAGGTCAAGGGGTTCCTTACCCATGAAATGGATACAGCGCCCAGAGGCGATTCAGTTTGCATGTGTTGCGCTTTACAAGTTTCTCACTCACTCACTCACGTTAGGCTTTTTTGGCGTAAGGTTGCTCCTGCTATTATGAGGCGTACGCAATGTTAAGTATGGACGTCGTTCCCGCGTAGAATTTTGAAATGTTTACGTCGTTTGCGTAAGTCGTTCGCGAATAGGGCTGTACGTAAGTTACGTTCACGTCTAAAGCATTGACGATTTGCGGCGGAATTTCAAGCATGCGCACTGGGATTCTTTTACGAACGGCGCATGCGCCGTTCGTAAAAAACGTCAAATACATGGGGTCACACTAAATTTATATAAAACACGCCCACATCATGCAAATTTGAATTAGGCGGGCTTACGCCGGAGCACATACGTTACGCCGCCGTAACTTAGGGCGCAAGTTCTTTCTGAATACGGAACTTGCGCCCTAATTTACGGTGGCGCAACATATCGGAGATACGTTACGCCTGTACAACATTACGCAGGGCTACCTGAATCTAGCCCAAGGTATGTAGTGGGTAAACGATGTGTCTATAATGACCGATTACTGGGCCCACTAACCTGAAAGTTGACATTTTCAAATGTCCAATAGTAAAAAAAGCACATGGAGCAACATGCAAGTTCTGATACTAAAATAATAGGAACACAGGAGAAATACTTACTCTGTCTGGTTCAGTAGGAATCAAAATCATGGAAAAGACTGCTGACCTGACAGTTGTGCAGAAAACCATCATTGACATCCTCCATAAGGAGGAAAAGCCTCAAAAGGTAATTGCAAAATAAGTTGTATGTTCCCAAAGTGCTGTATCAAAACGCATTAATAGAAAGTTATGTGGAATGGAAGAAAAAGGTGCACAAGCAGCAGAGATGACCGCAGCTTGGAGAGGATTGTCAGAAAAAAAGGCCATTCAAAAGTGTTGGGGACTTTCACAAGGAGTGGACTGAGGCTGGAGTCAGTGCATCAAGAGCCACCACACAAAGACGGATCCTGGACATGGGCTTCAAATGTCATATTCCTCTTGTCAAGCCACTCCTGAACAACAAACAACGTCAGAAGCGTCTTACCTGGGCTAAAGAAAAACGCACCAGAGCAAATTTTGCATCTCATTTGGAAACCAAGGACCCAGATTATGGAGGAATAATGGAGAGACACACACTGCAAGATGCTTGAAGTCCAGTGTGAAGTTTCCATAGTCTGTGTTGATTTGGGGAGCCATGTCATCTGCTGGTGCTGGTCTACTGTGCTTCATTAAGTCAAGGGTCAACGCAGCCATCTACCAGGAGATTTTGGAGCACTTCATGCTTCTTTCCGCAGTAGAGCTCTATGGGGATGCCCACACTGCCAAAAGCACCAAAACCTGGTTCAATGACCATGGGATTACTGTGCTTGATTGGCCAGCAAACTCGCCTGATCTGAACCTCATAGAGAATCTATGGGGCATTGCCAAGAGAAAGATGAGACATGAGACCGAACAATGCAGAAGAGCATCCTGGTCTTCCATACCACCTCAGCAGTGCCACAGGCTGGTAGCTTCCATGCCACTCCACATTGAGGCAGTAATTGAGTACTGAGTACATATGCATGCTTATACTTTTCAGAGGTCCGATATTGTTCTATGTACAATCCTTGTTTTATTGATCGCATATAATATTCTAATTTTCTGAGATTGTGGATTTGGGGTTTTCATGAGCTGTAAGCCATAATCATCACAATTATGACAAATCACTTAAACCATCTTGCTTTGCATGTAATGAGTCTATCTCATATATTAGTTTCACCTTTTAAGTTGCATTAGTGAAATAAATGAACTTTTGCACAATATTCAAATTTTTCGAGTTTCACCTGTATTAGATGCCTTGTATTTCCTCCTTGATCATGACGTTTCATCAGGCTCTGGGCTTGTCTCGTCATTAGATGAATTAGCAGACACCTGCTGAGACTCCAATATGTCGTCTCCCACTGTGCGCCGAAAGAGAAGGGGCGGGGAATATTTGAGAAAGAATGTCATGGGCGGGCGACGTGTGCAGAGATTTCACGCATGCGTAGTGTATATAAAGCTAGCACGCATGTGTCGTAACTACGTTCTGTGTGCGGAGATAGGAGTAAAAGCATTGAACTTGAGACCAAAGGTAGTTTTAACTTGGGACATCAGTGGCTTATACTGCATAGATTGTGGCCTATATGGGGATAAAGATTACTAGAATTTAGACTGCCATTAGTATTTTTGTCTTGTGTTTTGTCTTGCAGAAAGAATGAATGCTTTCAAGAATAAAGATTTTATGATTGAGTTCATAGACAGATACAGGGAGCTGCCTGCTCTGTGGGAAACAAAAAAACCCATACATAAAAAAAAAAAAGAACATCAGCGCTGGGAGATCCTGCTCAAATTTGTGCGGACACAGATGGCCAAAGCAACCCTCCTTGAGGTGGATCATAAAGTTGGGACCTTGAGAGGTCCTGAAATCACAGAGGTCAGGAGCAGCAGCAGCGGATGTATATGTCCCGAGTTTGTGGTACTACAATAGATTGAGCTTTCTAAATGACCACCTTGAAGTGAGGCCATCACTTTCTAGCCTTCCCTCCAGCCTTCCCTTCAGCCAAGCTGAGCCTTCTCTGGAACAAGAAGAGCCTGACATCCTGGAAGAACCGGATGTGGACTTCTGGAGCCCGGTATAGTATTTTACAAAAGATTTATTGTGATAAGATTTAATGCTGTAAAATACATGTTAATTTGAAAAAAAATTAATGTTTGATCAAAAAGTGTTTGACATATCAATAGACAGTAGTGGCCTAAAAAGATTGGGACAAGAAGGAAAACTGCTGGGGTCAGAATGATAGTCTTTTATATTTATTAACATTTCATTTGCAACAGTCATAAGCTGAAAATTGTGTGTGATGAACCAAAAACTAAAACTATGTCTTTTTATACACAGGGTGACCACAGTCAGGATGAGGGTGGGGAAACTGTCAAGCAGGAGAAGGCAGGGCCCAGTGGCAGCCAGAAGGAGGCCGGACCAAGTGGCAGAACAAGGTGCCTCCCCTCCGCCTTCCAACAAGAAGGGCCAGGAGGTATAGGAGCGTGAGTGAGGCAGCAATGGCCCTGATTAGAGATGCACATGCCAGCCTCCAAGAACCCACCACCACTGAAGAGGGCTATGCTGCCGTAGTTGGTGCCAAAATTAAGCAGATGGAGACGGGCCCCCTCCTTAAAAGATTAATAAATAAAGGGTTGATGGGGACAATGACTGAAAATACTGCGATTTTTGAGCTCGCCCATCCTCCTACACCTCCTTCTTCTCCTCCTCCTGACACAAGTCCACCTCCAGTGCCACAGGATTCAACAATGCTTGGAAAAAAGGCTACAGAGAAGGCTGCAAAGAAGACTACAGGGAAGGTTACCAAGAAGTCTAGAAAGTGATGGCCTTGCTTGAATGTGGTCTGACAGAAGGCAGACTGTTGTAGTACCACAGACTTGGGACATATATATATCATCTGCTGCTGTTCCTGACCTCTGGGAGTCCAGGACCAGATTGTGCTCCCAACTGTATATGCTTCTCAAGCTCCCAATTTTCTGGTCCACACAGAGTTGTGTGCCCTGGGGTCCCAAGGCTGCGCAAATTGCAGCAGGTTCTCTGGCGCTGCCTTCCTATTTATTTTCTTTATGAAACAGAATAAATGTAATTTATTTTTACAGTTAATACTTGCCTATGTGTTTTTATAAAAAAAAAAAAAAAATGTTGTTTGTGAGTAGTCCAGGTACATTTAAAAAAAAAACAAGGTCCAATTAAAAAGGGACAGATAACACCAACCAATCTCCTTGAAGGTAAAAAAAATATAAGATGATAATGTTATTGTGGTAACTTTTTTTTTTTTTTTTTTTTATACAATATTTTTATTTTATTGAGTAATCAAAGGAAGTAGTCTCATACAATACATCAGAGTATGGGTTACAGAAAAATGGTGAATAGCACGTGAAGCATTAACATGAACATTTAACAGCATGTCCAATAAACAAAATATAACACAATGCACGTGAGATCTGAAACAGTTATACCATGCGATGTTTTCAGTGAAGGGCATATAAGAAAAGAGAAAAAGAAAGAAGAAGAAAAAAAAAAAAGGGGGGAAGGGGGAATATTAGGTCTTCTCTCATTTCCCAACCGTCACTCAGGAGGTGGCGGCGGGGGAAGAGGTCAGTAGCATAGACAGGGGCTAGTTGGGGATTCCTCCCAGACCCGTCCACCCCTATTGGGAACAGTCTGTGGACGGGGGGGAACAAATCTGAAACTGCAGTGTGTTTAGGTCGATAGGGGGTAGTTACCATTCCGAGTCCGCAAGATACGTGAGGCATCATCGTGACGATCAATGTTTAACAGGCAACCTGCCCGTAGTACGAACCCCATTCTCGAAAGGTAGGGTCAGCACTCGGTCGTCCGTATGTGCACCGTGTATTGTAGGATTAGGAGAAATGTGGAGATGAAAGAATGAAGAGGGAAAGGAATGTATTCAGCGAGAGTCTGGACAGAGATGGGAGTCATCGGTTATCCTGTAAGGACAACGTCGGGTCAACGATCGGGTGTCTGGTCTGATACAAGCGTAGATCCAGAAGGGGCGGGAGGGCCCTGAGGGTCAAGCGATTCTCTATAGTGGGACCAGCAAGCCCATGCGAATCTAAATTTGTTGTGCGTGTCTTTGGCTTGGTGAATGATTCGTTCTAGTTCCTGAATTTTTTTGACTCGGGAATGCCAATCCTGGATTGTAGGCGGGGTTGCAGACCTCCAGCGTAGAGGAATACACTGGGTGGCCGCGTTTATGAGGTGCAGGGTTAGTGATTTGCGATATAACGATTGTGGTAGAACAGTGTGGTGCAGCAGGTACTGTGCAGGGGAGATTCAATTTGACAAGTAGTGATACCGACAATACGGTCATGTACCTCCTTCCAGTACGGTTGCAGGGAAGGACAGTCCCACCATATATGGAGGAGAGAGCCCACCTCCGTGCCACACCTCCAACACTCTGATGGGACCGCCGGGAAGATTTTGTGTAATTTGTCAGGGGTTTTATACCATCTAGCACTAAGCTTATATCTATTTTCCTGAGCTGAGGCATTGACAGATCCTTTGTGTGTATGTTCCCATATCAGTTCCCAGTCTTTGTCTGACAGGTCAAGGGACAGATCGTTTTGCCAGGCCAAGCGGGTATTGGTGACAGGAGCCATACCTGAGATCAGCAACGAGTATAGGGAGGAAATCAGGTGTCGTTGGGGTTCTTGAGAGGTACAGATTTGCTCTATGGGGGCAAGGTCTCTACACCACATTTAGGGTGTCTGAGCACTATCGAAAAATTTTTTAACTGAAGGAACTTGAAAATGGTCAGATTCAGATGTGGAAAAGCAGCGACCATCTCCGGATACGAGAGAAGAGCTCCATTGTGGAAGAATTGAGAAGCCCGTGTCTTCAGGGAGTCAGGTTTAAACGTCGGGTCAGTAATGGGGATGTCGGGTGCGAAGTCCGGGTTGCGAAGTAGAGGCATCAAAGGGCCGGGTGAGGGGGTTAATTTGAGAGAGCGTCAGGATGCCCTAAAATTGAGAAGGGTGGGGCCAATTAATGGGTGGTCTAGGCATGACTTCGGGACTGCGCGTGGTGATATCCAAGGGAGGTGGGAGATCAGAAAATAAAGAATATATTTTCTAATTTGACCCAGTCTTTGTTGTGAGTATGGAGCTGCCAGTCCACTATCCTTGCGATATGGCAGGCTTTGTGGTAGAATGAATGAATGAAAACTTATATAGCGCAGCACATGCAAACTTAATCACCTCTGGGCACTTGTAGAGGGCTACGTCTGGCAGACCTAGGCCTCCCCGTTGTTTCGGCAGGATCAGTTTATTCCATCTCAGCCTGGGTGAGCGGCCTGCCCACAAAAAGTTCCTGCAGCATCTCTTAAATAAAATAAAAAAGGATTGTGGCAGAGCAATCGGGATAGCCTGTAAAAGGTATAAGATTCGGGGGAGGACATTCATTTTGAGGATCGCTGCCCTACCAAACCATGAGAATCTACCTTTGTCCCAGTCTACCAAGTCTTCTTTGATGGACTGGAGAGCGGGCAAAAAGTTGAGGGCATATAGATTCCTCAGGTAGGTCAGGATTTTGATGCCCAAATAAGTAATAGCATCGGCTGCCCACTTAAAGGGGAAGTTTTGCTTGCATATAGAAACTAAGGAATCGGGCAAGGTGACATTCAAAGCTATTGATTTATCAAAGTTTATCTGGAGATTGGAGAGGGACTTGAAAAGTTGGAAGTCTTTAAGGAGATTGGGCATTGTAGTGATTGGGTCTGAAAGAAACATTAGAATATCATCCGCGTAAGCGGCTAGTTTGCAGTGTTTCTTAGGAACATCAATGCCCCTAATAGCTGGGTTACCATTTAGCCTGCGAAGGAAGGGTTCCATCGAGAGGACAAAGATAATGGGGGACAGGGGGCATCCCTGTCGAGTGCCGTTAGTGATGGAGAAGGCGTCTGATAGGCGCCCATTCACTCTAATTTTGGCGGTGGGGACAGAGTATAGTGCCAAAATCATTTGGATGGTTCTGGTCGGCAGTCCTAATTTGCGCAAGACAGCCGACATGTAGTCCCATGCCACCCTGTCAAACGCCTTCTCTGCATCCAAGGACAGGAGAAACCCCTTACTGCGGGATGACGTCAGCCAGTGGTGAATGTTGAGAGTTTTAGTGGTGTTGTCCCTGGCCTCTCTCCCAGGGACAAAACCCTCTTGATCCGTCGAGATGAGTGTGGGGAGCAATGGTAGGAGACGGTTGGCTAGGATCTTTGCGTAGAGTTTTAAATCGACGTTCAGCAGGGATATTGGTCGGTAATTCGAAACGATTGTGGTGTCTTTACCCGGCTTAGGGATTAGGGAAATATGGGCCTCGAGCAATTCTTTGTTTTGGAAGGTCGAGTCAGGGAGGGCGTTATAGGCAGAAATGAAATGTGGAAGTAGTAAGGGGGCAAAAGCCTTGTAGTAGCTGGCCGGCAGGCCGTCCGGGCCAGGGCTCTTTTCCGCTTTCAGTTGTTTTAAAGCTAGGAGAGCTTCCTCTGAGGTAACTGGGGAGCTCAGGTGAGCTAAATCCCCGGGCGACTCAAGTGTGGGGCAGTAGTCTTCCAGAAAGGTTTCGATAAGGGCGGCCCTATCTGGGGCAAGTGGGGTGCCTACTGACGTGGGTAGATTATAGAGGCCAGTGAAATAGCGTACAAAATGGTCAGCAATGTCGTCTGTTTTAGTGATTGTATCTCCCGATGAGGATATTAAAGCGTTAATAGTGTGTGACGACTTTTTTTTTTGAAGGGCAGCCGCGAGGAGTTTCCCTGACTTATTCCCAAACTCGTAGAAAACTTATTTGTGAGGGCGTATTTTCGAGTCAATGCTTTCTGGAGTTCCTCCAGGAGTTCCTTTCGTGCTATTAATAGGTCATCATATGTGCGAGTTGCTAGTGTGAGTTTGTGAGCGTGTTCGAGAGTTTTGACCCTGTCTGCTAACTCTGTTTTCCGGGCCCTTCTGAGTTTCGTACGTTTGGCCATCAGAGACAGGAATTCCCCCCTGACTACGCATTTGTGGGCGGCCCATATCAAAGTAGGGGAGGGGCTATCCGTCGTGTTTTCAGCAAAATAGTTAGCGAGGACATCTGAAATGCATTTCACTTTTTTTATTTATTTTTTTATTTTGTGTTGTGTTTTTTTTTTTTGTTTTGTTTTGTTTTAGTGAAATTGTGGGTTACAGGTTAATCTGCGGGTGCACAAGACCTGTGACTATTTGGAAAATACTATACAGTATCCGGGGGGGAAGAGTCTTTACCAGACCCGGAGTAAGAGTGTAAAGGGTGTTTTTTTTTTTTTGGACACTGGGCTCCTCCGTTGGTGAGTTTACCCAGCCCCCAATAAGCTGCGATTAGCAAGTAGTAGAATAGCAAGATGACCAAATTAAACTTTACCTCATATAATGTAAAGGGGTTAAATAACCCCGAGAAACGTTCAAAACTCTTGGCGGAATTAAGTAGATTGAAATCCCAAATAATATTTTTACAGGAGACACATTTTAAAAATGATAAAATCCCGAAGTTGGGAAACCGTAAATTTCCAACGGTTTACCATAGCACATCCCAGTCCACAAAGACAAATGGGGTATCCATTTTGATGTCTAACCAAGTGCCATGGAAAGAATGCAAGACAGTTAAAGATGAGACGGGTCGCCTCCTTATTGTGATAGGACTGTTATGTGACCAAAAGGTCACATTGGTAAACTTGTATTTGCCAAATGAAAACCAAGTCAGTGCATTGGAAACATATTTGAATATAGTCCATCAGAATAAGGAGGGGATAGTGATAATGGGTGGGGATCTGAATTTGGTATTGGATCCAACTCTGGATGTCTCTAAGGGAGTATCTCATTTATCATATGGAAAAATACGGAGAGTGAAGGGACTGTTACAGGACCTGCAGATGATGGACACATGGAGGGTCCTCCATGCACGCGACAGAGATTATACTTTTTTTTCCATCGAGACATAAGACGTATACCAGAATTGACTTTGTGTCACAGAATGCTCGGTCGTGCGTAGTGGGGGCCTCCATAGGTTCATTTACGATATCAGATCACACGCCCACCAGCTGCATCTTGGAATGGGGAGAGTTAAGCCCCCGGGAATGGCATTGGAGAATAAATGAAATGCTCCTGAAGGATCCAGAGTATGAAAATCAAATAGCACAGGAAATTGAATCCTACTTTGAAATTAACAAATCGGAAGAAATAACTCCTCTTTGCGTATGGGAAGCGCACAAGTGTTATATAAGAGGAACTCTTATTTCACTTGGCGCACGTAGGAAACGAATTTATGGGGCAAAGTTAGATGCGCTGATCGAGCAGATTAAAGTTGCGGAGTGGTCACATAAGAAACTCCAAACTATACGGAACGAGGAAAAACTTATGAGTTTACGGGAAGAATTAAATGTTTTACTAACGGAGAAAGCGAGGACAAAATTAACTCGATGTAAGCGTGCATACTATGAATTTGGAAATAAACCGAGCAGAATGTTGGCAAATGCGCTAAGAGAGACAAGGGCGAGGAATCACATTGAGCATATAAAAAAACAGGATGACACCCTAGTGAAATCATCACAGGAAATTGCAAAGACGTTCAGGGACTACTATCTGAAGCTATATAATATAAAAGGCCAACAATCTGCCGTACGCAGAGAACAGGTAAATGATTACATAGCAACATCAGGGATGCCGGGGCTGTCAGAAGAGGCAGACAATATTGACGGGCCAATTAAAATAGAAGAATTCTTAGAAGCGCTGAAAGTATTAAAACCAGGAAGATCACCAGGTCCCGATGGTTATACGTTGATATACTACAAAACCTTCTCAGAGAGGCTGGCGCCAAAATTCCTTGCCGCATTTAATTCTATACGAGATGGACAGGAGATGAGAGGAGAGACACTGATGGCTCATATAACACTAATTCCAAAGGCAGGTAAAGATCCAACTCAATGTGCTAGTTACCGCCCAATTTCGTTGTTAAATGTTGATCTTAAGATCTTAAAGAAAATATTGGCAAATAGGTTATTGGGATTTATCCCAGGCCTCATACACCCAGATCAGGTAGGATTCACACCAGGTAGAGAGGGGAGGGAAAACACACAAAGGGTCCTTAGTGCCATACAACTATCCCACTCCCAGCAGAAACTGTTAGTGATCGTATCTGCAGATGCGGAGAAAGCATTTGATAGGGTAGAGTGGACATTCCTGAGAGCAGTTTTACAAAAGATAGGAATAAAAAAGGGGATGTTGAATTGGATTACAAGCTTATATTCATGCCCAAGAGCGAGAGTGAAGGTGAATGATGTCATGTCCGAATCATTCCCGATAAGTAATGGAACGCGTCAGGGATGTCCACTCTCACCCATCATATTTATCCTTACAGTTGAACCCTTTTTAAGAATAATAAGGGCAAATACAGACATCAGGGGAATCCGAACTAAAGGGAGGGAGCACAAGGTTGCAGCTTATGCCGACGACTTACTGTTCTTTATAACGTCCCCAGTGATATCCTTACAGCCATTGCTGTTGGAGTTACGGAGGTATGGGGAGATATCCAATTTCAAAATAAATTACAGTAAGTCCGAAGCAATGGGAGTGGAAACGAATGGAATGTTAAAACAACAGCTGGCAGACAACTTTAGTTTTAAATGGACAGATTCACATATAAGCTATTTGGGGACTAAAATACCAAATAGGCTTAATCGTGTATTCGAACTGAATTATGCACCCCTGATTAGGCAAATTAAATTGGACTTCCAGAGATGGGAGAAAGAAATTTTCACATGGTTTGGAAAAATTAATATCATTAAAATGAACATAATGCCGAGAATATTGTACTTGTTCCAGACCCTACCAGTGAAGTTATCAGCTGGCTTTTTAAAAGAGTTAAGGGCAAGATTTGTAAGATTTATCTGGGCAGGAAAACCCCCGAGGGTACGTAGAGCCATTCTGACTCTACCCAAAGAACGAGGTGGAGTGGGTCTCCCGGATCCGGTGAGCTACTATGAAGCAGCGCACTTAGCACGGGTAGTGGACTGGTGCACAGTACAAGAGGCAAAACCATGGATACAGCTGGAACAAACTATAACTACTATACCCTTAGAAGGAATAGTGTGGCTCACAGAAGCAGAGATACCACAGGAGGTGAAGGGACACCCTACGATTGGGGCAACAATTCAGACGACGAGAAAAATATTTAAGAAAACAAAGATGTCGACATATCCAGGCCCTATGATCCCAGTCTTGGGAAACCCAGGTTTTGAGCCGGGGTTGATAGATCAGAGATTCAGAGAATTAAAGCGGCAGGGAATTAGTAGGCTGACACACTTTTCTAGAGAAAACCTGGTAATGAATAGGGAAGAGATAGATAGAGCATTTTCGGAGGCTCTTGACCCTTTTAGTAGAATGCAGCTCAATGCCTTTTTACAATCACTTAGACAACGCATAACAGGAATACGTAAACCTTCTGGGTTAGAACAGATATGCTTAAAAAGAGAGCCACTTAGACACTCACTCTCAGTTATTTATGCTTTGTTGATAGATTTAGAAGCCCCCCAAGAGCTGGGTTTTCTACAGGCGTGGGAAAGGGACCTGGGTATTACCTTCACGGAGATACAGAAAAAAAAGATACTGTTATTTGCACACAAAGCATCTATGGCAACTAAGTATCAGGAAGGAAGATACAAAATTTTGACCAGGTGGTATAGAACTCCGGCAGTACTGAATAGGATATATCCGCAAGTGGCCAATCAATGCTGGCGATGTCAGAATGCGGAGGGCACCATATTTCATATTTTTTGGGAATGTCCCAAACTGAAAGAGTTTTGGACAATGGTGTCAGAAACGGTCTTAGAAATTACAGATGTACATATGGGAAATAATCCATCAGCTTTTTTACTTCATGATATCCCTTTATCTAATGAAAAATATAAAAACTCTCTTATAAGGCACTTGATTACGGCAGCAAAAGCGTGCATCCCGGCCCTATGGAAAAGTACGACCGCACCAACCAAAATACAATGGATGGGGCGAATAGTAGACATTCAGCAAATGGAAAGTCTAACCATGATACTGAGAGAACAAGAAGAGAAATATCGGGAGATCTGGGCGCCATACTGTATATTAAATACAGGGAACAAAGCCTGTAGGTAGATATGCGGGGGACTGGGGGGGGAAGCGGGGGGCCCGGTGTCCAAAATGTTAATATATAATTTGTGTGTTTTTTTTTTTTGGTATTGTTTGTGTTTTTGTTATTTATAGATTTTATTTTATTTTTGTGAATTATCAGTGTTTTATGTTGGTTGTAGTGTGCTTGGTTAATCTAGGTAGACTGGATGTGGAGGGTGCTGGGGTATTACCCCAGTTAAGAAAAAGATACTGCAGTGGTGTTGTATAACATAATCGTATCAGAAGAATGAGACAAATATGTATATAAAATATGAGATGTTAAGAAGGGTGTAAATGAGCTGAGAGGAGAAGGAATTAATTGGCAATGTTGAAGGAAGATCTTCTGTATAGGTAGAAGAGAATTATGAATGTATACAGATGAGTTGTTGTATAATACTACTGCAATGTGAAAAATAAAGAATTTATAAAAAAAAAAATGCATTTCACGTTCGCATCCTCAAGTAGGAGCGAGTCATCAAGTCTCCATATTGGTGATCTGGGGTGGTGGGAAGGGATCGTCAGCGTCATCGTAATCGGATGATGGTCCGAGAAAAGCATCGGCTCAATAGTAGCCTCCACCAGAGATGTAAGGTCATTTTGCGTGAGAAAAAAGTGATCTATTCTTGAATATCTCATATGTAGAGGGGAGAAGTACGTGAAGTCTTTCACGGTGGGGTGTAAAGTGCGCCAAGCATCATGTAGGGTCAGGGAAGTCAGTTGTGTTTTAATCGCACGTAGGGCTCTGTAAGTCAGACAGGAGGATCCATTGGAAGTGTCGAGGGAGGGTGTCAACGGAACATTAAAATCACCGCCGAGTATCAGCGAACCGGCCTGGAAGGCAGTTAGTTGAAATAATACATCGCGGAAAAAAGGTACCTATTTCGTGTTAGGGGCGTATATGTTCGCTATCGTGTATGTTAGGTCGTTCAATGTGCCCTTAAGGAAGAGGTATCTACCCTGAGGATCCCTCTGTACGCCAGTCACTTAAAAGGGACAGTGTCTGGAGATCAGGATAGATACCCCTTTGGACTTAGCCGTTCTGTTGGGTGCATGAAAAACCAACGGGAAGTTGCAATCAAAAAAAGTAGGAACACTATCAGATCTAAAGTGCGTTTCTTGGATGAGAACAATATGCGGTTTCTCTTTCCAAAGCGAGTATAATAGTCGGGAATGTTTTTCAGGGGTGTTCAAACCTCGCGTGTTCAGAGAGTAGAGCTTGAGGCGTTGCAGGGGTTGCCTGACTCCTCTGTTAGAGGAGGATGTAGCAGTAGTGTTCGCCATCATAGGGCTGGGGGGAGGAGGGGGGAGTAGGGGCAGAGGAGAGCAGACAAGATTGGGGCCAAGAGAAGAATGAAATAAGGGATGGACAGCTCAACGGAGAGAGGAACCCAGAAATGTACTAACACAGGTACCGATTAAGTGACTGGATTAGGACCAGTCACTTATCTTGTGTGAGAACTAATTGGGAGGGTACAGTGTGCACCTGGCAACCAAGCCCCTGGAGGAGCCCAGATACCAAGTAGCACCCCTGTTGTGGGGTTGGCCAAGGCCTAAACAGCAGACGGAGCTCTAATTCAAAATCAAACAATAGAGCAACAGGAAGCAATATATATAACCAGAGTCTATATTGGAGCAGCACTAAACCACCCCAGAGCGGAAACGGTCACACTCCAACCAATGTAAGACAGTAAAAACATGAACCAGGTTAAACTTCTTAATTAGTATGGTCATCACGTTAGTTGTATTAAGTCAGTCCTGACTAACAGCCCAGAGTAAGGCATAACCACATGCAAGTTGGAGCAAGGTGGATTGTTTGCTCTATGCCCCCTCCCCACCACGAGGCCCGGGCCGCACCCAGCCAGGGGGAATGCGGCTCCAGTCCGCAGCAGCCGGAGAAAGGACACAGAGACTGCAGGCAGGTCAAAATGCGGCACGAGGGGCGGCACCGAACAAGGAGGCGGTGTGCGGGGAAGGCCACAAGTCAACGTGAAGCAGTTCTACACTCACCACCCACCCACCAGGCGTAAACACTGATCAGCCGCTAAGACAGTTCTCTCCAGGCTGAATGCGTTAGCTAAAAGGGCACATTAGCAGTCAGTGTCGTGTCGGGCCCTACATGACTGTCACATACCAACCTACACCACCGCAATGTCTTTCGTAGTCCGGGTGAGCAGCCAGGTGCAGCCTGGGAAAGGGTGCAGCCAAGAGCGTGCATTCAGGTCCGTGGGTGCCATCTTGACTAATCCGATGCGACCCTGATTGTCAACAGGTATTGTGAGAGAAGTCGATCGTTGACACCAGTTGGGTCGGTTGAGAATGTCCGGGTGAGGGTAGCGGATGCAGTCAGGCCGTCCCACGCGTCAGCTTCCCGGTGGTGGAGTCAGACACGGAAGTATTAGAAGGAAGGGGGGGTCTCCCGACACCCCCGCGACAATCGTGTGATTACCGTTCTCCGGAGCATAGGTCTTGGTAAGCTGCCCGGTTCTCCATCTACTGGCAAGCCTGGGACATCCCCCGTCTCGTCGGAAGGACAGTTCGTGGAGGTTGGAGGACAATCGATGCAGAAATCAGGCCGCCTCCTTGGGGAGGGGTGGGCGCATCTCCAGCCAAGCTCCCGGAACGTGATGACGTCGGTGCGCAAAGCACAATGGGTGCTGTAGTTTCTACGGCAATCCTGTACCAGCTATGAGGCAGAAAAAAGGCGCCAAAAATTAGTACATTAGCCTCTGTGTGTGCAGCGAACAAGTAAGGGTAACCAAAAACTGTCTTCTTCACCAGCCCCAGCAAAAACAGCGCAAACGAAACATGTCCAATAAACTAGAACAACTCTGAGGCGCTTGTGGCTGTGCAACCAAGTCAAGAAGACTGTATAAACGTGCATCCAAGTTCGGTAATCCCTTCTGGCTCGTCTGGCCCCCGGAGAGGCTGCTGGATCACAGCCGCCGTCAACACCTTGAGGGCTAGATAGGAGCCTGGAGCCGGAGGGGGACCTTCTCCTGCGGAACCTGGTGGTCTGAGTCTCCATAGGCACCTCCTGCGGTTTTCCCCATCTGCCGACCGACCGGCGGTAGGGCGCATACCAGTCCGGCACTGAGATCCGCGGCAGGCCCAGTGTATCACGGAAGCGGGGTAGATCCTCCGGGACCCTGAGCATGGCAGTACGGCCTTGGTGTGTGGCAGCTAGGCAGAAGGGGAATTTCCATTTATAACGAATATCACGCGATCGAAGGGCATCCAATAGAGGCCTGAGATCACGTCGGTGTTGTAATGTAATCCCTGATAGATTCTGGAACAGTTGAATATTGGCGTCTTCGTAACAAAGCCTTTGGCCCCTAGCTCTGCTCAGTATCTCTTTTTTAACCACTTAAGCCCCGGACCAATGTGCTGCCTAAAGACCCAAGGTGTTTTTACAGTTTGGGACTGCGTCGCTTTAACAGACAATTGCGCGGCCGTGCAACGTGGCTCCCAAACAAAATTGGCGTCCTTTTTTCCCCACAAATAGAGCTTTCTTTTGGTGGTATTTGATCACCTCTGCGGTTTTTATTTTTTGCGCTATAAACAAAAATAAAGCGACAATTTTGAAAAAAAATCAATATTTTTTACTTTTTGCTATAATAAATATCCCCCAAAAACATATATATTTTTTTTTTCCTCAGTTTAGGCCGATACGTATTCTTCTACCTATTTTTGGTAAAAAAAAATCGCAATAAGCGTTTATCGATTGGTTTGCGCAAAATTTATAGCGTTTACAAAATAGGGGATAGTTTTATTGCATTTTTATTTTTTTATTTTTTTACTACTAATGGCGGCGATCAGCGATTTTTTTCGTGACTGCGACATTTTGGCGGACACTTCGGACAATTTTGCCACATTTTTGGGACCATTGTCATTTTCACAGCAAAAAATGCATTTAAATTGCATTCTTTGTTGTGAAAATGACAGTTGCAGTTTGGGAGTTAACCACAGGTGGCGCTGTAGGATTTAGTGTACACTTAGTGTGTGTTTACAACTGTAGGGGGGTGTGGCTGTAGGAATGATGTCATCGATCGAGTCTCCCCTATAAAGGGGATCACTCGATCGATGCAGCACCATAGTGAAGCACGGGGAAGCCGTGTTTACATACGGCTCTCCCCGTTCTTCAGCTCCGGGGAGCGATCGCGACGGAGCGGCTATAAACAAATAGCCGCGCCGTCGCCCCGGATCGCTCCCCGAGGGAACCCGACCGCCGCGTGTAGCGGGGGGGGGTCCCGATCGGACCCCCGACCCACGTCTAGGCAGGCACGTACAGGTATGTTGATGTGCCTGTCCATGCCATTCTGCTGACGTATATCTACATGAGGCGATCGGGAAGTGGTTAAGCTTAAAATCCACCAGGCAGCACACCACGTCCCTGGGGGGGTCCGTGTCTCTGGCCTTGGGACGGAGTGTGCGGTGAATCCGTTCCATGTCAATGGGGGACTGCGGGGGTTTGCCAAGGATGTTGTTGAAAATGATCGTCACCTCCCGTTGCACAAGGTCTCCTTCGACCGATTCCGGCAATCCCCTCAGCCGCAAGTTACGGCGGCGGCCTCTATTATCCAAATCCTCCAGCTGACGATTAACCTCACGCAGCTGGAGGGTATGGTCGTCAATTTTACTGGTAGAGTGCTGGAGGACAAGGTCGTGGTCCTCCACTGCTTGCTCGGTGCGGGCGACCCTGTCAGAAAGCGATCTGATGTTGAGTCTTAGTTCTGCAATGGCCGCCGTCAGGGTGTCTTTTATGTCGGTAGCTATGGCCTTCAAGTCCATTATATTTAGCTGTGGCAGTGCTGTAGGTCCCGTCCCATCGTGATCCGATGTTTGCGGGGGTAGGTGAACCGCAGGAGGAGCCGTCAGGACTATCTCAGACTGAGCCTGTGGAGACAGCTGCGCCGATCCACGAGAGGCTCCTTGGCGGGCCGGCGCCATATTACCGCGGGATGAGCGGAACATCTCCGGGATATTCTGTCCTTGAGACCCGCTATTTTCTCTCGGGGAGCGGGAGCGGGAGGCAGATGAGTTCCTAGAAGCGATCACCATGTTTTTTGCCGAGACGGTGTGGAGATCAAACGCTTATTTGAGGCAGACCGCTCTGAGGTGGCAGGAGCTACAGGTTTAAGCATCCATCTTTCTGCTCAGTCCCTGTGGTAACTTGACACAACAAAGTTACAAATCAAATCATGGAGATCACTAGATATTAAAAAAAAAAAAATGCAGATCTGGATTATAAATTATCATAAACCAAAACAATTAAAAAAAAAAAAACTTTATTTAGGAGGTCTTGCTCTAAAATATAAATAAATATTCATGAGATCACGATAAATTTAAGAAAAAGTTAGTCAGAACTCTGTGTGAATATCAGCAGCAAAAGCATACACACGACCGTTTTTCTCGACGGGAAAATAGAGAGCAGGTTCTCTCTTTTTTTTTCTGACAGTTTTCCTGTCGGTAAAACTGCTAGGGAGCATACACACGGCTGGGATTCCCAGCCAAAAGCTCTCCTGGAAGTTTTCCTGCCGGGAAAACCGGTCGTGTGTACGAGGCTTAAGGCAAAAAAAAGTTACATTTAGAATGAAGACTGCTTGTTTGAAATTTAGCATGGGGTCCTGTAACAAAAAATGTTGTATGGCTATCATGACAATAGTGTGAGGGATGGAGGTGTATAATGAATTTAAGTCAAGGGACAACTATAGAGAATTATCTTCCCATGAATAGTTCTGAGAGATGTATTGAATCTCGTATGTATGATTTGGAGATTCTGGGCTAGTGGATGTAGAAAAGCATCAACGTATAGTGAAAAACCACTGTGAAAATCTACTGTGGATAGATGGCACTATGGGTCTATGGAAGAGCCCTGGGGCCATCATAAAAAAAAAAAAATACTAAATTCTGAGTTTCAAAGTCAGAATTCTGAGATTAAAAAGACAGAATTCTGTGTTTCAAAGTCAGAATTCTGAGATTAAATGTCAGAATTCTGAGATTAAATGTCAGAATTCTGTGTTTCAAAGTCAGAATTCTGAGATTAAATGTCAGAATTCTGAGATTAAATGTCAGAATTCTGTGTTTCAAAGTCAGAATTCTGAGATTAAATGTCAGAATTCTGAGATTAAAAAAACAGAATTCTGTGTTTCAAAGTCAGAATTCTGAGATTAAATGTCAGAATTCTGAGATTCTAAATCTAGTAGTCTCTATTAGGAGGATTTTAGGAGCGATTAGCAATAATGTAGTAACACCCATAGACCATCATTCTGCAGACATACAGGGCTCTTCCATAATGGGTCTGCCTGGAGGACATTGTTGATCTTTATGCATTTTAAGCAAATGGTAGAAATATGGTGTGTAAAAATTCCTACATAAAAAAAAAGAAGCTTCCTTTTTGTAAATGGCCTGATCTCAGATAGCTCCCTGAATGAGGTATTCTGTCTCTACATTAAAGGAGGGTGAAGGGTCTTTAGGGAGCTTTTTGTATGTTCCTGGATTTAAAAGTAGTCTCTTAGCCTCTATAACATAATCTGTACAATCTTTAAGTACAATAAATAGAAATTTGAGTGTCCAAAAAATGTATATTACTATAACCAAAATGAATATTAAAGAACAATCCTGGTATTAAAGCATACGTTTACCTTTGGGCACATTTTACATGTTCCAACCATTTTTAGGATGGAGCATGTAACATTGTTGCCACCCCTTCAGCTCCCCCCTCCCAAATTCCCCCTCCCTTTGACAGCAGGATGGGGATTTTCTCCCTGCCCCTGCTGTCACAATTTGAAAAGAGTGTGGGCATACAGGGCTCCGCCCACATGGCCGCAACATTCATTCAGAGTTCTGGGAATTAATAGAATACAAGTACTGACAGTGTTTGCAGCAGACGGCTTGTAGTTCTCAAAGAACTTTGAGGGCACTGGTGAGCACTCTCATAATTAATTGTATCTTCCTGGACTGAAGGAAGCCTGACATTGCACCCACTGATTCAATTGTTCATGACATAGTAACACGGGTGGCACAACTCTCTTACATATAGCAAAAACATACAGAATACCTCTTTAAGATAGATGAAATGTTCTTCGACTCACTATAACTTCTCTTTTAGGTATAAACCACTTTATTTTAAATTAAAAAAGAGGTTACAGTCACTTTAATTTCTGCTGTCATCAAGCTGCCAAATGCCAAAACATCAGTGGACAACAGACTCTAAAGCCGCGTACACACCATCACTTTATGTGATGAAAAAAAATGACGTTTTTAAAAACGTCACTTTAACCACTTACCCCCCAGGCCATATTGCTGCCCAAAGACCAGAGTACTTTTTGCGATTCGGGACTGCGTCGCTTTAACAGACAATTGCGCGGTCGTGCGATGTGGCTCCCAAACAAAATTGGCGTCCTTTTTTTCCCACAAATAGAGCTTTCTTTTGGTGGTATTTGATCACCTCTGCGGTTTTTAGTTTTTGCGCTATAAACAAAAATAGAGCGACAATTTTGAAAAAAATGAATATTTTTAAATTTTGCTATAATAAATATCCCCCAAAAATATCTAAATATCTTTTTCCTCAGTTTAGGCCGATACGTTTTCTTCTACATATTTTTCGTAAAAAAAAATCGCAATAAGCGTTTATTGATTGGTTTGCGCAAAAGTTATAGCGTTTACAAAATAGGGGGTATTTTTATGTAATTTTTATTATATTTTTTTTACTAGTAATGGCGGCGATCAGCGATTTTTTTTTCCGGTACTGCGACATTATGGCGGACACTTCGGACACTTTTGACACATTTTTGGGACCACTGGCATTTTTATAGCGATCAGTGCTATAAAAATGCATTGGATTACTATAAAAATGCCACTGGCAGTGAAGGGGTTAACACTAGGGGGCGGGGAAGGGGTTAAGTATGCCTGGGTGTGTTCTTACTGTGGGGGGGGGGGTGGCCTCACTAGGGGAAACACTGATCCTCTGTTCATACATTGTATGAACCGAAGTTCAGCATTTCCCCTGCTGACAGGACCGGGAGCTGTGTGCCCGCCGGGCACACGCACGGGAGTCGGGGGCGAGCGGGGGGCCCTAGTGGCGGCTGGGAGAGAGGACGTCATACTACGTGCTCTCGCCCAGCCGAGCCACCTTGTGGACGTATAACGGCGGTGCGCGGTCGGCAAGTGGTTAAATGATCGTGTGTGGGGGAAAACGTTGTTTTATGTCTTGTAAAAAACGACAAAAAAAATTTGAAGCATGCTTCAATTTTATGTGTCGTTTTTCAAAACGTCATTTTTTACTTCACAGAAATTGACCGTGTGTAGCAAAAAACGTTGTTTAAAACAACGTTTTTTCACCCGCGCATGCCCAGAAGCTACTTATGAAGCGAGCTTCAATGGAAAAACGTGGTGAACGTAACCTCGCTTTGCTAGAACATTGTGAGAAAAACGATGGTGTGTAGGCAACTTCGTCTTTGAAAATTGAAGTTTCAAAAATGTAATTTTTTACTTCACAGAAAATGTCGTTTTTTTTCATCACATAAAGTGATGGTGTGTACGGGGCATTACATTTGAATGCTGCTCATGGGTTTAATGCCAAGAGGAGGCAGGGCTGAATTTCACCTTGGGCAGAACATATTCAGGACAACACCCCCCCCCCTTATACATCCTTGGCATTAGGGATGAGCTTTGTGTTCGACTCGAACATCGTCTGTTCGTACGTTTGACGAATTTCGAACAAAACGGGTCGTTCACGCCAAATTCGAGTGACTCACGTCGGACCATAATTCACTGCAGCATTGCGCGCTGATGATTGGTCAAGCATGCACCATGACCCTGCATGCTTGGCCAATCACAGTGCGCAAAAAGGCGGCCGCGTGTAGTGTGTTTTGGCTTTGTTAAAGAAAATAAGTCAGTCAGACAGTTAGAGAGAGAGAGATAGATAGAGACACAGTGGGGCTGATTTACCAAGCCTTTACTCCATGACTCATGGAGTAAAAGCAGGAGTAGCAGCCGTTTTGACATTTACTATTGAAATACGCTGCTAGTGCAGTGTATTTCAATAGTTACTAATGTGCTCAGTGCGCCCAGGAGAGGGCGCATGGTGCGCCTGATAGACCTGGCGCACGGCACATTGAAATGAAAATATCGGGGATTCGGGCGGGAGTTTATTAGGGGAGGGAGGGGGTGATGCAGGGGAAGTGAAGTGACATGTGTTTGAAAGTGTTTGGCGGGCCGAATTGAAAGTGAAAGTGTTTTTTGAAAACAGATCCCCGTACGCTTACACAGTGCGCCTGAACCTCGGGAGGTTCATTTGCATACTGGGCATGCGTAGAGAGAAATTTCGGAGCTTCCCGTGCGCCTTGTCAGTACGCCGAGAAAATCTTGGTAAATACCAAGCGGCGTACCCGTGATTGCGATGCGTGACGCGGCGCACGGGAATCTCCGACCTGTTTTCAGCCATGAAGGGGAACTCCGCGCCAAATTTCAAACTTGAAACCGGCGCGGGTCCCCCTCCAGGGGTACATTAGGCTCATAGGCTTGGTCCGGAACGTGAGGGGTTAAACCCGTGCCGAAAATCGGCACGGGGTTCCCCCCCAGCCCACAGCACTCTTGTCTCCATGTCGATAGGGACAAGAGCCTCTTCCCGACAACCCTTGCCATTGGTTGTCGGGGTATGCGGGCGGGGGCTAATCGGAATCTGCGAGCCCCCTTTAATAAGGGGGCCCCCAGATGCCGGCCCCCCACCCTATGTGAATGAGTATGAGGTACATCGTACCTCTACCCATTCACCTGGGGGAAAAGTGTAAAGTAAAATAAAAACACAACACAGAATAAAATATTTTATTAATCAGCTCCGGAGCCCCCCCTTTCTTCTTTAGCTCTTTCACAAGGGGGGGTTTCTTCTTTCCCGATCTTCTGCCGGGACCCTGGGCTTCGGTGATTTCTGCCGGGGGAGGGCGCCATCCCTCGGTCCTCTCCGGAGCCTTCCGCTGGGGGCCCCCACCCCATTTAAGCTCTTTTACATTAGGGGGGGGCATCCGGACTTTGGCGACTTCTGCCGGGGGATGGTGCCTATCCCCCGGTCTTTCCGGTGCCTTCCGCCAGGGTTCCGGTCTTCCTGGTCTTCTGTCTGCTCCTACTTCTGCCTGGCTCCCCCGCGGAGCCAGGGCTTCCTTTCCGCTTCTTTCTTCTCTGTTCCTAAAAAATGGGAAAGGGGAATAACATTAAGGCACTCACATTGGCCCACATCCGAAATAGTAATTAAAAAAAAAGAAAGATTGTACTACGCTAGGTAGCAACATGGCGGACTTTAAAGGGCAATCACAGGGACATTTTTCGTTATAAAAATAGAGTTTAATTACAAAGTTATACATATACAAATAAATTTCATTTCAATAAAAAAAAAGAGAACATAGATACATATTTGAGCAATAGAACGTCTCGCCGACGCGTTTCGCCTTACGGCTTCTTCTGGACGAGTTGTATGATTTTATAACAAGGAGGTATTGCTACTTGCATGTGTCTGAAAGAAAATTATACACTTGTAACATACAGATAACATAAAGACATAATCCAATAAAATATTGAGGGCCAGCATGCAACAAAAAACCCAATGTAATACCAATTGAGTTGGTGGTCATCCGCATCCATCACAAATCATTGGAGTAATACCAAAAGTAAGTTCACGAACTGTTGAAACAAAGAAAAATAACCAGAAACAGAAAAGCAATATATACCTACGTGTATATATAACTCTATATACGTGTGGACACTATGCGCACATGTACGTGTATATTATTATGTTTGAGCAAATAAAAGGGGGGCAATGGAAAACCTACCCAGGTAGAAGGAGGAAAGAAAGATCTCCTGATGGTGTAAGGAGCCACAATGGTAGTAGGTTCTGAGAGAAAAGAGCAAATAAATATATCTGTGCATATACTGAGACAGGATGAAAGTAAATAGATAGCAACCAAATAGTTGTTAAATATCAAATGTCAAAGATGGCTGATTTACCTCAAAGTTGGTGTAAAAAAAGCAACAACCGGGACCAACAAGGCAGAAGACAGGTGGGAAGGACCTGGAGGGAAAATAGATTCCGTCGCTAGGCAGCCACACTGCACTGTCCAAAATAAAGGGCAGACCAAAGGATTTAAAAGCCTGTATATGAAATAGCCAGAGTAACCCATATGCACAGCAAATAGATAGAAGCAGATAAACAGACTCGCAGCAGTCCTGAATGGAGACCTAGATAGAGATTTACCTTGCCGCCTTAGAAGTAGTATGTGTCCCGGGGGGGTAGCAGCCTGTGCTCCGCGCCGAGAGGACGGCTGGGACTGTCTTTAAATAGGCCTACATACGTGGGCGTATCGCGTCGAAAAGACGCGATGACGTCATCGTCATCGCGCCAGGATCAGCGGCGCATAAACATAAAAGAGAGTCAGCTGATGAGGCTGGGTGAGCTCTGACCAATGAGCACCTCTGTATGAGCGCTGACACATGCGGCCGTGCCTACCTATCCCATCGTTACTCGTGGATTGGGCGTGGCTATAGGCGGGGCGGCATCGATCATAGTGTTAGATCTCGCCAGCCCCCAGGCTAAGATAGAGGTAGAAAAAGCAGCATCAACAGGCCAGCATGGACAGGAAAATAGATCGAGGCAAAGATATGGGAGACTATTATTAGTTCAATGGCCCAATAGTGAAAGTAAATCACAGCAAAAGAAGGAACGCCCCATTTATAATAGCTCAAACAAATCCAAATAGTGTATATTTTGATTTGTTCAGCGTAACAGAAGGTGATGGTTGTATAAGGCTACAGTACAATATAGGTGCAGTGTAATTGATTAGCCACAAGATGGCAGATAAAGAACAGGACAAAAAGACCTGTAACAACAAACAATGGTAACAATTGAGGAATCGGTTGCATGCTGACGATCAATAGGACTAAAAACAGAAATTTTTTTTTTTTTCAAATATTACAACAACTAGATATTTTCATATTATATCCATTCCCTGATCGAAGATATTTGGAATTAAATTGTTGTATCTCACATCCATAGATATATATATATATATATATTGGTTTTTAAAGAAAAAGTAAAAGATTATACAAAAAAGAGAACAGATTGAAAAATAAAAATAAAAAATAGAAAACAATAATATTGAATAATTTCTCCTATATCATCTTATTCCCCTGGTATATAGGTATCCACATATTCTGAAAGGTCGAGTGTGAATACAAGATCCTATTCCTTATTCTCCTACATAGATATGTACATTTCTAGAATAGAATGGAGATGACGTATTCCAACAGTGGATATATCAACAGGGCATTTGTAGGGAGGGTATGTTAGGGAGCTCAAAAATTAGTTGACCACCTGCAAAAGATTGGCATGGTGGTTATTGGTGGTACAGAGTGTAGTTAGATAGTCAAAAAGGGTTTAAAGCTTAGGGCGTCGTTAAGGCCTGGAAATTGATTGGCGTGTAACTTATGAATCCAACGTGTTTCACATTGTAAAACACGTTGATCAAAATTACCCCCTCGCGGATCCTCATATACACTCTCCAAAGCCGTGAATTTAAACACATTTGGTTCGTACTTATGCCTAAATGCTATGTGATGGCCCATGGTGGTGTTCAATAGGCCGTTAATCGCATAGTAAGTATGGTCTTTAATCCGTTTCCAAAAGGGTCTTATCGTTTTACCGACGTAAAAGCAGCCACATTTACATAGGATTAAATAGACCACTCCCTTTGTTTGGCAGGTAATGTGTTGCCTGATTGTGTGTTTTTGTCCATTCGGGAGTTGGGCATCAGTGCCCACTATAAGATACATGCAAAAGTTGCATTCCCCACATCTATAAAGACCGGGCACCTCTCGCTTTTTATCGCTGGATCTGGTATAATTACTCGTGACCAGATGGTCGCGAATCGATCTAGCCCGTCTGAAAGTGATTTCAGGGTTTGGCCCAATGTATTTTGTCAGTACTTGGTCAGATGTTAGTAGATGCCAGTGTTTCTGTATTACTTGACGTATTTCTACATGTTGGTTAGAGTATGTTGTAATTACTCTAGTAGTGTTTTGGTCGGTTGGTTTTTGTCTGCGTGATAGAAGGTCACCTCTTAGTTTGCCGTTAGCTTTAGCAAACGCTCTTTTCAAGCATTTTTTGCTGTATCCCCTTGTTCTCAGTCTTGTATACAAAAGGTCTGCCTCAGATTTGAATTTTTGATTATCTGAGCAATTCCGTCTGAGTCGTAAATATTGTCCAAACGGAATGCTCTGGACTAGAGACTTGGGGTGAGCACTGCTGGCGTGGAGGATGGTGTTACCAGCCGTAGGCTTCCGGTATAAAGATGTACTTACATTGCCATCTTCTGAGATGTAGATGGTTACATCTAGGAAGGCCAGTTCGGTTATGCTTGAGTTCATCGTGAACTTCAAGTTGTAATCATTTTGGCCGAGTTTGGTCATAAATATATTGAGGCCTTCTGATGATCCCGTCCAAAGAAGCAGGATATCATCAATATAGCGGTACCAACTCAAAATAAACGGTAGTAGATCAGAAAAACTGTCACTGGAAAAAAGTTCTCGTTCCCACCCCCCCAGGTACAGGTTCGCATAGGACGGCGCACAACATGTGCCCATAGCGACACCCTGTACCTGGAGGAAGTGGGACCCATCGAACGAAAAAATATTTTTTGTTAGAATATGTCCCAAGAGTTTAATAATGAAATCATTAAGTTTACAAGACTTAGGGCCTCTTTCAGTCAGGAATTTCCTAGTTGTTTCCAAACCCTGTGTGGAATAGAGGAATACAAAGCTTCCACGTCAATTGAGACGAGGAGGCATCCAGAGGGTACAGTTAGGCCATCTAGTGCCCGTAAGAGGTCGGGAGTGTCCTGGATAAAAGAGGGCATCGTATTAACGTGTGGTCTAAGATATTCGTCTACGAATTTGCTTGCACGTTCGGTTTTGGAGCCTATGCCAGAGACAATAGGACGACCCGGTGGATTATGCAGGTTTTTGTGGGTCTTTGGGAGTGAGTAAAAGGTCGGGATTCTGGGGTAAGGGACCTGAATACCATCGAACATAGACTTGGTGATCAAGCCCTCGGAGAGGGCTGCTTGAATAGTATCATTGTATTGCTGGTTGAATCTATCGATAAGATCGACCGGAACCGGTCTATACCAATCCCTATTCTTGAGTATATCCCAGCACATGTTGCGGTAGTTCAACTCGTTCATCACCACAACATTGCCGCCCTTGTCCGAGGGCTTGATCACCAAGTGAGGGCTATGGCTAAGGTTAGCCAGGGCCTGGGTCTGGGCCGGGGTGAAGTTTTTATCTGGGTGTGAACAAGGAGGTAAAGATTCAATATCCTTAATTGCCTGCATTAGGAAGGCCCAAACATTGGGATTCGTCTGGAGTGGAGGGAATTTTAACGATTTTTTCTTAACAGCCTTCTCTAGGGCATCTAAATCGTTTTGGTAGCGATTGAGTTGTACTCGCTGTCCTATTGCTTCCTCAGATTCAGGTGAATCCTCAAGTACTGGATTATCCTCATTTTCTTCTAATAAAAGGACCAAAGTTTTTAAGGCACGGAAATCCGCTACCGTAAATTCCTTCCATATGTCCTGTTGTATAATGTCCGTTTGTCTTTTACATCTCTCACTGTCGTACATAAAGTTAAATGTCAGCTTGCGCGCGAACAGGTAGAGATCTTTAGTAAGTTCGAATTTATTAAGTCTGGGGTTAGGACAAAAGCTGAGACCTAAACTAAGGAGATCAGTTTCTATTGTGCTTAAAATATGAGATGATAAATGAATTACCTCCAGACGAGGACTGTTATTTACATCAGATGTATTCAGGGGTAGAGGTATTGCAACACTGGGGGTGTCAAGTTGATCAGTAGTCGGATGGGTGTGAGAAATGCATGGAAAAAAGTGATCTATACGTCACTTTGGACCATCCCTCACTTTACCCTCCTTATTAGCACTACCATGGGATTTAGCCATGTTTTGGGCTGTCTCTATGATGTTCTGTCGCAAGTGGTCATCGGGTGTCGACGGTTTAGGAAAGGTGGAAAGATTCTCAGAGGAGACACCCGGTGCAGCGTGAGGAAACATGGAAACAGTGTGTGTTCCTACCGTTACTAAGTCACGGTTAGATGTATCCATTTGGATGTCAGTATTAGCTCCGTCTGATACGTCTGTGATATGTTTTTTACTCACGGTGCCCGATTGATGCCCACCACCTTGTTGTTGCCGTTTCCTGGTCTGCCGGCCTCTTGATCGTCCTTGGTCGCTGAATTTGGAATTCTGTGAAATGAGAGAATTGGCAGAAGAGTCAGAGTCAACGTATTTGTCTTTCTCCTTGTTCCTGTCTTTCTGATTAGGGCCCTTTCTGTTTCTATTAGGTCCAAAGGTCCTATGACCCCCACGTTGTCCATTGGTGTTTGGCCAATTATAAGCATATTTCCCTGCGAAAGCTAGTTTATCGCGCGATAATTTTTCCTCTTTTTTGTTCAGCAATTCGCTAGTGAAGGTCTGTATATGTTCCTTAAGTCGTGTGTCGTAGTTACCAAATTCAGGTTTATTGAGTATTTGAGATACAATAATTTAATTCCAAATATCTTCGATCAGGGAATGGATATAATATGAAAATATCTAGTTGTTGTAATATTTGAAAAAAAAAATTCTGTTTTTAGTCCTATTGATCGTCAGCATGCAACCGATTCCTCAATTGTTACCATTGTTTGTTGTTACAGGTCTTTTTGTCCTGTTCTTTATCTGCCATCTTGTGGCTAATCAATTACACTGCACCTATATTGTACTGTAGCCTTATACAACCATCACCTTCTGTTATGCTGAACAAATCAAAATATACACTATTTGGATTTGTTTGAGCTATTATAAATGGGGTGTTCCTTCTTTTGCTGTGATTTACTTTCACTATTGGGCCATTGAACTAATAATAGTCTCCCATATCTTTGCCTCGATCTATTTTCCTGTCCATGCTGGCCTGTTGATGCTGCTTTTTCTACCTCTATCTTAGCCTGGGGGCTAGCGAGATCAAACACTATGATCGATGCCGCCCCGCCTATAGCCACGCCCAATCCACGAGTAACGATGGGATAGGTAGGCACGGCCGCATGTGTCAGCGCTCATACAGAGGTGCTCATTGGTCAGAGCTCACCCAGCCTCATCAGCTGACTCTCTTTTATGTTTATGCACCGCTGATCCTGGCGCGATGACGATGACGTCATCGCGTCTTTTCGACGCGATACGCCCACGTATGTAGGCCTATTTAAAGACAGTCCCAGCCGTCCTCTCGGCGCGGAGCACAGGCTGCTACCCCCCCGGGACACATACTACTTCTAAGGCGGCAAGGTAAATCTCTATCTAGGTCTCCATTCAGGACTGCTGCGAGTCTGTTTATCTGCTTCTATCTATTTGCTGTGCATATGGGTTACTCTGGCTATTTCATATACAGGCTTTTAAATCCTTTGGTCTGCCCTTTATTTTGGACAGTGCAGTGTGGCTGCCTAGCGACGGAATCTATTTTCCCTCCAGGTCCTTCCCACCTGTCTTCTGCCTTGTTGGTCCCGGTTGTTGCTTTTTTTACACCAACTTTGAGGTAAATCAGCCATCTTTGACATTTGATATTTAACAACTATTTGGTTGCTATCTATTTACTTTCATCCTGTCTCAGTATATGCACAGATATATTTATTTGCTCTTTTCTCTCAGAACCTACTACCATTGTGGCTCCTTACACCATCAGGAGATCTTTCTTTCCTCCTTCTACCTGGGTAGGTTTTCCATTGCCCCCCTTTTATTTGCTCAAACATAATAATATACACGTACATGTGCGCATAGTGTCCACACGTATATAGAGTTATATATACACGTAGGTATATATTGCTTTTCTGTTTCTGGTTATTTTTCTTTGTTTCAACAGTTCGTGAACTTACTTTTGGTATTACTCCAATGATTTGTGATGGATGCGGATGACCACCAACTCAATTGGTATTACATTGGGTTTTTGTGGCCCTCAATATTTTATTGGATTATGTCTTTATGTTATCTGTATGTTACAAGTGTATAATTTTCTTTCAGACACATGCAAGTAGCAATACCTCCTTGTTATAAAATCATACAACTCGTCCAGAAGAAGCCGTAAGGCGAAACGCGTCGGCGAGACGTTCTATTGCTCAAATATGTATCTATGTTCTCTTTTTTTTTTATTGAAATGAAATGTATTTGTATATGTATAACTTTGTAATTAAACTCTATTTTTATAACGAAAAATGTCCCTGTGATTGCCCTTTAAAGTCCGCCATGTCGCTACCTAGCGTAGTACAATCTTTCTTTTTTTTTAATTTCTTCTCTGTTCCCTCTTCTGCCTGTCTCCTCCGGGAGCACAGGGTTTGTCTGCGCTGTCTTCTTCCTTCTCTTCCATTGGATGTTGACACGACGAGGTCTCGCGCTGACATGTGGTGCAGAAGACGGGGGGGCAGGTGCACCCCCCCCCCCCCGCAGAAACCGATGAAGCCCGGGACCCTCCCCCATAGGCAACAAGGAGCCTCATGGTGAAGGGGGTCCCGGCGAAATACGGCACAGAAGACGGGGGGGGCAGGTGCACCCCCCCGCAGAAACCGACGAAGCCCGGGACCCTCCCCCATAGGCAACAAGGAGCCTCATGGTGAAGGGGGTCCCAGCGAAATACGGCGCAGAAGACGGGGGGTAGGTGAACCCCCCGCAGAAAGCGACGAAGCCCGGAGCCCTCCCCCATAGGCAGGAGCCTCATGGTGAAGGGGGTCCCGGCAGAAAACAGCCCGGGGGGGCTACAGCACACCCCCCCCGGCAGAAATCGACGAAGCCCGGAGCCCTCCCCCATAGGTAGGAGCCTCATGGTGAAGGGGGTCCCGGCAGAAGACGGTGAAGCCCGGGGCCTAATGGGGTGGTGGTGGGGGGCCCCGGCAGAAGACCCCCGGCTGACTAATAAATTAATGTGTGGTGTTTTATTTATTTACATTTTTTTTCCCCAGGTGAATGGGTAGAGGTACGATGTACCCCATACTCATTCACATAGGGTGGGGGGCCTGAATCTGGGGGCCACCTTATTAAAGGGGCCTCTCAGATTCTGATAAGCCCCCCCGCCCGCATACCCCGACAACCAACGGCAAGGGTTGTCGGGAAGAGGCTCTTGTCCCTATCGACATGGGGACAAGAGTGCTGTGGGGTGGGGGGGGTTTAGTAAAGACAAAGCCACTCTGCAAGTACAAGCATAGTTGCTGAAAATGAGAGAGGAAGCACTGATGGTTTTAACATCCAATCCTGTAGAAGCAAAGTTGTTTTGTTTTCTTCCTTGCTTTGCACTTGTAGTGCAAAGTGGATTTGCCTTTAGTAACTGGACCCCAAAGTCCAAGATCCCTAATAATTTGGGGTGTACACAGCAAAATGCTAGAGTGCAATTTACATAATGGGAAACTATTTAGATTGATCTCTGTGTCCCCAAGAAAAGATATTAGTAAGGTTTTACCCTCACTTCCTGTTTGGCTATGTGACAGGAAGTGAATGAATTTGAATTAGAAAGGGTGAAGACACCTCACAAATGTTGTCACTATCAGGGGTGCAGACATCCCCAAAAAATGAGCAGATAATACTTATTTGCAAATTAATCATTTTTTAGTTAACATTGGGTGGTGTTTGTGGGGTGCCCTAACACACACATTCATACATATTAGCAACTCTGTATCCTGGCCTATTGGCATGGTTATATTTTCTTAGGCCTCTCAATAAAACTCTATGAAATTTGTGCTTAAACTAGAACCAGGGGCGGACTGACAACTCATGGGGCCCCCGGGCAATAGAAGATTATGGGGCCCCTCTGGCTTACAGATGGCCACCACGCCAGGAGGCAGTGCAGAGGCAGGGCAGCTAAAATCTTGGGATCTTCACATTAAAAGCATGTCAGTTTCGGACATATTAGGGACAGATCTAAAAAAAAACACAGATTTTTACATACTGTCCCTGGTTTTACTGAGCCTGGCAACCCTGATGGGGCCCCCTAGTGGCATGGGGCCCTTGGGCAGTGCCCGAGTGACTCAATGGTCAGTCCGCCCCTGACTAGAACTATAATCAACACTTTTTATTTTCTTTAATTTTGGATAGAGTGAGGGAGGGTTATAGGCCCTGTCAGTTTATTTTGTATTATCTGTGTCCAATTGGGGAGATTTGCCTTCACTTCCTGCCCCATAGCCAAACAGGAAGTGAGAGAAAAACTATGCAAATTAAGGGAGTCCAGTAACCCCCTCCCCCCCCCCAGAACTAGTGTGTGTGTGTGCCCTGAAAATTCCTGGGCGGGTGATACAAAAACAGGGTGTGGCTTTGACAGGAAGGGGTGGGTCATTTTTCTATTAGGAGGTGCAGAAATGTAGTCAGGCCTAGGGCAGCACAAAACCTAAATATACTACTGCATATTAGGGCTTATTTAGACCGGATCCGATTTACAGCATGTTTTTATAGTGTGGGAGGAAACCCACGCAGGCACAGGGAGAACATGCAAACTCCATGCAGATGGTGTCACGGGCAGGATTCGAACCAGCGACCCTTTTGCTGCTAGGTCAAAGTGCTATACACTACACCACTGTGCTGAACGAGCATGATTGCAGCTGAAAGCATGAGATCTTTTTTTTATTTCCAATACCATGCTTTCCAGCCTTATTGACCCCGCCTCTCTCCATAAAGAGGACCTGTCACACACTAGTCCTATTACAAGGGATGTTTACATTCCTTGTAATAGGAAGAAAAGTGATCCAAAATCAAAAAAGTGCAAGCAGAAAAATATGAGCTAAAAAACAAAAACAAAAAAACGCCCCTGTCCCTAGAAGCTCGCACTCAGAAGCGAATATGCATGTAAGTCCCGCCCACATATGTAAACACCATTCAAACCACACATGTGAGGTATTGACGCATGCATTAGAGCGAGAGCAATATTCTAGCCCTAGACCTCCTCTGTAACTCTGAACTGGTCACCTGTATAAAAAAAAACAAGCATCGCCTATGGATATTTTTATGTCCCGAAGTTTGGCGCCATTCCATGAGTGTGTGACAAGTTGGTATCTATTTACTCGGTGTAACATCATCTTTCACATTATCCATAAAAATTGGGCTAACTTTACTGTTGTTATTTTTTAATTCATGGACCGTGTTTTTTTTTGGGGCCAAAAAAAAAAGGCGTTAGAAAAATTATTGCGCAAATACCGTTGGAAATCAAATAAAAAAATGACCGCCACTTTATTCCCTAGGGTGTCTGCTAAAAAATTATATATATGAGTAATTTCCCAGGAACAAAATATAATTTTTACATGAAGGAGAGAAGTGCCAGAATAGGCGCGGTATGGAAGTGGTTAAAGTGAAATAATAAAAGTGAAATATTCCTTTAAATTTCATACAGGGGGGGAGGGGGGTACACGCATGTTTCCCATGCTTAGAACTGTCCCTGTACAAGATGTCATTTCTGAAGTGAAAAAAAAGTAAGTTTAAAGTACTCATGGCTATAAAGAATAGTCATTGCTCATTAAAACTAAAAAAAAAAAAAAAAAAATGTATGGGGGTCCCCCAAATTAAATTACCAGGCCCTTCAGGTCTGGAATGGATATTAAGGGGAACCCCGTCGTAAAAACCAAAAAAAAAATGGCGTGGGGTCCCCCCAAAAACCGGCTACTGTCATTTTTAACACTTTGACATTTTTTTGGGGGTGAAATGGTAGAGGTACAATGTACCCCATTACCATTTCACATAGGGGGGGCAGGATCTGGGGGTCCCCTTTGTTAAAGGGGTCTTCCAGATTCTGATAAGCCCCCCGCCCGCAGACCCCCACAACCACCGGGCAAGGGTTGTGGGGATGAGGCCCTTGTCCCCATCAACATGGGGACATCCTCCCCATGTTGAGGGCATGTGGCCTGGTACGGTTCAGGAGTGGGTGGGCCGCACTCTGTCCCCCCCTCTTTTCTGCGGCCGGCCAGGTTAACGTGCTCGGATAAGGGTCTGGTGTGGATTTTTAGGGGGACTCCTCGCCATTTTTTTTTTAAATTTGGGGTGGAGTTCCCCTTAAAATCCACACCAGACCTGAAGGGCCTGGTATGGATATTTGCCGGGAACCGCACGTCTTTTTTTTGTTTGTTTTTACGGCGGGGTTCCCCTTAATATCCATATCAGACCTGAAGGGCCTGGTAATTTAATTTGGGGGACCCCCATACATTTTTTTTTTCCTTTATGAATGAATCCCTTTAGAATTGCCGGGAGCCGACAATTCATTATAGCCGCGTGTGAATTTTAAATGGCTTTTTTCCTTCAGAATGTCATTTTTTGCAGAGACAGTTCTAAGTGCGGTAAAAATGCGCTATTTCACATGCTGACATTACACCCCCCCCCCCCCCCTAGGTACGAAATTTAAAGGAATATTTCACTTTTATTGTTTCATTTTAAGCATTATTAATTTCACTGCTCCCGAAAAAACGGCCGTTTTAAAAAATAAAAAAAGCATTGATACATGTTCCCTGGGGCAGGACTGAGGTCCCCAAACACTTTTTAGGACAAAACTTGCAGATTAGCCTTTAAAATGAACACTTTTGATTTCTCCCATAGACTTCTATAGGGAGTTCGGCGTGGCTTTACATATTACTTTCAATGCGCCGGCTGCTACGCTGGTTCATGCGCCTAATTAAGGCTTCACCCGGCGCACTAATTAAGGCATGAACCAGCACAGCGCACAGAGCATAGTAAATCAGCCCCAGTGTCTTTTCTACCAGATAGATAGATAGATAGATAGATAGACAGAGCAGAAAGGCTAGTCAGTTCAGTTAAATTTACAGTGTGTAGAGCAGGGGTCTTCAAACTACGGCCCTCCAGCTGTTTAGGAACTACAATTCCCATCATGCCTAGTCATGTCTGTGAATGTCAGAGCTTGACAATCCCTCATGGGATGTGTAGTTCCACAACAGCTGGAGGGTCGTAGTTTGAGGATCCCTGGTGTAGAGGATATATATACATCCTAGCGTTGTACATATATTTATACACTGTATAGCTTAGCTAGATCAGCTATTCCTATTGTTAGGCAGTAGATTGTGCTAGATGCAGTGCTCTAACGTGTTGTATTGCCTGCATAGTTTTTAGTTTACACCTAAACATAGTACTTAGTGTTAGTGGACGTGTGCTATTTAATTGCACATACACACAGTTGCTGTTACTGCATGCGTGCTATATAATTGCACATAAACGCATTAGCTGTTACTGCACGTGTGCTATTTATTTGCACATAAACGCAGTCGCTGTTAATGCACATGGGCTATTTAATTGCACATAAACGCAGTCGCTCTTACTGCACGTGTGCTGTGTTTTTGCCCATAAATGCAGTCGCTCCTACTGCACGTTTGCTGTGTTTTTGCCCATAAACGCAGTTGCTGTTAGTGCACATTTGCTGCGTTTTTGCCCATAAACGCAGTCGCTCTTACTGCATGTTTGCTGTGTTTTTGCCCATAAACGCAGTCGATCTTACTGCACGTTTGCTGTGTTTTTGCCCATAAACGCAGTTGCTGTTAGTGCACGTTTGCTGTGTTTTTGCCCATAAACGCAGTCGATCTTACTGCACATTTCCTGTGTTTTTGCCAATAAACGCAGTCGATCTTACTGCACGTTTGCTGTGTTTTTGCCCATAAATGCAGTTGCTGTTAGTGCACGTTTGCTGTGTTTTTGCCCATAAACGCAGTTGCTGTTAGTGCACGTTTGCTGTGTTTTTGCCCATAAACGCAGTTGCTCTTACTGCACGTTTGCTGTGTTTTTGCCCATAAACGCAGTTGCTGTTAGTGCACGTTTGCTGTGTTTTTGCCCATCAACGCAGTTGCTGTTAGTGCACGTTTGCTGTGTTTTTCCCATAAACGCAGTTGCTGTTAGTGCACGTTTGCTGTGTTTTTGCCCATAAACGTAGTAGATCTTACTGGACAGGTGCTGTTTATTTCTGATTTTGTCCTGTGCAGGCTATTAAAATGTCTGGAAGGACAACAAAGAAAGGCAGAGAGTCACAAGGGCAAGCAGGCTCTGCATCTAGAGGCAACGCTGGTGGTGGACACGGTGCATCCTCTTTAGGACGTGGCCGTCTGACACGCTCGTCCTTCTTTTCGGGAGCTGGTCGTGTTGAGCCTCAACATGCAGAGAAATTAGTTGAGTGGATGACCAAGCCGTCCTCATCCTCCTCATCCTCTCTCACCCAGGCTGAGCTTAGTTTATCTGGCAAAGCAGCTGCCAAGGCATCCTTTTCCCTCTGCACAATGGCATCACACACTCCTTCCCTAGTCCCAACATGTCCTCCTGAGGAGTCCCCCGAACTGTTTCAACACAGTGTTGGGTACATGCTACATGAAGATGCGCAGCGTTTTGAAGGCTCCGATGATGAAATACAGATAGAGGAAGGCATTGATGTGACTCCAGAGAGAGCGGGTGGCCGAGAGGGACATCAATCTGGCAGTCATGTTCCCCCAGCTGCAGCATACTGCCAGGTTTTCGACAGTGATGAGGAGGGAGGGGATGATGAGGTCACTGACTCTACGTGGGTGCCTGATAGGAGAGAGGAGGAGGAAGAGGAGGAGGAGGAGGAGGAGGAAGAGGCACAGGCACATCTCCAAAGACACATAATGCCCTCCAGGGGACAGCTTAAGGGCAGCACACCAACTGCATTACATCGCAGAGCTACGCCTGTGCAGGGCGCTGCTGTGTCTCAACGGTACTGCAAAAGTTCTTTGGTGTGGGCCTTTTTTGAGACATGTGCATCAGATCGCACCGTTGCTATTTGCAACATATGTCTCAAGCGTATCTCGCGTGGCCAAAACATCACCCGCTTGGGCACCACATGCTTGACCAGACATATGTCGACCTGCCATGCAGTTCGTTGGCAAGCATACCTGAAAGACCCACACCAAAGAACAAAGCGGACCTCCCCTTGCCCCTCATCAGCTGGGAGCTCCAACCCCACTAGACCCTCAGTCCTCTCTGAAGCCTGCACTGATAGGACTGAAGGTGTAGAGATAGGTGTGTCACAACCTAGTAGTACATGCGGGAAATCTACTGATGGTAGCAGACAAATTTCCCTGCCCCAGCTCCTGCAGCGCCGAAAGAAGTACTCTCCCAGTCATCCACATGCCCAGCGGTTGATTGCTAGCTTAGCGAAATTGCTAGCACTTCAACTGCTACCTTTTCAGTTGGTAGATTCTGCCCCCTTCCGTGAGTTTGTGGAATGTGCGGTACCTCAGTGGCAAGTACCCAAACGCCACTTTTTCTCACGGAAGGCGATTCCCGCTCTCTACCGGCATGTGGAAGGCAATGTCCATGCCTCGCTGGACAGGGCGGTCAGTGGTAAGGTGCATCTTACAGCTGACTCATGGTCCAGCAGGCATGGACAGGGACGTTACCTCTCTTTCACGGCGCATTGGGTGACTCTGCTGGCAGCTGGAAAGGATGCAGGGCAAGGAACAGTAGTGTTGGAGGTTGTTCTGCCACCACGCCTCCAAAACACTACGACTGGTTGTGACACACCTCTCTCCTCCACCCCCTCCTCTTCTTCTTCCTCTGTGGCCTCTTCCTGTGCTGATGTTTCCTCTGAATCAGCAGTGCTCCGTAGGCGTACGAGGGGCTACGCAGGAATGCAGGCCATGAAATGCCATGCGGTGCTAGAGCTGGTGTGCTTGGGAGACAGGAGCCACACTGGGGCAGAGGTTCTGTCAGCTCTACAGGGGCAGGCTCAGAGGTGGTTGACGCCACGCCAGCTTAAGCCAGGAATGGTGGTTAGCGACAATGGCACCAACCTCCTCTCTGCCCTGCGACAGGGAAAACTGACCCATGTGCCCTGTTTTGCTCATGTTCTCAATTTGGTGGTGCAGCGGTTCTTGGGCAGGTACCCGGGCTTACAGGATGTCCTGAAGCAGGCCAGGAAAGTCTGTGTGCATTTCCGAAGGTCATACAATGCCACTGCTCGGCTGACAGACCTCCAAAGGGAATACAACCTGCCCAAGAACCGCCTAATCTGTGACATGCCCACCAGATGGAACTCTACATTGGCCATGCTTCAGCAGCTGCACACGCAGCAGAGGGCCATCAATGAGTACCTGTGCCAATATGGCAGCAGAACTGGGTCAGGGGAGCTTGGTTTTTTTTCCCCACGCCAGTGGGCCTTGATCAGGGATGCATGCACTGTCCTGTCACCATTTGAGGAGGCCATGAGGATGGTGAGCAGTGACAGTGCATGCATCAGTGAGACTGTCCCTCTTATTCACCTGTTGGAGCACACGCTACGTAGAAAAATGGTCAGGGCCCTTGAGGCAGAACAGAGGGAGGAAGAGGAGGACTTTCTTACCTCTCAAGGCCCCCTTTATCCAGACAGTGGCCCTGCATGCCCGCCTAGCACACAGGAAGAGGACGAGGAGGACGAGGTGGAGGAGGAATAGGAGGATGATTGTATCAGCAGCATGGAGGTAGAGCCTAGCACTCAGCATCAGCAGCAGCAGTCTTCAAGGGATCACTTACAGTCCCAAGGAACCCGTGGACTTTTACGTGGCTGGGATGAGATGGCTGCAGATCCTGTCGTCCTCAGTGACCCAGAGGACTGTGCCCCGAATGCCTCAGCAAACCTACGCTGCATGGCCTCCCTGATCCTGCAAAGCCTGCGTAAGGATCCTCGTGTTCGTGGTATCAAGGAGAGGGATCATTACTGGCTGGCAACTCTCCTTGATACACGTTACAAGAGTATGGTTGCGGAGCTTATCTTGCCATCGCAGAGGGAGCAGAAGATGAAACATCTTCGGGAGGCCTTGCAGAAGGGTCTGTGCAACGCGTTCCCAGAACCTGGGGGATTACCAAATCCTGTTCCTGGACAACGTGTTGCTGAGGCTTCGGTGAGTCACAGAAGGAGCGGTGGAGAAGGTGGCCATCTGACCGATGCGTTCAGACAATTTTTTAGTCCGCAGCCCCAAGGTATGACCGGTTCCAGCAACCATCGCCAGAGTTTGGTTTACATGGTGCGTGAATACCTAGGGGCAAGATCAGACTTGTACACCTTCCCCACCGAAAATCCTCTGGCTTACTGGGTGTTGAGGATGGATCACTGGCCAGAGCTTGCACAGTACGCAATTGAGCTACTGGCTTGCCCTGCATCCAGCGTTCTTTCAGAACGCACATTCAGTGCTGTTGGAGGCTTTGTGACCGATCACAGGGTGCGCCTCTCCACCGACTCCGTCGATCGACTGACCTTCATAAAAATGAATCAGGTTTGGATCAACACCAGCTACCAAGCACTTGATGCAGATGTAACTGAATATTTTTTTTTAATGACAGATCCCTTGGAGACTGCCTATGTTGATGCTGAGTGACTTCCTGTTATGTTGCTGACTGAATATCCTTTTCCTCCTCACTGATCTTGCTGATAGCTAGTAAGAAAGTTTTTGTTTCTGGGCTCCGCCACCAGTGCCTAAGGCCCAATTTTTCTGCCCCTGTTTAACAGGGGCGTCTAATAACAATTTTTTAATGCAATACTTTGCATGTGGCTCTTTGCTGCGCTCCAATTACAGTATCTGTGAAGGGGTTGTAGTGTTGTGTTGTGCCTAAGGCCCAGTTTTTCTGGCCCTGTTTAACAGGGGCGTCTAATAACAATTTGTAATGCAATACTTTGCATGTGGCTCTTTTCTGCGCTCCAATTACAGTATCTGTGAAGGGGTTGCAGTGTTGTGTTGTGCCTAAGGCCCAATGTTTCTGCCCCTGTTTAACAGGGGCATCTAATAACAATTTTTGATGCAATACTTTACATGTGGCTCTTTTCTGCGCTCCAATTACAGTATCCGAGCGGTTGCAGTGTTGTGTTGTACCTAAGGCCCAATTTCTATGTCCCTGTTTAACAGGGGCGTCTAATAACATTTTTTTTTATGCCATACTTTGCATGTGGCTCTTTGCTGCTCTCCAATTACAGTATCTGAGGGGTTGCAGTGTTGTGTTGTGCCTAAAGCCCAAGTTTTCTGCCCCTGTTTAACAGGGGCATCTAATAACAATTTTTAATGCAATACTTTGCATGTGGCTCTTTGCTGCGCTCCAATTACAGTATCTGAGGGGTTGCAGTGTTGTGTTGTGCCTAAGGCCCAATTTTTATGTCCCTGTTTAACAGGGGCGTCTAATAACAATTTTTGATGCAATGCTTTGCATGTGGCTCTTTGCTGCACTCCAATTACAGTATCTGAGGGGTTGCAGTGTTGTGTTGTGCCTAAGGCCCAAGTTTTCTGCCCCTGTTCTAGTATTTTTCTTTGTTTGATTATTTTCTAATTTGAGTTCATTCTAGCTTTCTTCTACGTTATCATAGTGTCATGTTTATTTTCCTGTACTAAATACTCATCATTGTCAATGTTAACACCACAAATCTAGATTTGTTCTTTTAGGCAGCATTGATATAATAAGAAGCCACACATTGTTGAGTATCCAAAAATATTTATTGTATCACACTTAAAATGTGTCATTTTCATTTTTTCAAAAAATATCTTAATAGAATTTGTTTAATTTTGTTTTTTAGTCAAGAAATATATTTTTGCTTTTAAATACTTGTCTACATCTATTTTTTTTTTTTTTTGTTATTATTTTTATTTTTTTTATTTTTTTTTTTAAACCCTCCCCAGCACATCAATCAGATTCTTGAGGTTTTGGTCCACCTTTCGGTTGTTCTTTATGATTTTCCCGAGGGCGAGGTTTGTGTCCTCTATTTCTGCCCTGCAGGACATGATCTCCCCAATTAGCACCTGGGCACTGTAGGTGTCTAATCTGCCCCCAACAGCTCGAACACCTCCTGAAATTTGGAAAAAAAAAACTTGTATTAAAATTATGCAGGCCTACATGTATTACCTGAAGCTGTGCTGTATGAGACTGACCTGATGTGGTGGCATTTTGCACTTCCTGCACATCCGGCGAGGGTGGGGCTTGGCTCTGTGTGGGGTTGGTCGGCTCCACTGCTGCAGCTTGATTGTGGCCTATGAGATTGTAAAAAAGGGATAGATGAATCAAAAAGATTAGAGACCTGAAAGAGGAATGTCAATCATTCTTTTTAAAAAGTGTGGTACAATTGTCTGTTTTTACAATCCTTCTAAGCTTAACACAGGATTGTATCCATTACCAAAGCTGCTGCATTTCTCTATCTTTGGCCAAGTTTCCTACATGGAAAAACAACAAGTATACACTGGATCACCTCTGTGTGACACCCTAACTAGGTTGTTCTTGTGACCAACAGTCTGTGCCGATCCTGACCTCCCTGGGGCCCGAAGCAAAATGACATGCCACATTAAAAATGAGAAGCGGGGGGCGCTGACGACAGTGACATGTCACATTAAAGAAAGTAGAGAAGTGGGGGGAGGGGGTGTTCTGCTTTCGGAAATGACATCTTACATTAAATTGAGAAGCAAGGGGTGCTGACTACTTGCCTCTTCTCCCATGCAGCCAGCGAGTTGAGAAGCGGGGTGAGGGGCGAAAATGACTTCTTACCAGGCGGGGCCTCTAGTTATTTGGGGGGCCCTTCGCAGCTTTGCGGGGCCCTAAGCGGCTTGCATAGTGAGCCTATAGGGCGGATCGGCCATGCCAACCATTGTGCTACTGAGTCCATATGTGTAATCAACTGCTGTGCTGAGCATAATCTCCTTTTACTGTATATTGACTTAAGTTGGATTATTCAAATCTAGTTAATAACACATCTACATTAAATAAAAAAATGGTCTCACATAAAAAGATCTTAAATGGAATGACCAACCAATTATTATGCCCACAAACATGAACCTTGAGACATCTATTCTTGAACTGTATATATACACAACCTGCAATAAAAAGTACATGCCGCAAAATAATAAAAACAAATATTCAGAGTGAAAATTACTTACGTCTTCTGAGGACTCTTCGAATTCTCTCTAGCTGCTCCGGCTCTCGGATTTTCAAATCAGACCATCTCTTGTGCAACTGCTCCCTGGACCTCTGCACCCCGAATTTTGCATGGATAGTCCTCCGTTCCTTATCCATGATCTGGGCCTTGAGTTTATTGGGGTTCTTGTAAGGCCCTTTTTTACCGTCGTAGTCCTCCTTTTTAAGAATAGCCACCATCTCAACCATCTCGTCGAAGCTCATGTTGGTGGCTTTGTACCTCCTGCTCCTCCTGGTGTGTGCCTGGCCTCTCTCCTGCCTGGTTGCAGCTTGCTGTCTCTCCTCCATCATGTCTTCAGACTCTTCACCGTCTTGCATTGACCGACTAAAAAGGGGCGTGGCAATCACTAGAACGATCGTCATGGGCGGGGAAACGTGCGGAGCTTCTCACATGCGCAGTGTATAAAGGGATATTGCGTGAATGAGAACGTCGTTCACAGTTGGTAGAAAACGTCGGAAAAACGATCGTGTAATACGACGATACAAAACTTGATTTTTGGACTTTATGATCAGTGGATGAGTTTGTGGGTTAGATATGGGGAGAAAGCTAAGGCTTGACTGACATTAGTTTTTTTTTTTGCTAAATTTTGACTTGCAGAAATAATGGAGGCCTTCAGAGAACAGGAGTTCTTCACAGAATTTGTTCAAAGGGGGCCCCGGATGGCAACCCCCTTTTTTTCTAGAATTTTTCTTTCCCAAAAAAAATAATTTATTGAGCCAAGATCTGGCATTGTAATGGCCCCCCACCACCCCTAAAATAATCGACACATTGTTGCCACACAGCACATGCGCTTTGGGGGGCCAAGCCTGTATGGACACAGGCTCACGGGCCACCACTGGAACATCAATGGCCTCATCACCAGACACAAGTGTCATGTAGTTTGTTGAGGGTCTCTTTAGGAAATTGTGCAATATGCAGCAGCAAAGTATGACATGGTTCAGATTCTACGTAACAAACCTACAGTGCTTGTCTTGTTTGCACCGCCTGTATACTGCTGTTCAAAGTATATAGGGCCAAAGGGTCTTGTCAGGGTCGATCCTCCCTATAGGCGCACTATGCAAGCCGCTTAGGGCCACGCAAAGCTGCAAAGGGCCCCCCAAATTACTAGAGGTCCCGCCTGGTGAGAAGTCATTTTCGCACCCTCACCCCGCTTCTAAACTAGCTGGCTGGCCTGAGTCATTTACGACAGCAGAACACCCCCTACCCCCGCTTCTCAACTTTCTTTAATGTGACATGTCACTGTCGTCAGCCCCCCCCGATTCTCATTTTTAATGTGCCATGTCATTTTGCTTAGGGCCCCAGGGAGGTTAGCATCGGCACTGGGTCTTGTAATGACCTGGGGGGAGTGGTGGCGGGGAAACTCATGCTATTTTTTTAATGATTTGTATCCATATTGCAGGGACCAAACATTACATTAAAGCCGCAAGCAGTATTAAATTACTTTTTTCTGAGAGTAATCTCATGTTGTGCAGGGACATTTCTAAACACGTGCCACTACTATAGACACCCAGCAGGTACGATATTTAAAGGAATTTTAGATTTTTTTTTTCACTTTAAAAAAATTCCATTGATACATGTTCCCTGGGGCAAGACCCGGGTTCTCAAAGACGTTTTCAAACAAGAACTTGAATATTGGGCTTTAAAATGAGCACTTTTGAATTCGAACGTTCGAGTCCCATAGACTTCAATGGGGTTCTAAATGTTCGCGTGAACGGTCGGTCTGTTCGAACGTTCTGGTGCGAACCGAACGCGGGTATGTTCGGCTCATCCCTACTTGGCATAGTATTCAAGGGGAGGCACAAGGACTTCATTATTGATTTAAAGTCTCAAACAGATATTTCCAAACACCATAAGTCAGCACTGTTGCTAGCTCTAAGCAAGACTTTGCTAATGTTTTAGGCATTATATAAGTGAATGAAAGGCTCAGTTTGATTCTCTTTAGCAAGGAAAGCAATAAAAAGAAAGTGACACTACTTTGTTGAAAGTTAGACTGAACGCTTACTCTTTCTCACAGAGGAGAAGTCTGATGTGAAAAGTCTCTGCTACAGGCTTGTTGGAATGGATGGACAGTGCCAGCATCCTATTTCTATCCGAATGACCCAACAGCTGTGTTGCTGTAGTGTGGGAAAAGCATGGGGACCTCATTGTGAAGTTTGTCCTGCAGAGAGGACAGGTAGGGATTATGCACAGAAAGGTAACACAAACAACAAACAATTAAATAATGTTGCTCTTGTTGAAATTTAAAGATACGTTTATGAAAAATTAACATCTTTAGCACATATTTTATATGGTTTTAAAAATACATTATAAATACTTTAATGCAGTTTTTAAAATGGTGTTTTCTCTCAGCCCTGTTAATCCTTTTTCATTATGGTGCAGCCTCTTTTGCAGAGATTTGCCCAGCTGGGAAAGGTTACCATATATTCAGTACTCATCACACATTTATGATTCAAGGACAGAGTGATATTACTCTTCATTTGCAGCCAGATTTGGGTGACCAACAAGCCCTTCCTCCAAAAACTCTGGATGTGGTTCAACCTCCAAACATATTGGAACTACATTCACCTCAAAAGATATCTGAACTTGATTCCTCTGAAGGACAGCGTAAGTTATCTTCATATATAATTTATACAGTAATCCAAATTTAAATCTAAAGTGTGTATAAAGGGCCAGATTCACAGAAGAAATACGCCGGAGTATCTACTGATACCCTGGCGTATTTTTAAATTTGCCGTGTCATATCTTTAGTTTGAAACCTCAAACCAAGATACGACGGCTTCTGGCTTCGATCCGACAGGCGTACGGCTTTGTGCGCCTTCGGATCGTAGGTGCAATACTTCGGCGCCCGCTGGGTGGAGTTCGCGTTTTCCACGTCGGGTATGCTAATTAGCTGTTTACGGCGATTCACGAAGGTACGCATTCTCTTGCGTCATCCCTAGTCGGCTTTTCCCGGCGTATAGTTAGTGCTGCTATTTTGTGGCCTATCTTTAGACTTGCCATGTTAAAGTATGGCCGTCGTTCCCGCGTCAAATAAATTATTTTTTTTTTTTTGCGTAAGTCGTCCGTGAATAGGAAAGGACGTAACTCACGTCGACGTTCAAAAAATCACGTCGGTGCGACGTCATTTCGCACAAAGCACGGCGGGAAATTTCAAAATGGAGCATGCGCAGTCGGTTCCGCGCGGTAACGCGCCTAATTTAAATGATCCACACCCCATTTGAATTAGGCAGACTTGCGCCGGAGGGATTTACGCTACGCCGCCGCAACTTTACAGGCAAGTGCTTTGTGAATCAAGCACTTGCCCGTAAAACTTGCGGTGGTGTAACGTAAATGCTATACGTTACGCCGCCGCAAATGTACATGAATCTGGCCCAAAGCCTTTAAGAAAAATGAATTTACTCTGTAGCTACTCTGTAACTGAAGTGCAGATATCAAAAGAAAATATCAATAGGTGTTTCAGTATCATATAGGTAATACAGTAAGTATGCAGAACAGAGTACAGTGTGAAGGAACAATAAGATAAGTGCTTTGCAGAACAGATAAGTAACGTATTTGTGTCTGGAAGACTGCACAGCCATGTACATGTATCAATTATGGAATATTAACAATATGCATGTTAAATATATTTCATATCTTTTACAGGTGAAGTAACTGCAGCCATGGTAAGCTTCTGCACTAATTCTATCACTAGAAAGTTTAATGCATCATTTACACAAGCTTGATGAACTTCTGATCAGGAGCATACATTGAAAATGCAGGGCACCATAGCACAATTGTAATGCTGCTCACCCGCAGGCAGAAAGTACGACAAATCTACAACACCATAATGACCATACAAGTATTCATTTGACCCAGGGCCTAAATGTAGCAAACCCCAGAGGAAGCTGCTTTTGTTTCTTCAGTCCGTTACTCTGCCTTTTAACCCCAATGAACTGTCCCAGCCCCTATGGCACACCTTGCAACGTGATTAATGGAATTACTCAGCAGGAATACACAACATGGTTCTTCTTGTAGTTTACTTGAAGAAAAGTAAAATTCAGGTTATTAGTCAGTCAGGACTTGGTTGAAACAGTTTAAAGAAAGCACTATGCAAACAACAAAAGCAATAGGTAACAAAATGTTCAGATTAAATAGACCCAGGCCGGCCTACAATACCTCCAGTACACTCCCAGTGAAATAATATCAACACCCATGGTGTGTCCCCTTTAAGAGCAACCGCGGTAATGTCCTGGAGGCAAAGCTTTGCATTTTATTATCTTCACCGGCAATGTAGGAGCTCTGTGGACAATATTTGGATGCAGTATTCTATGAAAAGCATTAAAGGTTCCTGGGCAAAGCCCCCTCACCAAATCCTTTACAAAGTCAGCGGTCCTCCCCTGAGCGATCGATCCATCTTAGATGGAGGCGTGTCATTCAGTCCTTGAGCTGTTGCAGGGTGTCTTCTTTAGCATGGACAGTCTGTTCCTCTGGGCTGGAGCTGCATGAACAATCTGTTCCTCTGGGCTGGAGTTGCAGGCTGTGTGTCCCTTGGTAGGCCGTGATTCCACACACATAGTACAGCTGCTCTCCTGATGGGGTGCAGGAAAAAAGAGGCTCTGGCCTAGTTTCTCTGGCTTTTTATCTCCTCCCCCACAGTCCTTTGCTGCTGTCTCATGATTGGCTCAGGCTCTTCAAATAGGGAGTTTACAGACAACCTCCAATATGGATTTTCCAAACAAGCAGTTCTGAGTGTCTGTGTGTGAAGAGAGAAAGGGGGGTGAAAAAGCTCACCCTGCTGCAGCAGACAGCTGTCCCCTAATAGATAAGATCAGTCTGGAGAAATACCTGATGCATAAACTAAGAACATTACTGTAAGCTTTATGCCCTGTACACACCATTGGATTTCCGTTCAAGCTGTCTTGCATACACCCTGTCAGATCAAATTCCGACTGTCCAAAACGCGGTGACTTAAAACACTATGATGAGCCGAGAAAAATTAAGTTCAATGCTTCCGAGCATGCGTCGACTTGATTCTGAGCATGCATGTTTTTTTCTCCGTCGGAGTTCCACACAGACGATCGGAATTTTCAATAGAATTTTTTTTCATCGGAAAAAAATAAAACATGTTCTATTTCTAAATTCCGACAGATAAAAGTCCGATGGGGCCCACACACCGTCGGAATATCCGAAATTACCTCTGACTTTTTTCATCGGAAATTCCGATCGTGTGTTCAAGACATTAGATTAGTGTCAGTGTCACTTTCCCCATTACATTGTTGGCCAATGGCAATACCCCCAACAAAACCATATTAAATTATTGTGCCCCTGACATAGCTACACTAAAATAAAGCACGTAAGAGGTGAGGCTTTCCTAAAGGCACTGTAATAAAGTCTCCAGTTAAATTCTACCTGGTTTTAGTCATCCTACCCTGCCCCCAGAACCTGAAGCAGCCATATGGGCTTCTGTAATGGTAACATTCTGTAATGGTAGTTATACTACTGCTGTTAACATTCTTAGTTCTAATTCCCCCAGTAACTAGTGCTGACATATCTTTTATGTTTTTCTTTCTTTTATTTACTTTATTACTGTCACAAGGTGGCTGAAAAGAGCTTTGTGTGAGGCCTCGTACACACGACAGAGTTTCTCGGCAGAATTCACTGAGAAACTCGGTCAAACCCGGATTCTGCCGAGAAACTCTGTCGTCTGTACACTTTTGGCTCGATGGAGCCGCCGAGGAACTCGTCGAGAAAATAGAGAACATGTTCTCTATTTTCTCGTTGTTCTATGGGAGAAGGCGGCCCGCCGAGCTCCTCGGCGGCTTCATCCCTGAACTCGACGAGGAACTCGACGTGTTTGGCACGTCGAGTTCCTCGGTCGTGTGTACGGGGCCTGACAGTTTTTGGCTTTTAGTGACAGATTGGCTTTATATAGGAAAGGTTTTTCTAAATAGACCCCTGATCCTTTGACTTGCTGCAGATCCATCTATATGTTGGTCTTTCCTTTACTTTGTGGTCTGATGCCCACAACTGGATATAACTTATACTATGCTTTCATTGCAATCTAACACATAAAAGCACCACAACTTCAAACATCATTCCTTACCTTCAGTATAACATTATAAGACTTTTATTTATTTTTTTATTTTTTCTATATCCTTCTTTTCGTTTCATTCAAAGTGCATTTTGTCTGCATTATAATTCCATATCATGGCATAGCTTACAGTATATTATATTAAATTGTAGGATTTTTTTAATAATCGTACACCACGGGACACAGAGCTTAGGGCCAGATTCACCAAAGAGATACGACGGCGTATCTCCTGATACACCGTCGTATCTCTGTTTCTATCTATGCGACTGATTCATAGAATCAGTTACGCATAGATATCCATAAGATCCGACAGGTGTAATTGTTTTACACTGTCGGATCTTAGGATGCAGTACCGCGGCCGCCGCTGGGGGGAGTTTGCATCGTAAACCAGCGTCGGGTATGCAAATTAAAAGTTACGGCGATTCCCGACGGATTTTCGCGTTCGCTACGTCGCTGCTAGTCTAGTTTCCCGTCGCAAAATTAGTCGTCGTTTGACCTGCCCTAACTTTACTCAGCAATCGTATTGCTGTTTAAAGTATGGCCGTCGTTCCCGCGTCGAAATTTAAAATTTAACGTTGTTTGCGTAACACGTCCGGGAATACGGAAGTACGCTATGCGCGTCGTCGTTCGAAAAAATGACGTCACGGCACGCAAAGCACGACGGGAATTGCGAAACTGAGCATGCGCAGTAGGTCCGGCGCGGGAGCGCGCCTAATTTAAATGGCACACGCCCATTTGAATTGGCCCGCCAACGGATAAGAAGCCCTAGACCGCTGCCTGCAGCACACTATGCCCGAAGGCCGAATCCTCATGTCCTTTTATATCTATTTGATAGAATTTGCTAAATGTATGGACTGAAGACCAAGTTGCAGCTTTACAGATCTGAGCCATCGAAGCCTGGTGATGCACTGCCCATGAAGCACTTATTGCCCTGGTCGAGTGCGCCTTAACAGAAAAAGGAGGAATTCTGTTCATTAAACCATAAGCTTGAATTGGAATCCTGTTCATTAAACCATAAACCATAAACTTGTTAAATCCACCTAGAAATGGTGGATTTTGATGCTGGCTGGCCCTTCTTGGAACCATCTGGCACAATGAACAAAACATCTGTTTTACGTATCTGAGCTGTAGCCTGCAGATAGACTTTTACTGCTCTCACTACATCTAGGGAGTGCAATAACTTTTACTTTGCACCCAAGGTCTTCTTACCGCCATCTTTATGATCTTAGCGTACCAGGGCCTCCTGGGCCAATTTGGGGCTACTAGGGGCTACTATTCCCTCCTTCTTCATCCTGCCCAGCAATCTCTGTAAGAGAGGGATCAGGAGGAATGCATAGATCAGTGAAAACTGATTCCAAGGAATTGTCAGAGCATCTGTAAGCCAGCGCATCTCTCGTCCTGGACAAAACTTCCTGTTGATCCTGGAGGCTAACGGGTCTACATCTGGGGTCACCCATCTCTGGCATATTGCCTGAAAGACATCGGGGTGGAGAGACCACTCTCCTGGAGACAGTTGCTGGCGACTTAGATAGTTCGCTTGCCAGTTTTCTTTTTTTTATTATTTAATTATTTTTTTATTTTTTTATATAGTCAAGGATACAGAGAATTAACATAACATATACCATCGGTACATAAACATATAGTTATCAAAAGTACAGTCTTACGGAAATTCGACAGGGAAACCAGCCGGAATCAAACGGAACAAAAAAGAAAAACCCAGACTATTACCATCCTGATTCCTTTACCCTGTTCTTATACTAACCAGCCTCTTGTCCATAGCTTGTTTTCCCAGTTCCCCAAGACCACTGTATTGACCTCATACATTTGCCCCCCTCTGTTCCCTTAACCTTCCCTATACCCTACGTAACCCCTCCCCTAAACGTAAGACCAAAGCAAACCTCCAAAAAAAAAAAAATCATGAACAGGATCCCCCACCCCCCCTCCCTTCTCTTCCCTCCCCTCCCCTCCCCCTCTCCGCCGGAGACGGACGTATCCTCAGTTAATTCTCCTCTTCAACCTCCCCCCATATATCTATCCTAGTGGGCTCTTCTCTCTCTCTTCTATTCCTCCAGTAGTCTCTTCCCTTCCTCCGTTTTCGTGAACTGATTCCACCTTGTCCATGTTTCTACATATTGTTCCCTTTTGTTCCTCGCTGAGAGTATTAAGTCCTCTATAGCTCCAATCTCGCTCACTCTATTAAGCCATCTCGCAATAGAGGATGGCCTACTATCTCTCCACTGCAGTGTTATTCCGTTCTTGGCAGAGTTTTTAACAAATGACATACCACCGACTTTTTATACTCTCGCACTGGGATTTGTGAACTGTGGAGCAGGAAAAAAGCCGGGTCATCCGGAATCTGGAACTCCGTGAATTTTTGAACAATTCTCTGGACTTCCTTCCAGTAATCTCTTACTTTTACACATGACCAGAATATATGTAGCAAAGTTCCCTGCTCCAGACCACATCTCCAGCAGTTTTCCTTGCAAAATGTATGCAGCTTTACTGGTGTATAATACCATTGGGACAGTAGTTTATAATTAGATTCCTGTATACGCGTAGATATTGAGGAGTATAATGCTAGATGGATTATGTGTTTACGTTGAGTCTGTGAGAAGTTTCTCCCCAGATCTCTTTCCCATTTCCCCAATCCCGGCAACTCGAAGTCCTCCTGGGGCGAGTTCAGTATTCCATACATCTTTGAACTTACTCTTTGTATTGGTTCCTCCTCATCACAATATTGTTCAAATTTAGTTAATTGTCGCCGAAAATTTGATGGTTGTCCCAAGGATCTTAAAAAATAACTTACGGTAATTGAAGTGCTTGCCAAAAACTTAACTCATAATTCCCCCCTCTCTTCGTTAGGTCCTCAATTGATGGCCACGTATTTATTTGCAAAAAGTGTGATACCTGCACCTTACCCCTTTCTTTTAATTTATTAAAGACTGCTCCTCATGTGCCTGGTGTAAATCCTGGGTTTCCTAATATAGGGAACAGGGGAGAACAGTTTGTTGAAAATTTTGGGTTTTTACATATTTTGGCTGCTATTGACAACGTTGGACCGATTATAGGATGTTTCTTCATCTTACTTGGTAGTATGTTATAACACCAAGGGGCCCTACTTAGTGTTATTGGACAGATCTGCTGTTCTACCTCAACCCACCTTTTATAGTGCCCATTTCTGCACCAATCTATCAATCTCGTCAGGTGTGCCGCTTGATAGTATTTGGCAATATCCGGAACTGCCATCCCCCCAAAGCACTTGGGTACCCTCATCACCTCTTTTTTTATCCTTGCCTTTTTCCCTCGCCCAGATAAATTTCATCAAAAGTGAATCCATTTGTCGGAGAAAGACCTGTGGTATATTTGTCGGCAGAGTTTGAAACAAATACGTAATTTTTGGCAAGATACTCATCTTGAATATATTGTTTCTGCCGAAACATGAGTGAAACCCATGTTGCCATTTCTCAAGTAATGTTCTCACTGAATTAAGAAGTGGTGGGAAATTTATTTTGAAAACTTCTTTTATGTTTGCTGGAATCAGGGTACCCAAGTATTTTAGTGCAGTCTTCCATTTAAAACCAAAGTTTTGTTGTATGATCGACTGATTCTGGGATGTCATTGACACACTCATTGCTTCCGATTTTGCCTGGTTTATTTTTAGGTTGGAGAGCTCTCCAAATTTGGCTATTTCTTTAACAAGGTTGGGGAGAGAAACATGTGGGTTTGATACAGCGAACAGCAGATCATCTGCGAAAGCTGTTATTTTATGCGTCCCCCCCCCTATCTGAATACCCTGTATATCCGGGTTTTGGCGTATTTTATTTAGTAAGGGCTCCAGAGATAGTACGAATAATAACGGTGACAGGGGGCATCCCTGGCGTGTTCCATTTGTGATTTGGAAGGTTTCGGAAAATATCCCGTTCACTCTCACTGCCGCCCGTGGGCCTGTATATACACTCCCAATCCATCTTAACATATTCTCCCCCATCCCCACATGTCTCAGCACTGAGAACAGGAAGTTCCAACTCACTCTATCAAAAGCCTTCTCGGCATCAGTATTTAGGAACACGCAAGGGATGTTCCCGTCAGTGGCCCCTTGCACCAAATTGAGGACCCTTATTGTACCATCTCTTGCCTCCCGTGTATGAACAAAACCAACTTGATCCATATCAACTAGCTCGGGTAGCCAAACCTGAATCCGTCTTGCTAATACCTTCGTAAAAAGTTTTAAGTCAGAATTTAGTAGCGAAATCGGCCTATAACTGCTGCACTCCGCCGGATCCTTCCCCTCTTTGGGAATAACTATAATATGAGCGAATAAAGAGTCCGGCGGAAAATCAGCAGCCTGGCCCACTGCATTGAGAACCTTTATTAACTGCCCTCCCAATAATGTTCCAAATTCTTTATAATATCTTATTGTATAGCCATCTGGGCCCGGGGCTTTCCCGTCCTTCATAGATTTTAGGGATGCCTCTAGTTCTTCTATCGAGATCGGGGTTTCTAAACTGGCCCGAGCAATTGGTGACAGCCTGGCTAGATCAATTGCTGAGAGATATTCTTCTATTTTTAATGGCGCTACTGGTAACTGTGTCAAATTATATAGAGAGGAGTAGTATCTACCAAACTCCTCCACTATATCCTTCGGCTTCCATTTTAATTGTCCCTCCTTCCCCTTAATTTGCGAGACATATGTTTGTTGGCTCTTCTCTTTCAATTTCCCGGCTAGTAGTTTACTACACTTATCTCCAAATTCGTAGTTTATTTTCCTTCCTCTTTGTAATCTTGCTTTAGCTTTATAACGCAGGATCTCTGTAATCTGCCTTCTCAGGTGACTCAGTTCTCTGCCTATCTGGGGGGTGTGTGTCTTTTTATGTTGAAGTTCCAGTTCCTGAATTTCTGCTAGTATATTTTTGACCTGCTGTTCTCGCTTCCTTTTTAGAATCGTTCCATGTCTAATCAGGACCCCCCTAATCACCGCCTTGTGCGCTTCCCACAACATCCCTGGATTACTCCCGGGGGTGTCATTCATTTGGAAATATTCTGTGATTTCCCGAGCGACGTCTTCCCTCACTTCCCTATTCTGCAAAAGGCTTTCATTTAGACGCCACCTTCTCTCCTGAGTGAGACCTGTACTGAGCAGTGAAATACGCAGACTAACCGGGGCATGGTCCGACCATGTTATGCTACCAATGGACACCTCTATCACAGAGGAGATCAGGTAATGGGGATCATGAACAGGTCTATCCTGGAATACACCTGGTGTGGATTGGAATAAAAGGTGTAGTCCCTTTCTTCCCCGTTCATCGTCCTCCATGCATCCACCAACTGGACTTCGTACAAACTACGCAAGACCCCCCGTCTAACCCCCTCTGCGATAGACGAGGTTCCCCTCGAGGTGTCCATTTTTGGATTCAGGGGGAAATTAAAAAATTAAAATCTCCCCCCAGAATTAGTTTACCTTCCGAGAATTCCATCAACTCCTTAAGGGCTTTCCTCATAAAGGTGTCTTGATGTACGTTCGGCAAATACACCGTTGCTAGGGTTACTTTAATTCCTCCTATCGTCCCTTTCAGAAAGAGGTATCTCCCTTTTGGATCTTGGGACCTATCTTCCAGTGTCCAAGGAATTCTGTTGGATATCAAAATAGAGACCCCCTTGGATTTTGCTTCCTGGTTTCCTGCATGATATGCTAATGGAAAGAACCTATTTTGCAATAGAGGGAGCCCACCCGTCCTAAAATGCATCTCTTGTATATAGGCTATGTCTGTCTCTGTGTGCCGCAAGTCTTCCAACAACATCCTGCGTTTTTCAGGAACATTAAGTCCCTTAACGTTCAGGGAGGTTATTTTTAATCCCTCCATCTCCGGCTTTGAGGAAAGGAAAAGGAGAGAGAAGAAGCTACAACAAAAAAAAAAAACACGGGGGGGCGTGGCTACCGCGCGGCTGGATGGACGCTTGAATCGAGAGCTCCGCTCCAGTGTTAGGGACATCAGCGGTCAGAGGCAGGGAGGGCTGCTCTAAACCCCTCACACAGGCGGCTGACACTCTGCTCAGCGCTCCGAGGATGACAAAGAAGCGGAAAACCGCCGCTCAGCCTGCGAGGCTAGAGGATTTCTTCTCCCCTAGAAACGGCAGCATGTCACAAGATGGCGCCGGCGGTGTGTCCCCGGCCTCAACAGGCGGATCCTCTACAGGCACACCGAGCCCTGGTCTGAAGGATGGCTCCCATCTACATCCACCAGCAGCTTCTACTCCCCTCTCCTGCAGCCCGGTGAAGTCGAGACCCCGCTTATCAGCTGAGCCACAGGGCTCCAAGGTCAGTGCACTGCAGGGCTCAATGGAGGACACTATAGAGCTTGCTGACAATATTAATGCTTTCCCCACTTCCAACCAGCCTGTCTCAGATACAACTCTGAGAGACATGTTGGTCTCTCTGCGTAGCTCCCTACACTCTGACCTGATGGACTGTATGAGAAATTTTAAAGCAGAAATAGGGGAGCTGGGTGGCAGAGTAGACCATGTTGAAAAAAAGATGGGTGAATATGCCTCCTCATATAATTCTTTAGTGGACTCCCACAATGACCAGTCGGATGAAGTCGCATGGCTTAAAGCCAAAGTTGCAGACCTCGAGGACAGATCGCGCAGGAACAATGTCAAACTGCGTGGCGTTCCTGAAACCGTCCTTCCTGCCCAACTCCACCAGTATGCCCGGGAACTCATGGGGTCGTTTTTGCCCTCCACGCCTGAATCTGAACTAGTGGTGGACAGGATCCACCGCCTGCCCAAACCTGCGCACCTTCCAGAAAACGTGCCTAGGGATGTTTTGATGCGGGTACATTTCTACCACGTAAAAGACCAATTCATGTTGGCGTTCCGCAAGGACTCCCATCCATCTGATCGCTACTCTAAAATACAGGTGTTTGCCAACCTTTCGCAGTATACTATGCAAAAACGCAGGTCCCTCCTACCTATTACTAAAGCACTCTGCAACCAACGGCGGATCCAGGGGGGGGCAACAGGGCAATTGCCCCCCCCAAGGCAATCATGTCACATTGGCTTTAAAAAAAAAAAAAAAATTTTTACCATTTTTTTTAAACTACTTTGTGGCAACGGCGGATCCAGGGGGGGCAACATGGCAATTGCTCCCCCCCGAGGCAATCATGTCTCATTGGCTTTTAAACTGATTGAATCAGTGTTTTGTCTATCACACAAGCCCATCTAGGGGGGCACTTTGCTAGAGCCGAACACAGACCTACAGCTCCTGTTTGTTCCATGACACACGTTGGGAGAGGAGATACCTGCTGTGTGTGATCGAGGCAATGCCATGGTGAGTGCCATGCACAGTGTGGCTGCATTAATAGACAAAAGTGGGGCTGCATTCATAGACAAAAGTGGGACTGCATTCATAGACAAAAGTGGGGCTGCATTCATAGACAAAAGTGGGGCTGCATTCATAGACAAAAGTGGGGCTGCATTCATAGACAAAAGTGGGACTGCATTCATATACAAAAGTGGGGCTGCATTTATATACAAAAGTGGAGCTGCGTTCATATATACAGTGGGGCTGCATTCATATGTACAGTGAGGCTGCAATGATGGGCACTGATGAGGCTGCATTGATCTCTTGTACCATGTCTTCAGTCTCTGACCATCTCTTTTACCATGTCTGCAGTCTCTGACCATCCCTTGTACCATGTCTGCAGTCTCTGACCATCTCTTGTACCATGTCTGCAGTCTCTGACCATCCCTTGTACCATGTCTGCAGTCTCTGACCATCTCTTGTACCATGTCTGCAGTCTCTGACCATCCCTTGTACCGTGTCTGCAGTCTCTGACCATCTCTTGTACCATGTCTGCAGTCTCTGACCATCTCTTGTACTATGTCTGCAGTCTCTGACTATCCCTTGTACCACGTCTGCAGTCTTTGACCATCTCCTGTATCATGTCTGCATTCTCTGACTATCTCTTGTACCATGTCTGCAGTCTCTGACCATCTCTTGTACCATGTCTGCAGTCCCTGACAATCGTCTACAAACTATGGGATAGATTTATGGCATTTATATTAAAACATTTTTTACTAGTAATGGCGGCGATCATTGATTTTTTAGCGGTACTGCAACATTGCAGCGGACATACCGGACACCTAATTGAGTTCTGTAAGCAACACCTTATTTTCTGGCAGTGCCCCTCCCGAGACTAGACTCTGGATCCGCCCTTGTCTGCAACCATAGTATTATTTACAAGTGGGGCCACCCAGTCAAGCTCACTATTACTAGGGATGGTACCTGGCCCGGGTTCTTGAGAAATTTGGGTTTTCTGGCCCCATCTTGTCGGCGATTCTAGCGCTGTACTCCTCCCCATGTGCTCAGGTTTACACATCAAATATGCTCTCCTGCCCCTTCAAAATAACGAACGGCACTAGACAGGGGTGCCCCTTGTCTCCTTCTATCTTTAATCTCCTTATAGAGCCCCTAGCGGAAAAGATTAGATCTCACCCTGGAGCCCCTGGCTTTCTGCTCTCAGGAAGGCCACATAATATTAGTCTTTTTGCTGATGATGTCATTCTCTTCTTGACCTCCCCCCATTCTTCTTTGCTTCAGGCACACAATATCCTCGCAGAATTTAGTCGCATCTCCTATTACAAAATCAACTTTACGAAATCCCTCATACTAGGCCTTAATATCCCCCCTTGCCTTCAATCTCACCTACAAGTCTCCTTCCCTTACTCCTGGGCCGCATCTACTATAACTTACCTGGGGATTCAAATTACAGCCGATCCCTCTAAACTGGCCGACGCTAATTACATTCCCCTGATAGATAAAATCTCCAAGGAGACTACTCGTCTGGCTGGAGTCGAGTCGACCTGGTCGGGCCGTGTGGCCTCGTTCAAAATGCTACTTCTCCCACAGATTCTGTATGTTTTCCGTACGCTGCCCATCCCGCTGAAATATTGTCATCTCAAGTCTTTGAATCTTATCCTAAAACGGTACATATAGGGTTCCAGGCGCCCTAGGTGCGCTAGATCCCTTCTAATCAAGCACAGATTGGTGGGGGGCATGGGATTGGTAGATATTAGGGACTACCATCGAGCAGCCATACTCACCCAACTTAGACACTGGGTATCACCATCCCCCGATATTTTGTGGTGCGGTGTGGAGCGGGCCCTTAGTCCGTGCGCGGACCTACGTAGTCTTCTGATCCTTGAGTCCTGGCAGTCCCTTCCCCTACGCCGACTACCATTGACGCTCCAGGCATCCCTCTTGGCATGGAGAGACCTGCGCGGTTTGGCGTCCAGCTCTCCCAGCACTGTGCACATGCCAGTTCCCGTTGAGACCCTCTCATGCGCCATTCCAAATACCTCCTATTCTAGCTGGGCTGCTAGGGGTATCTTGTGGGTTGACGACCTGTATTGCTACGGTGAGCTCAAGCCATTCGAGACGCTAGCAGCCGAATACGACCTGCCACCTACAGACTACTTTAAACACACTCAAGCCTCCCACTTCCTCAAAGCTCTGAAGTCTCGTACTGTACGGGTACAAGAAGCTGTATGGCAATTCTATACCAAATCAGTCCCACCCCCTAAGGAAATTTCTTTTTTCTATAACCTTTTCCAGGACAAATTAAACTTTACTGTGTCGTCCCCCCTCCTCAAGTGGGAAGCAGATCTGGGTAAAAAGTTCACACCGTCTCAATGGCAACTCTCATTCAAGACCACATATAGGGCCTCCAGGTGCGTCAACCACTGGGAACTCTCTCAAAAGATAGCCCAGAGATGGTACCTTACCCCCTATCGTATAGCTAAGTTTTGCCCCACGACCTCTCCGCTTTGCTGGAGGGAATGTGGGGCCATAGGTAACATCTTTCACATTTTCTGGCTCTGTAGAAGTATTACGAGTTACTGGAGAAGTGTGTTTAGGTGCATTTCTCATATAACGGGCATTCTGACACCCCCAAACCCCGAACTAGCGTTGTTAAACCTGGGTATTGAGGGATTTCCCCCGAATTTCCGAACTGTGGTTACTCATATACTATTAACTGCTAGATTACTGCTGGCGAGAAATTGGAAGTCTAACAAAATCCCTAGTGTCACGGAGGTCCTAGAGATTACACAAACTAACTACACTTTTGAGGCCATGCTGGCAAGTAGGGAAGATAGGAGAGCTGGGTTTGATGCTCAGTGGAGGCCCTGGGCGGAGTGGTTTAAACCAGGACAGTGATGACTTGTCTTCATTTATATTTTGTTCTCTTTTACTGATGTGTCTCAAGCAAATTATCTTGATATGACTGTGTTATTATAGTCCTCTTGCAGATATCCATCCCTTTCTATTTCCTCTCATTTTCCTTCCCCCTCTATTATTTCCCCTTTCTTACTTCACCTTTGCTTTCCCAGTGTGCTCCTTATCACTTAAGTTACTGCCGTGCCGACCATCAGTAACAGGCATAGTTTCCTCTAGATTTTACGGCCTATGTTCCTTTGGCGTTGATTACTAATGGTTGTACAAACTGTTATTTGTATTTGTACCTGTATTACAGTGTATGTTGTGCAATCCCCCTTTTTGTCCCCTGGGACTGCTCATGTTCCTTTTACTTTTGTACTCTGTACTTTGAAAACTTCTCAATAAAAACTATTGTAAAGAAAAAAAAAAAAAAAACCCTATCCCCCCTTTCCCACTCTACCTTATCCTACCCACCCATCCCCCCCTCCCCTCCCTCCCACTTCTAAATCCCCCTTAGGGAAGTTACCCACTTTTAACCCCCTCCCCCAATGGTTCGGTGGGCAATGACCTAAGCTGGGGGTTGGTCCAATTAGGTGGTACAATGTAAAAACATTTTTTGAAAAAAGAATAAAAAAAAGAAAGAAATGAGACACCCCAGCCTGCTCCCCTCCCTCCCTCCACCCTCCGACTATTTTTGTTTCCCTACAATCTTCCTTTTTGCCGGCCTTACCGGGTTTTCTTTTTTTTACATTAGCCTTTATTTGTGACTTTATCCCTAGAATTTTACCTTCAACATCTCCACCCCCATCTCTCCCTCCCCCTCCCCCCCTCTTGCTTCATGGAGGCCTTCAAATTGGACTCCCCTTACCCCATTATTGGTTCTTCCCCTCTTCCCCACCACCCCCCCCCCCCCCCCGCCACCCCCCCCCTCTCCCCCCCCCCCCCCAGATCCCACCCGTCCCCTAGCCCCAATGTCATAAGTGTATTCTGTGCTCCTTAATTAACCGGGGGCAAAGAAGGGGAGGGACCGGGGAAGCCGGGGGCTACCCCTGACCTCCCCTCCCACCAATACCTCCCCCCCACCCCCAGATTCAGTGCATATCATATATATATATATTTCAACGTGTTACATTGTGTTGCATCGTGCATCGTGTTGCTTCCTGTAGTGCCACAGTTAGTCTCACTGTGGGCCACTATGGTCCAAAATTAAAATTAAAACACATAAAATAAAGAAAAAACACCACATAACCACACTCTGAGGTACCCTCTCTGTACCACTTCATTATAGTGTATATATATCTAATATTAATAACCACCTCCGTGTAATGCCCCGCAATCATTGGGGTTTTATAATTTCTCCTAAAATAAAAGGAGAGAAAAAATAAATGAAAAATAAAACTCACACAGTCCGGCCCCCCCTACAGAAATAATAAAAAAAAAGTGATTAAAAAAATAAAAAATAAATATTAATACATGGGGCTCCCTCAGGTGGTCTAGGCCCAGGGGTAACCCCCCCTCGGGGGAAAGGGCACGGCGGGGCAGGGGTGGGGGGATACCTTCCCCATACGCATCAATCTTTGGGAAGAACTTGGGAGAAGAAAGGCCTAAACCAAAAAAAAAAAAAAGAAGGGGGGGAGGGAAAAAAAAAAAAGGGGGGGATACCCCTTCTACAGGGAATCGTGATATCTAGAGGACAATGTCACATGTTCACATTCAGGAGCAGTATACAACTTCTCCATAGACTCTATAACTAAAGTAAAAACAGTCCCCATATTAGTGGGCCCCTGATCTTCCTCTAAAGGGGTACTGATACACTCTCCTTTCTCCTCTCTGGCCTCCTCAGTCCTGTAGGTCTGGCTGTACCTCTGGAGAACCCTGGTAAATGCTGTAGCCAATTTGGCACCTCTATTGCCCCTATCTCCATAAATGTAAACATCTCTGGGAGTTCCAGGGGCTGTTGTAGATGGAATGTCTGTGTATTCCTTTTTATTATGACCGCAATGGGGTACCCCCATCGGTAAGTCCCTCCTGCCTGCTTGACCTTATCCAGCACTGAACGTAGCATTGCCCTTCGCTGGAGCGTGGCGCGAGAAAGGTCTGGCAGTATCTGTATCCGGGACCCCTCAAAAACAATCTCTCCTGCTGCCCAGGCCTTCCGACTTATAAGCTCCTTGTGAGAAATGATGAAAGCAGCAGATTACATCTCTCGGCCTGTTTAGATTTTCTGATGGGGGCCCCAGGGATCTGTGTAGCCGCTCAAATTCAAGGGGGTGGAGAATAGGGGGGTCCATCAATTGGTGACATATTGCCTCAATTGTTTGCTGTAGAACCTCTTTCCCAATTGACTCAGGTACCCCCCTAAATCTCAAATTCTTGCGCCTACTGCGGTCCTCAATTTCCTCAATTTTAAGCTGTAAGGAATCAACTTGCAAAGTTTGTAACCTCTGTTCTTGCTCTAGGCTTGCAACACGCTTTTCCAACAGCCCCCCCGCAACTTCCACATGTGCCAACTTATCTGTTAGTTGCTGTACATCCTCCTGTACAGTTTCCAGCTCTTTTCGGTGCGACTCCTCCATTCTTAGCACTAGGGCTTCCATCTTAGCTCTTGTAGGCAGTGCGAGTATATCCGCACGTGTTGGGAGGGTAAGTAACATCTCTTTCAGGTCTCTGAGCTCCGACTCCTGGGTCGCCTCTCTTCGGTCCATCACCTGCTGCCCCTGGACAATCTCTTCCTGGTCTGACCGCATCACCCTCTCATGCCCTCTCATGCCCCTTCTCTTTCCTCGCACGTAGCCGCGGCTGGGGATAACTTTTGATGCGCCGCCGTATCACTGCCACCTGACCCACTTACTGTGCGTGTGTCCGCGTCTGGGCTAGTGCGTAGTGCCGCAGATCGATTCCGATTTGCAGCTGCTCTGGTCTGCAGAAAATAGTGCTGGATCTCGGCTTGAACACGAGCTTTGGAGGACCCATCCTCCTTCTTCATCCCAGGCACGCCGCTCGAGACCTGCTATGCCCATCGGATCCTCTCACACTGCAGGGTAGTGCACACCACAAGGCAAGGCAATTTAGTCTAAGGCCGTGGGTGTCTTTTCGGCTTCCGATATTAGTCGGGAGGGGGACGGAGGTAAGAGGAGCTCTGGAGCTAGTGTGCCTCTACTCCACCATCGTTAGGCCACTCCCCGAGCCGTCGTGACGGGCTCTCCGCTTGCCAGTTTTCTACCCCTGGAATGAAGATTGCAGAAAGACAAGGAACATGTTCTTCTGCCCATCTCAATATCCGATTCACCTATTTCTGAGCATCCCGGCTCCGGGTGCCTCCTTGGTGATTGATATAAGCTACTGCAGTAGCATTGTCGGATTGAATCCGAACAGGGTGGCCCTGTAACCTGTGGGGCAGATTCATGTACAGCCGCGTAAAATTGTGCGGGCATAACATATCTGATTTACGTTACGCCTCCGCAACTTACACGGGCAAGTGCTGTATTCTCAAAGCACTTGCTCCGTAAGTTGCGGCGGCGTAGCGTAACTCGGCCGGCGTAAGCCCGCCTAATTCAAATGTGGAAGGGGGGGCGTGTTTTATGTTAAACTACTGTGACCCGACGTGATTGACGTTTTTGCGGAACGGCGCATGCGTCGTCCGTGGAATTTCCCAGTGCACATTGCTCCAAAGAACGCCGCAAGGACGTCATTGGTTTCGACGTGAACGTAAATGACATCCAGCCCCATTCACGTATCTAGCTAATTTGCATACTCGACGCGGAATTCGACGGAAGCGCCACCTAGCGGTCAAAAAAAATGCAGTTAAGATCCCACGGCGTAAGAGACTTACGCCTGTCGGATCTAATGGATATCTATGCGTAACTGATTCTAAGAATCAGACGCATAGATACAATGGGTCGGATTAGGACTTACGACGGCGTACATGGCGCTGCGCCGTTGTAAGTCCTTTAAGAATCTGGGCCTGTGTGTCCAGGTTCTGAGAGCTAAGTATACTGCCCAAATTTCCAGAATATTGATGGACAGGCTCTCCTCGGTTTTGGCCCAGGAACCCTTCCAGGTGACTGGGAGGAAGGACCTTCCTTTCCGCAAGTTTTTGGTTTTCAATCACCAACTGAAGCTTTGGTGCACCTGTGTGTAAATCCAGAGCTCGGCTTTCCCTGTTCCAAGCAGCCAGAATGCCGCCCTGCAGTAGTCTTGAATGAAACTGGGTGTAGGGAACAGCCTCGAAGGAGGCCACCATCTTCCCTAATAGCCTCATGCAAAGGCTAATTGATGGTCCCCTCTTCGTTCTGACTTTGTGGATCAATTCTCTTTGGGACTTGATCTTTGGCTCTGGCAGGAATACCCTGCTTTGGGCTGTGTCTATGATCATGCCAAAATACTCCACCCTTCTTGGGGCTTGTAGAGAGGATTTCTGCAGGTTTATGATCCATCCTAAATTCTCCAGGTATCTCACCGTATTGATCACTGTGTTATCTAGTCCTGCCACTGACTGATCTATCACAGTATGTATGATCGTCTAGATAGACTGTCACCGTTATGCCCTGTGCTCTCAAGTTTGCCAACAGGGGGGCCAGAACTTTTGTAAATACCCTGGGTTCAGTGGCCAAAACAAAAAGTAGAGCCACAAACTGAAAGTGGCGATGCTCTATTGCGAATCTTAGGCACCTTTGGTGAGTGGGATAAATAGGCACATGTAAATAGGCGTCCTTGATGTCTATAGACGCCAAATACTCCCCACCTTGTAGGGTGGCGAACATGGACCGAATGGATTCCATTCGGAAATGGCGAATGTCCAGAAACTGATTTAGATCCTTTAGATCCAGAATGGGTCTGACGTCTCCATTTGGTTTTGGAACCACAAAGAGGTTCGAATAGAACCCTACACCTCGCTCTCTTAGAGGGACTTCTATGATTACCCCCTGAGACAGCAAATGATCCAAACCTCGAAAGAAAGAATCTTTTTGTTGGATCTTTGGAGACCCCTGAACTTCTGAACCGATCGGGAGGGGTCTCTCGAAACTTTAGCTTGTACCCCAGGGATACTGCCGAAACCACCCATTTGTCCTGGATCTCTGTCTGCCAAGCTGCTGAAAACTGCCAAAGCCGTCCCCCCAATCGAACAAGCTGGGGCACCCCTTCATGAGGAAGATTTGGGGCTTTGCTTGTTAGCTCTTTGCCCCCACTGCTTCCTGTTTTTCGAAAACCTGGTCCTGATCTTTAGCCTTTGTGACTGGCTGAGAATGCCGTCGCCACTGCCTAGAGGCAGATGTTCCAGGAGCTGGGGAGAGAGAACGTTTAAAACAAGGACGCTTGTTTTTCTTCTTCTCCGGCAACAGAGTAGTCTTGCCGCTTGATATCTTTTGGATATACTTTTCCAAATCATCCCCAAAGAGGCATTCACCATGGAAGGGAACAGCTTTTTGCATGGGGCTTCCGCTGACCAATGCTTCAGCCAAAGAACTCTGTGCATGTGCAACAGTTGGAGCGTAAGGCGAGAGGCTTGTTGAATAGAATCCCTGATGGCATCTATTGTGAAATATAAGGCCCTGGGCATATTCTTCCAAAATTGGATCTGCTCTGGAGGCAGGTCTTTTCAGCCCTTGTTTTACCTGATCCTTTAAGACCTGACACATACCCACTGCCGCCACGGCAGGTTGGGTTACTGCACCTTCCATGAGAAAGGAAGACTTCAGTAAAGATTCCAACTTTTTCTCAGAAGGATCTTTAAATACCTGAGCATTGTCCACAGGACAGGTTAAGCTTTAATTTACACAAAAAATACTGAAGGCAGACTCCACTTCTTGGTAAACTTGTCCTCCATTGGCTAGAGAACTTCACACTTCAAACTTTGTAGGAGGGGAAAAACGACTATCTGGATGCTTCCAGTCTGCGTATATCAGATTCTCCAATAAAGGATGAACCGGAAAGGAACATGCAGCCTGTGGAGATTTCAATGAACCCAGAGAGGAGATAGGTGAATCAATTAACTCTGAAGAAGGTCATTTAAATGCAGAGCGTACTGTTTCCATATAATATTGCACCTGCATTTTTAGAACCTGGGAAGCAAAGAAAGGTTCTTCTGAAATCCCAGAACCTTCTGACTCCTCATCCTTATCCTCTGATGGTGCTATGTCCTCCTCATCCTCATCATATTGAGACCTTTCTGAAGGGAGATCTGAAGTAACAAAAGGAGCTCTGCTTCGCTTTTTGTCCTTTTGTGAGGACTTTGCGATTAACAAAGCGATTCTTCTTTCTAAACTGTTAAGGGCTCAGTCCTCAGTGACATATGCAGGCCCAGGCACTACAGGAGAGGCTGTTGCTCTTGAAGGAGTCAATGACTCATCCTGCACAGGTGCGTCATATATTACTGGAGAGGAAAGTACCAAGCGATGCTTTTTTGTATTTTTTAGCCCCTGTGTAGCGCTACCCCCTCAGGAGCCTTTGATTGTTTTGAGATTGGCGTATTAAGTTACCTCTTATCGTTGTCTAGGGGTGAAGTTGATGAGTAGATTAGTGAGCGAATGTCCAGTCAGTAAATAAAGGTTTTCTTAATGCTTTATTCTCGGCCCAACATGACCAACATCAACATGAGGTAGAGAGAAAAAGGTTGATGAAGCAAGAGAGGACTTTGCAGTATCAGGCCTGGATATGAAGCGAGCAATCCTGCTCTCAGTAGTAATAAACACAGTTCGTCGCCACTCTAGCCAGAGTGGGTGAAGTGCCCCCGGACAGACTCCTGCCACGAGTTTGGCAGCCGAAGCACTACTTTAAGGTTGCTGGGAGGAACAGATCTCTGCCACAGACCTGGCTCTAAGGACCTCTGCCACAGGCCTAGTTATTGGATGAGCTGAATGGATTGAGCGAATCCTCCCAGTAGATTAGGGTCACCGGGTGACAGTTGAAGTGTACCTGTCAATGTCCCGGTCACCAGATCCCCGATCGCACAGCTTGGGATCTCTTCAATAAAGCCGGGGACCCAGCAAGTCACTGGGGCCCCTTTCAGCAACATGGAGCTCCGCATAGCATGCGATCCCAGCCTGGTAGGCCATATCGCCAGGGCCTGTTGGATGTGCACACCCTGAAGGTGGGTGCCGCACCTGGAACCCGCGAAGAAGAACCAAGAAAGATGGCGTCTGCCACAGATATACTCCTCCCCAGCATGCTCCGCGAGGTAAATCTCCTCTAATTGGCTGCTGGGGAAAAGTGACTCTGCCAAAACCCCTCTAGCGCCAACTGCTGGCCAGGGATGGTAAAGCATCCCTGGAGCGCAGACTGACCCAAATTATAAATGGGAGCAAAATAACTCTCCCATTCCCCACTAACTTTAGCGTAGTGCCCATACTGAAAGTAAGGGGGCGCTACATACTCCCCCCACTTGAATTGTCACTGTCCCCAGTGTCCTAAGGCATTCAAGCCTGAATGCCAGCCTAATATCTGCTAACCAGGATAGACAAGTAGGAAAAGAGAGAAGAACAGTTGTAAGACATTGTATTACAATATTAGCAAGTTAAATAACATATGACAATACACACATACACAACCATATCTATCTATGCTGCCCATTCTCTGCAGTGTTGATAGTAGGTGGGTCCAAAACAACCTGCATAGGAAATATAAAAGAGCATACAAAAATACACATCCTACTGTAATAAGAACGCTTCTATATACAGACCCCAAGTTCGGAATTGAGACTGCACGCTCCCGGCAAAGAGCGAAATCTCCCTTCCTCCCGAGGAGTTTAAGTGTAAGTGCTGAGCAATGATTTTACCATTTGCAATAAATATATAAAACTCTAAACCAAATGTACATTTTGTCCTGCAATAGAATGTTGCAGAACACTGCCCCTAGCGGTCAGTGCGCTGGTACTGCGGCAGTCCTGTTCAAGTGCAAAGAAATAGTAGCAAAAGGGAAGTGAAAAGGGAAAACAATTATTTTCATGCTGAATCTTCCGGTACTGCTGTAAAGAAGTTGGCAAGGTTCCACTCTAACTGACTGAGCCCAACCCCTCCAAATTTCTTCACATAAGTCCTGATGTGGATACGGAGAGGCCAGGGGGGAAGGGGAAACTGGGAGAAAAATTCAAACTCAAATGGGGCAACCCTTGTCCAGAACTTCCGGAAAGTAAATAGGTCAGGCAAACTGAACATCTGACCTACTTATAAAAGCCGGTCTCTGTAGATATGTCTGCCCCAGCTCCAATCTCTGAGACAGTCTTGAAAACGTTTCCCCACACAGATAAAAGCATATGAAAACGTTTCCCCACACAGATAAAAGCATAAGGGGTCTCCCGTTCTTCTTTGGGGACATTCAGACGCCCCCATACAGCATTCCGGCACCATCCCTCCCTCTCCTGATCAATTTGGTAAAGAAGAGGGGGTGGCACATATGGGTACTCATACCCATATTCGGTGGCAACCTTTTGGACTACCACTTGCCCTGCGATTCCAGGAACCTTGGTTCAAATAAACTTTCTAGTGTGTCCTCATCCTCAGATACAGAATTAAGATCGGAGGGGTTTAGCTCCTCTGCAGGTAGATATCCGCAGGGTTTGGATGCAGGAGGGTCACTTGGCTAATCCGACCAGGAGTGGTTGGAGGGTAGACCTCGACCGCGACTGCGGGAGGCTGGATCAGTTCCTACCCCAACTGGGGCATGCCACACGGAGACCACTGTGGAAGTGGTGGTCTCCGAAGTGGTATCGGCCTGTACACTTGTCAAGTCTGTTAAACTGGTCACGCTGGTTGGGTCATCTCCGGTCATAGGACTTACCTCCGGAGAGCAAGGTGGCGGGGTAGCCGAGTGCAAGGTCAGGGTTGATGAGACCGAGATGACCTCTACGTTGGGAGCCTCCGGCTCTACGAGCTCCACCGATGGGGATGGCTCCGGCCTTGCGGTCTCCTCCTCCGCGGTGACGACAGCCGTGATGAAGTTCACCCTGTACTCCCTTGGAGTCTTAACGGGTGATGTGGTGACAAACAGAAATGCCCAACATCCCTGGCACCGGGCGAAAGGCTGAATCTTGACGGACAGTTCCTTGCATCGAGGACAGGTTAGGCCCAGCATCTCTGTTCCTCCGCTGGACAATAGCACAAAATATCCTTCTGTGGTCAAACGAATGCCTGTGTCAGTGACAGGCACTCTAGGCGGTGCAAACACGCTAAGGATCCCCGGTGAGGTAGTTGGAGGCCTCAGCCGTTGCAGGAAGGCAGACATCACCATGCGGTTCTCCTTCCTTCTAGCAGATGGGTGGTGCTCTGCTGGCTTGGTGCGAAAATGGGCGTTTCTTTCCTCGGTTGGTACAAAACTTTGAGGCCTCGTATAGACGACCGGATCTATCCACTGGAATCGATCCGCGGATCAGTTTCAGCAGATAGATCCAGGCGTGTGTACGTCCGAGCGGACATTTCCCGGCTGATAAAAATCAAGCCGACGGATTCCCGGCGGATAAAAATTTCTTAGCATGCTAAGAAATCTATCCGCTGGAATCCAGTCCAGCGGACTGATCCGGTCGTCTGTACAGACTTACCGGATCAGTCCGTCCGCTCCCCTCCCTCGCATGCGTCGTAATGATTCGACGCATGCGTGGAAGTATTTACCTTCCAGCGTCGCGCATGTCGCCGCGTCATCGTCGCGGCGACGGCGGGACACGTCACCGCGAATGTATTCTGCGCGGATTTCGATCTGATGGTGTGTACAGCCATCAGATCCAAATCCGCCAGAGGATTTATCCACTGGAAACGGTCCGGCGGACCGTTTCCAGCGGATATCCTCTCATGTGTACGGGGCCTTACCCAAGTCTCACGCAGGGGAGGGTGGCTCCTCCCACTTGAAGAACTTGTCCAGACACGTTGTAGGCGCATATGCCCAAGCTTAACTGTGTGAGGTTAACTCTCTCGTAGCTGGACAGTTCCAAATACATGACACTCTTCGCTCTTTAATAAATCGCTACTCACGATTTCCGTTGCGAGAGGTAACAGCCAATATCCCGGACGAGCCCCCACGTGTAGCGCTACCCCCTCAGGAGCCACTGATTGTTTTTGGGATCGGCATATTAAGTTACCTCTTATCATTGTCTAGGGGTGAAGTTGATGAGTAGATTTGTGAGCGAATGTCCAGTTAGTAAATAAAGGTTTTCTGAATGCTTTATTCTCGGGCCAACATGACCAACATCAACATGAGGTAGAGAGAAAAGGATGATGAAGCAAGAGAGAACTTTGCAGTATCAGGCCTGGATATGAAGCGAGCAATCCTGCTCTCAGTAGTAATTAACACAGTTCGTCCCCACTCTAGCCAGAGTGGGTGAAGTGCCCCCGGACAGACTCCTGCCACAAATTTGGCAGCCGAAGCACTACTTTAAGGTTGTTGGGAGGAACAGATCTCTGCCACAGACCTGGCTCTAAGGACCTCTGCCACAGGCCTAGTTATTGGATGAGCTAAATGGATTGATTGAATCCTCCCAGTAGATTAGATTAGGGTCACCGGGTGACAGTTGAAGTATACCTGTCAATGTCCATATCACCAGATCCCCGATCGCACAGCTTGGGATCTCTTCAATAGAGCCGGGGGGACCCAGCAAGTCACTGGGGCCCCTTTCAGCAACATGAAGCTCTGCGTAGCATGCGACCCCGGCCTGGTAGGTCATATCGCCGGGGGCCTGTTGGATGCACCCACCCTGAAGGTGGGTGCCGCACCTGGAACCTGGAACCCGCGAAGAAGAACCAAAAAAGATGGTCTCTGCCACAGATATACCCCTGCCCAGCATTCTCCGCGAGGGAAAACTCCTCTAATTGGCTGCTGGGGAAAAGTGACTCTGCCAGAACCCCTCTAGCGCCAACTGCCGACCAGGGATGGTACCACATCCCTGGAGCGCAGACTGACCCAGCGGACAGTTCAGGAATGACAGTAGCCCAAATTGAACAAATTATAAATGGGAGCAAAATAACTCTCCCATTCCCCATTAACTTTAGCGTAGTGCCCATACTGAAAGTAAGGGGGCGCTACACCTGTATTTTTTCTTTGGGAAGACAATATTACTAAGCAACAAAGCCAATGTACTAACAGCATATACTCATGTGCTAGTTAAGCCTTTACAAACAACATGCAACTAAACACACAGTTTCATGCCCAGTGGGTGTCCTCACTTGGGGGTGCCCAGATCACCAACCACATAGAGACCTTACGTGACCTTTTGCAAGTCGCTGTGTCCCAGACTCAGGGGAGAGCTGCAGGTTTTGAGAGGCTTTAACATGCTTCTGCCTGCAAAAACTTTGTGGATGACGTGCCTGCGCACGGGTGCGCACCTGTGCATGCCCACGATTCACCCCTTCCTCTTTGCCCCATAAATCACGCTCCGGGGGGGTTCGGCATCTCTGAGGGAAGCAGGATTCTCCTGCATTATGGCAGTGAGGAACTAAAGGACCTGATCGCCCCATGGCAGGGCTCTGCAGCGGAGAGTGTGCTGTCTGAACCGACCTGACACTGTCTGGAGCTTGGAGAGTAAAACTCGACTCTTTACTCCCTCTAGTGGCAGAAATAGAGAAGACGCCCACTTACAAGGAAAACGTTTTTAAGGTAAATGCTTAATACTTTTATCCTGCTTACCTCATCCACGCCGCAGGTTTGCTGAAAAACTAACAAAAAACAATCTTCAATCATCATGGCGGATATTGTATGCCAACCTTCAGGGATATGGGTTCCTACTTAAAGGATGCCTCTTCCCTGGGCCTTGTAAAAGACTCTGCCAGGACTTTCAGTGTTTGTAAAAAGCGAAAGTGCTGGACCCTAGAGCCCAGTCCTCCAAAGAGAGACATTACAGGCGTAATAATTTAAGCATCTTGGATGGACCCGAAGTATAGCTCTTTTGCCCCAGGGGCCTCTATGGCAGAGCTTCCTTTAGCACTATCCTCATTGCGTCCAATCTTCTTAGACACTGGCGAAAAAAAACTGAGATACTTCCTGTATGGGAGGGGTTATATGAAGGGGAACTTGTTCTCATTGGATGTGCCAGTGTCCAATCACCTCTGGTGACCATACAACCCACTATGTAATGACTAAGCTCTGTGTCCCGTGGTGTACGATAAAGAAAGCATTTTTTGTATGCACTATTTTGGTATTATGCCAAATGTATGTTTAGTGTTGATAATATTATTTCCTTTTTGAAAAAACAGCAGTGGTATTGCTGAAGTGAGGACAAGGTGGCTTGGTATTTTAATTTTTTTTACCTGTTTTGCTGTGTGAAACTGAAACCCCTGTTTGGGCAACTTTGTGGAGTTTATATTTTTTTTGTCTTTCAAAGGCTTTATTGAAACAAAAGTTACATTACAATCGTGCATGTCCTCAGAAATAACAGGTAATAAGTGACAAATATACATACACAAGAGTCATCAAAAATCAGTGAAAACGTAAACAAGCTGCCTGGCACTAAAGCGCTTGACAGTAAGGGATCTCAGAAACCATGCCACATATAACTGTCTTTTGTCTGTTTTGTTAGCGAGCTTGGCTTCCGGCGAAGGCAGGGCCGATCCTAGGGTCAGAGGCGCCTGGGTGCAGAAACATTTCTGGCGCCCCCACATGGGCGTGGTCATCTTACTAACTCCTCCCTGTTACAAATGTTTCTATGGCAACGACTCAGACACAGAGATGCTGCCTTAAGGAGTCTTCATTATCCTGGGATCCTCCAGTGATCTCTTAACAATAAACAAATTACAGGAAGAGAGTACACTAATGGGACCAGGAGGGGGGGGGGTCTCTCTCATGGACACAGAGAGGGCTTCTGTTAGGAGGTCTGGTTGGAAAGAGCCTCAGAAATACTACAGACATGATACAGGAGATGATCAGAGACTGCAAACATGATACAGGAGATGGTCAGAGATTGCAGACATGAAACAAGAGATGGTAAGAGACTGCAGACATGAAACAAGAGATGGTCAGAGACTGCAGACATGAAACAAGAGATGGTCAGAGACTGCAGACATGGTAAAAGAGATGGCCAGAGACTGCAGACATGGTACAAGAGATGGTCAGAAACTGCAGGCATGAAACAAGAGATGGTCAGAGACTGCAGGCATGAAACAAGAGATGGTCAGAGACTGCAGGCATGAAACAAGAGATGGTCAGACTGCAGGCATGATACAAGAGATGGTCAGAGACTGCAGGCATGATACAAGAGATGGTCAGAGACTGCAGGCATGGTACAATGGATGGTCAAAGACTGCAGACATGGTACAAGAGATGGTCAGAGACTGCAGGCATGAAACAAGAGATGGTCAGAGACTGCAGACATGATACAAGAGATGGTCAGAGACTGCAGGCATGATACAAGAGATGGTCAGAGACTGCAGGCATGATACAAGAGATGGTCAGAGACTGCAGGCATGATACAAGATATGGTAAGAGACAGCGGAAATGATACAAGAAATCAATTCATCAAATGCAGCCTACCAGTGCCCACCAATTGCAGCCCCATCAGATGCAACCTACCAGTTCCCACCAAATCCAGCTCATCAGTGCACACCAATTGCAGCCTGTCAGTGCTCCTGGATCACAGAGCAGCGACGATCTGCTGCTGTCACAGAGCTTGGATTTGAATCTCACGGGCAGCCACTGTAACAAAGTCCTGCCTCCTAGACCAGCTTGCCGGTTCTATGATACACGTCACACTGATTCAATTTTACTGCATTAGATCAGTGTTCCGTCTAGCTCACAGGACTTTGTTACAGTGCCGCCAAGAATTTCAGACCAAAGCTTGTGCGATGCGCGAGACACACACAAGCAGTGGCATCGCTAGGGTTGGTGTCACCTGGTGCGGTCAGCGGGAACCACAGGTCAGCAGCCAGCAGGACCCACAGGTCCGCAGACAGTTCCCTGCAGGACCTACAGCCTGTGGGTCCTGCTGGGAGGTGGCCGCTGATCTGTGGGTCCTGCAGGGGGCTAGCTGCGGATCTGTGGGTCCTGCAGGGGGCTGGCTGCGGATCTGTGGGTCCTGCAGGGGGCTGGCTGTGGATCTGTGGGTCCTGCAGGGGGCTGGCTGCGGATCCTGCAGGGGGCTGGCTGCGGATCCTGCAGGGGGCTGGCTGCGGACCTGTGGGTCCTGCAGGGGGCTGGCTGCGGAGCTGTGGGTCCTGCAGGGGGCTGGCTGCAGACTGGTGGGTCCTGCTGGTTGCAGAGCTGTGGGTCCTGTTGGGAGCTGCCCATTACCTGTGGGTCCTGCTGGCCTGTAGGCCACCATGGCTAGCTCCCAGCAGGACCCACAGGTAATGGGCAGCTCCCAGCAGGACCCACAGGTAATGGGCAGGACCCACAGGTAATGGGCAGCTCCCAGCAGGACCCACAGGTAATGGGCAGGACCCACAGGTAATGGGCAGCTCCCAGCAGGACCCACAGGTAATGGGCAGGACCCACAGGTAATGGGCAGCTCCCAGCAGGACCCACAGGTAATGGGCAGGACCCACAGGTAATGGGCAGCTCCCAGCAGGACCCACAGGTAATGGGCAGGACCCACAGTTAATGGGCAGCTCCCAGCAGGACCCACATGTAATGGGCATCTCCCAGCAGGACCCACAGGTAATGGGCAGCTCCCAGCAGGACCTACAGGTAATGGGCAGGACCCACAGGTAATGGGCAGGACCCACAGGTAATGGGCAGCTCCCAGCAGGACCCACAGGTAATGGGCAGCTCCCAGCAGGACCCACAGGTAATGGGCAGGACCCACAGGTAATGGGCAGGACCCACAGGTAATGGGCAGCTCCCAGCAGGACCCACAGGTAATGGGCAGGACCCACAGGTAATGGGCAGGACCCACAGGTAATGGGCAGCTCCCAGCAGGACCCACAGGGGGAGAATGAATAGGATTAGCATGTGGGGGTCAGGGTCTCTCACCTCAGCCATGGTCCGATGGCAGCTGCTAGCTCAGCAGGACTTGCAAGTTGCATGGCCTCCTCCATTTCTTTGGGAGGGGGGCGATGCTTCTGTGCTGTGGTCAATTTTATATCACATGCACTGATTTCAGCCGGCAGCATAAGAGGGATCCAAACCCGGAGTTGTAGCACAACTCTTCTCTACTTCAGTGATGCTTGCCGCGCATTTCTCAAGACTCATTTCATACACCAGGAGCCTCAGCACACAGACGTGGACTACAACTCCCAGAAGCCACGGTGGCCGTCACATCACTGAAGTCAGCCGCCGCCGTGGCTTCTGGGAGTTGTAGTCTGCAAGATCGATGGCACTCAGTCAGTCTAGCCAGACCAGGCAGAAGGCATTCAAGGCACTGGGCAGGCTCAATCAGCTCAGCTGAATCAGGCAGCAGCAGCTGTAAAATGCTCCGCTCGCTCCAGTCCCTCCTCTCCCTCTTAGCTACCATGCTGTCTGAAGATGGCAGAGGTGGGTGGAGCCGAGCGGAGCTAAATCTCCAGCCGCAGAGGCGGCGCGCTGTGGATGCTGGGGCGGCCACGGGCTCTGACGTCACGTCGTCACTGACATCCCGCTCGGCTCGCAGATTGCTTTGGCGAATCAGCGGCTCCCCGTGTAGGATCGGCCCTGGGCGAAGGGCCGGTAAAGGTTAGAAAGGCAAGGGTAGAAGGAAGGTAAGGTTGGTAAAGGTTCTAGAAGAAGCAGTAGCTTTCGTGAACCGTGTTCATCATTGTTGTGTGTTGTTTATAGAAATTTCATGTAAGCGACATATCATCAATGTGAGACAAAGGGTGTTTCCCCTCTCACTGCGTTCAATGATAACATAAGCAACAGTTAAAAGAAGATTCTGAGTGTGCTCACCCAGCTGTACCCTATATCGGGTTGACTCGTTTATGCATTGAGTTGTGTAATAATCTGCTCGAATTCCTCCGAGTATCGAAAGGCAACCCACGGGGACCAAGTGTCTTGAAACTTACTGGTTTCGTCCGTGGCTTGTGCTGCCGTGTCCTCCATGTCATAGATCTCTGAGACTTTTTGTAGCCATTCCTTAGTAGTCGGAATGGCTGTGGATTTCCAATATAACGGAATCAAGGATTTAGCCGCATTCAAAAGGTGCCTGGATAGAGAGCGTTTATATCTCCTGAATGAGAAATTATTGACATGGAGCAGACAGCATGCTGCATCAAGTGTTATGCCGCGTACAGACGGTCGTTTTTTTGTGATGAAAAAAAAAGACGTTTTAAAAAACGTCATTTAAAATGATCGTGTGTGGGCAAAACGTTGTTTTATGTCTTCAAAAAAACGACCAAAATTTTTTTTGAACATGCTCGAATTTTTTGTGTCGTTTTTCAAAACGTCGTTTTTGTTTCACAGAAATTGACCGTGTGTAGCAAAAAACTACGTTTAAAACGACATTTTTAAACCCGCGCATGCCCAGAAGCTAGTTATGAAGTGAGCTTCAATGGAAAAAAGTGGTGAAACGTAACCTCGCTTTGCTAGAGCATTGTGAAAAAACGATGGTGTGTAGGCAACATCGTTTTTGAAAATGATGTTTCAAAAATGTCGTTTTATTTCATGATTTAAAACGTCGTTTTTTTTCATCACAAAAAACGACCGTCTGTATGCGGCATTAGGCCTGTTTCAGTAATGTTTTTTATCATCCCAGTGATTCCAGACCAATACGTTTGTATCTGCGGACACTGCCACCAAATATGGTCGAGGGTGCCCACATCAGAGTGACACCGCCAGCAGAGGTCAGAGGCCTCGTGGTACCATTTGTGTAGTTTGGCAGGGGTGGCATACCACTGCGTGAGTAATTTATATGCCGTTTCTTGGGTTCTAGTGCTGAGTGAGCACTTGTGTGCAAGAACACATGCTCTATGCCACTGTTTGTCTGTTAGAGTAACCCCAATGTCTTCAGACCACTTGTCTCTGAATCGGTTGTGGTCGTCCTGTGGCGATTTCTGTATCCATGCGTACAACAGCGAAGTGACCCTCCGAATTGTTTTTTCTTCCAGGCACACTGACTCCATCTTCGTTAGTTGTCGGTTAAACTGGCCCCTGCGTCTTATGTCGTTCGCAAAACTGCGAATCTGGAAATAGATCCAGAGCGGTAATTGTGGGCAGTCCATATCTACCTTCAGGGCTTGGTAATCTTTGAATTGTGCATTCCCGAAACAGTGGGTGGCCAGAAGGGGTCTATCTGTGTCGCCCATTTGTAGGAGGGAGTTTCCCATCCCTGGCTGAAAGTCTGGGTTGTTCCTTATTGGTATGAGGGGGCCTGTATGTGAAAAGGGTTCTGATTGTCTAGTCAGCGAGTGGAATATTGAGAGGGTGGCGCCAACCAAGGGGTGGTGTTTTAATGAAGCCGGGCACTTTTCCAATGATATCCAGGGTGAGAATCTTAGTCGGCGCGAGCATAACTCGTCTTCCAAAAGCACCCAGTCCTTGGTACGAGTATGGCAGTGCCAGTCTACAATCCGGGTTATGTGGGAGGCATAGTAGTAACGCCTGTAGTCTGGGAGTCCCATCCCACCGTAGGCCTTCTGTCTGGTTAACAGGCTAAACTTAATACAAGGGCGTTTGTGTGCCCAGACAAATTTGAGCTGGAGGGACTGTAGGGTTTTGAAAAAATTATTAGGGATTTTAATTGGCAGAGTCCTCAACAGGTATAAGAGTCTGGGTAAGATGGACATTTTACAGATGGCGGCCCTCCCAAACCAAGAGAAATTTTTTGGGTGCCAAGACAACAGATCCGTTTCTATTGCCTTAAGGAGGGGGGTGACATTTTTGTCAAAGATTTGAGACAGTTGAGGGGTGAGCCATACCCCCAAATATTTGAGAGCGGACGACACCAACCTGAAGGGGCAATCGGTCCGTAAGGACCTTAGAACCTCGTCAGGGACTGTAACGTTCATTGCCTCAGACTTTGAGTAATTCATCTTCATGTTTGATATGTATCCAAACAACGAGAATTCTTTCATAAGTTGGGGTATGGATGTCTGTGGGTCGGTCAGGAAAAACAGGAGATCGTCTGCGTAAGCTGCTATTTTAAATTCTTTCTCCGCGATCTGGAATCCCTTGATGGATTGCTCTATCCCCACCCTCCTAATGAATGGTTCCAGTGTTAGGATGAAGAGGAGCGGTGATAGGGGGAAGCCTTGTATGGTGCCATTCGTGATGCGTACAGAATCAGATAGGGAGCCATTTATTTTTAATTGTGCGGAGGGGTTTTGGTATAGTGCCGAAATCCAGGTCATCATGTGTTCTCCCATGCCCACAAACCTACAGCATATAGTCCCACGCCACGCGATCGAACACTTTCTCCGCATCCGTAGATAGGAGAAAGCCCTCGATCTTACACTGCCGAGTGGCGTGGACCAAGTTCAGAGATTTGATCACATTATCCTTCGCCTCTCTATTTGGCATAAAACCCGCCTGTTCTGGGCCGAATTATCTGGGTGAGAAGGGGTCTGATCCTGTTGGCCAAGATTTTGGCCATAATTTTAATGTCTAGGTTCAATAAGGAAATCGGCCTATAGCTGGAACATTGTGTCCGGTCCTTCTCTGGCTTGGGTAGTACCGCAATGTGGGCCGTGAGAAAGGTTGGGGGGATGTCACGTGACGTGGATAGGTTGTTCAGGGCCTTTGTCAAGGGGTTTGTCAATGTGTCTGGAAATGTCTTAGGCCCCATACACACGAGAGGATTTATCCGCGGATACAGTCCAGCAGACGGTTTCCACGGATAAATCCTCTCGAGGATTTCCGCGGATTTCTATGCGATGGCGTGTACACACCATCGCATTGAAATCCGCGCCGAAATCCTCTGGCGATGACGTGTCGCGCCGTCGCCGCGTCATCAGGATGACGCGGCGACGTGCGCGACGCTGTCATATAAGGAATTCCACGCATGCGTCGAATCATTACGACGCATGCGGGGAATCCCTTCGGACGGATGGATCCGGTGAGTCTATACAGACCAGCGGATCCATCCGTTGGGATGGATTCCAGCAGATGGATATGTTCTGCATGTCAGCAAATATTCGATCTGCTGGAATCCATCCCAGGGGAGATATATCCGCGGAAACAGATCCGCTGGCGTGTACACACCATAGGATCTATCCGCTGAAACCCATTTGCTGGGATTTATCTGCGGATGGATTCTATGGTGTGTACGGGGCCTTAAAGTATATGGATGAGAAGCAGTCCGGGCCTGGGCTCTTCCCTGCTTTAAGATCGTATATTGCTGACGTGACCTCAGAAATACTAATGGGTTGTTCAAGGGACAGAGTGTCAATGTCCGTCAGTCTAGGGAGTTTTGAGGACTCTAAGTAATCTTGGATGACCTGCAGTCGGATGCCGGTTACACCTGCTGGTCTATGTTGGCTAGGGAGGTTGTACAGGTCTGTGTAGTAATTTTGAAAATGCTTAGCTATGAGATCATCTTCCAGATCTAGGGATCCCTCTTTGTTCCTTATCCCCATGATGTTGTTTTTAAACTTAGGTTTCTTTAATGCTCTGGCCAGAAATTTCCCTGTTTTGTCACCAAATTCGTAGTATATATTTTTTTTGAAGTATAGAAAGCGTTTAGCAGTGGCTGTCATCATTTGGTGCATCTTCTTCCAAGCTTCTAGCAATTCGGTAGCGAGTGCTTCCGATAGGGATTGTTTGTGTTGGGATTCTAATTTTATGATCTTATATGTAAGGTCAGTCATGGCCTTCTTGCCCTCCCTCTTGCGTTTAGCTCCCATTCGTATAAGCTCCCCTCTGATAAAACACTTATGGGCTTCCCACACTATCAAAGGGTCATGCCGCGTACACACCATCACTTTATGTGATGAAAAAAAATGACGTTTTTAAAAACGTCACTTTAAATGACCGTGTGTGTGCAAAACGTCGTTTTATGTCTTCTGAAAAACGACAAAAAAAAATTGAAGCATGCTTCAATTTTATGTGTCGTTTTTCAAAACGTCTTTTTTTTACTTCACAGAAATTGACCATGTGTAGCAAAAAACGTTGTTTAAAAATACGTTTTTACACCCGCGCATGCCCAGAAGCTAGTTATGAAGCGAGCTTCAATGGAAAAACGTGGTGAACGTAACCTCGCTTTGCTAGAGCATTGTGAGAAAAACGATGGTGTGTAGGCAACTTTGTCTTTGAAAATTGAAGTTTCAAAAACGTTGTTTTTTACTTCACAGAAAATGTCGTTTTTTTTCATCACATAAAGTGATGGTGTGTACGGGGCATCAGAGTCTGTTGTGGCATTGATGTCAAAGTATTCGGTAAGTGAACACCTCAGTTTCGGGAGAAACCCGGGGTCCGTAATCAGGGAGGAGTTAAGCCTCGACGTGGTGAATGTGTGTTTGGGATTATTCTGACTCAGCGTGAGGGAAATGGGGGCATGGTCTGACAAGGATTGTATCCCTATATGTGCACTTTGGACCGTCGACAGGTCCCTGTGAGAAATAAACAGATAATCCAATCTGGAGTACCTGGCATGAGGGATGGAGTAGAAGGTGTAATCTTTTGTGTCGGGGTGTATCTCCAGGAGTCAATGAGGTGAAGGGAGTTCAGTGTTGTTTTGATATTCTTCAGGACCTGGTATTTGATATAGGTCTTCCCCGTGGAGGTGTCGGTTAGTGGATTTAAGGGCAGGTTAAAGTCCCCTCCCAGGATTATGCATCACGAGCTGAAACCCTCAAGCTCCCCTATAATCTTTTTACAAAATGACAGGTGGGAGGAGTTCGGAAAATACACGTTTGCCAACGTGATGGGCGCACCTCTGTAGATACCTTTTAGAAAAAGGTATCTGCCCTCAGGGTTAGTTAATCTATCCATCAGTTCAAAGGGGGCTTCCTTACTGATCAATATCGAAGTCCCCTTGGATTTAGCCAAGTCGTTGGTGGCGTGGAAAGCATCAGTGAAGTACGAGTCAGTGAGCCTGGGTACTTTGTTTGTCTTAAAGTGTGTTTCCTGGAGGAAAGCAAAGTGCGGCCTACCTTTTTTCAGTTCACGCAGTAGTGCTGACCTTTTCTCAGGAATGTTTAGCCCTCTCACGTTGTGTGAGATCACAGTGGGGCTTGGGCCCAATGCAGAATACGCCATGGATTAGAATGGTGGTGGTTCCTTCGCCTTTTATCTATAAAACAATTCAGTTAATATCGCTTAACACAATCACAGCACAAAGTGTTCTACAATCACACAGCAGTGATACAATGAGTTAAGAACTCCCGCTTGTAAATAAGTGTTTGAAGGAGGTAGGGAGTGTAGAGGAGAAGTGAGCCAGAGTAGCTCGGGAAGAGAAAGGGAGAGAAATGAGTTGTAGATGAGAAATGAGAGGTCAAGTCAAAAACCCTTTAAATAGGTATGCTATCAATAGGGTTAAATTGTGCAACTCCCGGGGTGTATAACAGCGCACCGGGGATCGCTTGAAGGGGTAGTGGGAGGCAGCAGCCTCAACAGCAACACCAGCTATATATAGACTGGCTGTAATTAGAATATGGAGTTCGGATGTGAGCGAATGTACGAGGTATGGTGGATAAAGATGGAGTTGCATAAATCAAGCTGCTCCGAGGACCAAACATACATACATACTTGTCTCTCCATATGAGTATCCACATGTGACCTAACTGTAAAGGCATCATTTCCCCGTCTAGCAAAAAAAATGGGGCTAAAAGCGTAATGTCCCGAACCAGACCCGGTCCCCCAACCAGCAAAAGCAACCTCCCCCTCCCCCCTCCAGCATAGACAAAGTTCGATGGACCCTGCGTGTATGCGGAAAGGCTCCAGGTTGCAAAGGGTGGGATCCAGTCTAGGAAATAGAGCCGGATGGAACGGGACAAGTTCCACATCGAATCCGAGCAGCACGCATCCCAGCCGTGTCATTCCGAGCGGCAGGGGAAGGGATCAGAAGACAGTACAAAATCATGCTTATGTGACCGGCGTATAGGTTGTGATTAGTTTGCTGTGATGCTTGTCCTCGGGGTCCAGTTCATGGCTTCGCTGAGGGTGGAATCTTGTGGTCCGCGCCATGCAGAGAGGGAGGGGAGGTATATAAAAATAAGGTGCAGAGACATTAGAACCAAATTAAAAATTGTCTCAACGAGCGGCGCCTTTCTCACAGGTCTGGAAGAGTGGCTTCGCATTGGGGATGCGGTTGTATCCGGGGTATCGTGGTTAGGTCAGTTCATGGGTGTGCCACAGCCCGCGAGGTAGTCAATGAGGTGAGGTGTAGAACCTAAAACAGTTTGGTCTTTGCTGGGGATCAAACATCATCTCCTCCCAGTGCTCTCGATGAGTGAGCCTTGTTGTTTACTGGCGTGCCGGCCAGGGAGCCTCCCTGCCTGCCATGTTTCATCCGCTTGTGACCCTTCCCTTCCGGGGATGCAAAAGGAGAACCTGGTGGGCTCCTCTCCAGCGGGTGGAGAGGGAATTCCTGGTACCATTCTGGGAGGGCCACAGGGCAAGGAGTCACAGAAGTCCGCCAGCTCATCTGGTGTACGTAGGGAGTATTGATGGCCGTTATGTGTCACCAGCAGTGAGAATGGGAATCTCCATGTATACCGCATACCCCTCTCCCTGAGTCTGTCCATGTAACGGACACATGCATGCTGCCGAGACAGTTATAATCTTCGTGCAGGGGGACTACAAGGAACTGCATGGCTTGTCACAAGTGGAGGTACCACATTGTATTCTGAGCACAAAGGGTTAATTGGACAAGTTTCTTTTCATTGTTGAATGCTAATGTTCCCTTCGCATACCTAATGAACCCTCTTTTGTGTGCAGGTAAACAGCCCCCCTGTGAGGTGTATGCTGATGGGGATTATGTGTGAGTGATAATTGTTTTAAAGGTTAATTGAATTCTATGTGCCTGGCCAGGAAATGTTAAGTGGGGTGAGGTGCCGAAGCGGCTAGAAACTGGTCAAGTGATTAATTCAAGGAGATGTCATTGTTTCAGGGGGTCTGTGTTGAAGCCCCCTACTGGGAAAAGGGGAGGGCGGAAACTGTCATTGTTCTTGTAACAGTTGTAACCAGATATAAGCAGGTGAAATATGCCAAATAAAGTCAGTCTGCTTGACCCTCCAAACGTAGCACGTCTCGTTTCTTGGAAGGGCGTTCGATGGGATATACCGGCGGTACCTGCATATCATAACTTGTCAGCAAAAAGGACGTCTCCAACGGCCGATACCCCTCACTACCAGTGGGTAGCCGTTACATTGGTTGGCAGTAGTGGGATGGTCCTTTTATCCAAAGAGCAAGTTCTGAATGGAGTCGCAGTACGCCAGGCTGAAAAGATCCACACTGAAAGATCTATTGGAGATTCGTGGTAGGAGCGCCAGCAACAGACCACGGAGGGAGCTGATAGCTGACCTGCTGGAGCTGGACGAAATGGATGGATCCATGGAAGGAACGGAGCCCCTTGCACCGGTCAGCGAAGAAGATGTAATTACTGGGATTGTACAGCGGAGATTATCCTTGTATCCAGAAACGTCCGTGGAACTTGTCAACCAGCTGTTCCGGGAAGCAAGGGAAGAAATACAAACGAAGAGGGGACAAGAACTGGAACTGGTAAGAGCGAGACAGCCCATTACACCTGCAGTTCCTACCCCCCCACCTGCTGCTACAGGAAAGAAAATACCGTTCACTGCATTTAAAGCTTTTGTAGAAAGTGAGGAGGAAATCGATGGATATTTGGCGGACTTTGAGAGGCAGTGCTCACTACACCAGGTACCACCAGACCAATGGGTCACTATTTTGTCGGGGAAATTGTCGGGCAAAGCCAATGAAGCCTTTCGGGCTCTCGCCCCAGAGGATATTTTACAATACCAGCAAGTTAAAAAGGCGCTGCTAACCCGATACGCCGTAACTCCAGAAGCCTACCGCCGTCGCTTCCGAGAGTCCAAGAAGAAGGCTGTGGACTCCCACATGGAATGGGCCAACCAGTTACAAAGGGTGGCATCCCATTGGGTCCAAGGGTGCAAGGCCAACACCGGGGAGGAAGTATTACAGATGTTCCTAATGGAACATTTCTTCCAAGACCTGGCCGCAGACATACAAGACTGGGTACGAGATCGCCGTCCCGCTAACTTAAACGAGGCGGCTCGGCTAGCAGATGAGTACGCGGAAACAAGGAAAGTAAGCCAGGGTACTATGCGGCTGGCCCAGAAGGTGGTACCGCGTACTCCAACCGTCACCCCACGCCCAGAGTTTCGGGCTCCAGTCCCACCAGGACCACCACGTCCTCAGGGGCCTAACAACTACCCCCGGGATTCGTCTAGGGTGACGTGCCATCACTGCAGCAACACGGGACATATTGCTCGTTATTGCCCTCTAAGAGCTACAAATAACAATTGGAGACGTACAACACCCAACACAGAAGTCACTCCATCACGTCCCTCTGCGGCCCACTGCCTGGAGACCGAGGGGGGCCCGGAGGAATGTCTGGGGATTTTGTATGAGGCAGACCCAATACAAGCTGCCTCCCCAGATAACCGTCAGCATCACCGTCAGGAGGTACGGGTGAATGGACAAGTAGCACAAGGCTTAAGAGATACCGGGGCCACTATCACTCTGGTTCAAAAACATCTGATAAAGCCAGAGAACCTCTCCACTCGTACAATTGCCGTCCGGGTCGCAGGGGGCGCTGTATTCCGCTTACCCACCGCCCGGGTGCACTTAGACTGGGGAGTCGGGTCAGGAAAGACCACCGTTGGTATCATGGACAACCTACCGGCCGAGGTTGTGCTGGGCAACGACATTGGCCCTCTGACTTCGGCGTATCTACCTACACCTGATGCAGCTTGCCCCGTGACCACCCGCTCACAGACCCGTATCACAGATGATCCTACAACAGGCCAGGAGACCCAGGTAAGCCAAGAACCGACATGTAACCCCACTACGGTAGAGAGACCCATAGCTTGGGACACCCCAGAGGAATTTGGGAGGGAAACTAGGGAGGACTCCACCCTTCAAAAGTATCGAGAATTAGCAGACAGTAGAGGGGATGAGCGGGAACGGTTTATATGGGAGGGTGACAGGTTATACAGATTGACTGAAGGCAGAAAGAGAGGCGGTGTCCCTTCGCAAAAGCGCCAACTAGTGGTACCCAGAAAGTACCGGTTGGAACTTCTCCGAATCGGCCACGACATTCCGTTGGCAGGGCACCTAGGGGGTAACCGCACCACCTACAGGATCACCCAGACTTTCTTTTGGCCAGGGATCTCGAAGGATGTGCGACGTTACTGCAGCACCTGTGACGTATGCCAACGGGTAGGAAAAAGAGGGGACCACCCTAAGGCTCGACTGTCACCTATGCCCGTGATCGAGGAACCGTTTAGCAGGGTAGCAGTCGACCTAGTGGGACCTCTACCTAACCCCAGTCCCTCAGGTAAGAAATACATTCTTACCGTAGTAGACTATGCTACCCGCTACCCGGAGGCCGTCGCTCTGACGAATATTCAGGCGGACACTGTTGCCAGTGCGCTCGTCGGGATATTCACCCGAGTGGGGTTCCCTCAGGAAATCCTGTCCGACCGAGGGACCCAGTTTACTGCAGATCTAACCCAACAGTTATGGAAGGTCTGCGGTATTAAGACCCTGCTTAGTTCACCGTACCACCCTCAGACCAACGGTCTCTGTGAACGCTTTAATGGTACCCTCAAGCAATTGCTGCGGACCTTTACGGCGGAATACAGAGACTGGGAGCGATTTTTGCCGCACCTCTTGTTTGCCTATCGAGAGGTACCGCAGGAATCCACAGGGTTCTCTCCCTTCGAGCTGCTCTATGGACGGAGAGTGCGAGGCCCCCTCGACCTCATCCGGGAGCACTGGGAGGGCGAGACAGAACATGAAGGTGTCCCCATTGTGCCATATGTGCTGGAAATGCGGGACCGCATGGAACATTTAGCTCGGATGGCACGGGACCATCTCCAAACGGCCCAGGGACGACAGAAACACTGGTACGACCGGGGCGCCCGTCAGAGAACGTTTCAAGTGGGCCAGAAGGTGCTGGTGCTTAGGCCTGTCAAAGGGAATAAGCTCCAGACCTCATGGCAGGGCCCTTACAAAGTGGTAGCGCAAGTCTGCGATACTACATATGTAATCGCCAGCAGCCAAGATGAAAGGGTCCAGAAATCCTTTCATGTAAACTTATTAAAAGAGTATCAGGAAAGACCAGAGGATGTAGCAGCCATATGTATTCCAGCCACTGAAGACCCCGACAGCTTACCCATCCCAGATCTATTAGCAGATTCGGAACCTAAGACTCTGCTCAATACGATACAGCTAGGGGAGCGGTTACCTCCCGCAGAAAAGGGACAGATGCGACAATTGATAACTGAGAAAGGACTGACATTTTCCCAGGAGCCCGGGTACACTCTCTTAGCGACTCACTACGTAGAGACCCCAGGACAAAACCCGCTCAGACAGACTCCCTACAGAATCCCTGAGGCAGTAAAAGAGGAGATGAGGAAGGAAATACAAGAAATGTTAAGACTGGGGATCATAGAACCATCTGACAGCCCCTGGGCCTCGCCCGTTGTCCTAGTACCCAAAAAGGACGGAACAACCCGATTCTGTGTCGATTACCGACGCCTCAATGACAAAACCGTGACAGATGCCTACCCCATGCCCCGAGTAGACGAGCTATTAGATCGTATTGCCAGGGGACGTTATCTGACCACAATCGATCTGTGCAAAGGGTATTGGCAGATTCCCCTGTCCAAAGAGGCTATCCCTAAGTCGGCATTTGTCACCCCATTTGGCTTATTCCAGTTCAAGGTCATGCCATTTGGGATGAAGAACGCCCCAGCCACATTTCAGCGCTTAGTGGACCGCCTCCTTGATGGCTTCCAGGATTTTGCTTACGCGTACCTGGATGACATTGCGATCTATAGTGAGACTTGGGGGGAACACTTGAGGCATGTTGAGGCTGTACTGGATCAGATTAGGGCCGCCGGCCTAACCCTGAAACCAGAAAAATGTAATTTCGGGATGGCAGAAGTCCAGTACTTGGGACACAGAGTGGGGTGTGGGAAACAACGACCAGAACCCGCTAAGGTTGAGGCTGTAGCCAATTGGCCAACTCCCCACACTAAGACCCAGGTACTGGCATTTCTAGGGACAGCGGGGTATTACAGAAAATTTGTCCCTGACTATAGTACCATTGCCAAACCCCTGACGGATTTGACCAAAAAGAATTTGCCTAGAGTAGTCCTGTGGTCTCCCGCCTGTGAAACAGCATTCCAAACCTTGAAACAAGCATTGATCAACGCACCTGTCCTATCTGCCCCCGTCCCTAACAAAAGATTTGTCGTTCATACAGATGCGTCCATGTATGGACTGGGGGCAGTTCTAAGCCAGATCGGGGAGGATGGAGGAGAACACCCTGTCGCGTACCTGAGTAGAAAACTATTACCCAGGGAAGTGAGCTACGCGGCCGTGGAAAAGGAATGTTTAGCCCTGGTTTGGGCCTTAAAGAAGCTCACACCCTACCTGTATGGTCAGGAATTCACCCTGATCACGGACCATAACCCACTAGTATGGCTGAACCGAGTAGCCGGAGATAATGGGCGCTTGCTAAGATGGAGCTTGGCCCTACAACCCTACAATTTTTCTATCCAATACCGCCCTGGCAGATTCAATAGGAATGCCGACGGACTGTCCAGGCAAACTGAACTTTTACCCTAACAGCAGACCGGACATCCCCAAGTTGATCCGAAAAAGATCAATCCGGGTCTGCCGGAGTGTTCCACAAAGGGGGAGTAGTGTAACGGACACATGCATGCTGCCGAGACAGTTATAATCTTCGTGCAGGGGGACTACAAGGAACTGCATGGCTTGTCACAAGTGGAGGTACCACATTGTATTCTGAGCACAAAGGGTTAATTGGACAAGTTTCTTTTCATTGTTGAATGCTAATGTTCCCTTCGCATACCTAATGAACCCTCTTTTGTGTGCAGGTAAACAGCCCCCCTGTGAGGTGTATGCTGATGGGGATTATGTGTGAGTGATAATTGTTTTAAAGGTTAATTGAATTCTATGTGCCTGGCCAGGAAATGTTAAGTGGGGTGAGGTGCCGAAGCGGCTAGAAACTGGTCAAGTGATTAATTCAAGGAGATGTCATTGTTTCAGGGGGTCTGTGTTGAAGCCCCCTACTGGGAAAAGGGGAGGGCGGAAACTGTCATTGTTCTTGTAACAGTTGTAACCAGTTATAAGCAGGTTAAATATGCCAAATAAAGTCAGTCTGCTTGACCCTCCAAACGTAGCACGTCTCGTTTCTTGGAAGGGCGTTCGATGGGATATACCGGCGGTACCTGCATATCATAACTTGTCAGCAAAAAGGACGTCTCCAACGGCCGATACCCCTCACTACCAGTGGGTAGCCGTTACAGTCCAGTAAGGGACGCATAGCTCTGCGGTTTTTCAGGGTTATTTGCGATAAGTCCTGGAACAACATAATAGTTGCGCCGTTGAAAACAATTCTGTAGTTTCTACGGGCCTTCTGCATTATCTCCTCTTTCAGTGCAAAACTCTGCATGCAGCATATGATATCTCGTGGCAGCAGGGTGTCTGGACCGCATGCTCTCAGGGCCCTGTGAGCTCGTACAAATTCAATCTCTGTGTCCTCGGGTTTTTCCAGCAGGCTGTTGAAAACCCGTTGCAGGGCTGGTATAATTTGATCTGCCTCAACGGATTCGGGGATTCCCCGTACGCGAATATTGGACCTTCGTCCGCGATTGTCCAGATCTTCCATGTGCCTATTCATTTCAATGAAATGGTTTGAATGAGACACAGCTATCTTGTCCAACCTGAGGATTGCTCTGTCCCTCTGCCTCCCTGCCGTTTCAGCGGTGGCCATCTTGTCGTTTAGGACTAGGAGATTCAACTTAAGGTCCGTGATGGCCGCCGAGAAAGTCGATTTGATGTCCGCGGCAAACACTGACATGTCAGCATATGTTAGGGGGAGATTGGGGTTTGAGGTTCCCCTACCGTAATCCTCCGGTGCTGATTGCGAGTCCTCGCTGTAGTCTCCTGGTACACGTGTCGGCGCCATCTTGCCTCCAGACCCTCAGCTTCTTGTCAGGGCCTGTTGTTTAAATATGTCGGAGATATTCCTCCCTTTGTATGCCGCTGAGGTACGCCTGGGTCTTGTGTGCGGTGTCCGTTAGCTCTGTCTGTTCATTACCAGGGGTGTAAACGGCAGAAAACTGGCTTAAGGCTGCGGATTGTCCTGAGCACCTTCAATGTGCTGCCATCTCCGCTGTGCGCCAAGCCACTCCCCCGTGGAGTTTATTTTTATCTGTTTTATTAAAAATGGTCTGACAAGCCTATAAAACACAGTTCTGACAAGCATATCACTAAAAAATCCATCTACCACAACCATGCTGATCTTTAACAAGATGATGATGCTGGGTTGGATATTTCTTCCCTCCCAAGACACTTCCCTCCCAAGGTACTGATAAGTGAACATCACCACGTCGGTCCACAGTAGCTTGAGAAATGCTGTTATGAGAACAGACACTTTTGACTTGTCTTTCATTTTTCCAAGGCATGCAATATTTTCTGGAAGTAACCCAACAGCTTACCAAGAGGCCACTTTTAACTTTACTAATAAATTTGGTAACAAATCATTTCTTTAATGTGATAATCCATACATTTTATTGTAATAGCTACTAGTACAATCAGTACTTTTTCCCACATACCTTTGCTATTGTCGTGTCTATTCTGGGCCCTTCCTGCTTATGATGTCTAGTGGGTGAGGTAGTATCTACACCATTTACTAACCACTGCTCAGCTGCACCTTGAACTGCACTAGCAGAAGTGTTCTTTGTCACTGAATCAGGTAGAGAGACCTCTAATGTTTCTAACAGTTCTCCTGAGCATCTTCCACATAAACCTGTAATGGGAAGCACCCACCTCAAAGGAAACGTTGAGATCACTTGCCACATGGTTAAGCAGCATTGTACTGTCACTTGTTTAGCCTGCAGTGTCCTGCCTGTGTAATTCTTTCTTTCCTGCTGCATTGGGTCTGCTAGACCTGTGATTCGTACATGTGTTGTTCGATATGCTCACCTATGGGCGTCACCTGCTGTAGTATGGGATTTTATTTCCTTCCCTTCTATCAATATCTGGCTTGCCTCCTAGTTTGCTTTCCGATATAAATCATGCTCAGTGCAGCCCGCGTTGCCTGAGCAACTTCCTAGTTCCCTAAGCTCCTGTTTGCTCAGGGACCTAGGAAGTTGCTCAGGCAAGTTGCTTGTCTACCACCCGCCCTGACCTTGGCTTGTTTCTTGCATCCTCTTCTGTCTCTTGCCATCTGTACTCTGCATATGCAAATGGTCTCAATATCATCAGCTGGGGCACTTAATCTACTTCCAGCTTGGTGCTAGGGATGAGCCGAACACCCCCCCCGCACCAGAACCTGCGAACAGACCAAAAGTTTGTGTGAACTTTAGAACCCCCTGTTAAAGTCTATGGGACTTGAATGTTTGAAATCTAAAGTGCTAATTTTAAAGGCTAATATGCAAGTTATTGTCCTAAAAAGTGTTTGGGGACCCAAGTCCTGCCCCATGGAACGTGTATTAATGCAAAAAATGTCCCCGAGTTGATGGGGACAAGGACCTCATCCCCACAACCCTTGCCTGGTGGTTGTGGGAGTCTGCGGACGGGGGGCTTATCGGAATCTGGAAGACCCCTTTTAGCAAAGGAGATCCCCAGATCCCGCCCCCCCTATATGAATTGCTAATGGGGTACATTGTACCCCTACCATTTCACAAAGAAAGTGTAACAATTGTAAAAAAAAAAACACAGACACCGTTGGGAAAGTCCTTTATTAAATAAAAAAGATTCCAGTGGTGGTAATCCACTCTAAGGGGTAGATTCACGTACGGGCGCCTAAAATTAGGACGGCCTAGCCTACTCTTTTTAGGCTACACCGCCTTAAATTATTTAGGTTAAAAGTGATTCTCAAACCACTTACCTTCAAATTTTAGGCGGTGTAGCCTAAAATGAGCGGGCGTAAGCGCGCCTAATTCAAATGACTGGGATGGGGGCGTGTATTATTAAAATGAGGCTTGACCAGTGCGCATTGCGGCTAAGTAGGCCGTACGGGCCTATTGATTTTGGCGCGTACGTAAACGACGTAAATCCCGATTCGCGGACGACTTGCGCAAACGACGTAAAAAATTAGAACCTCGCAGCGGGAACGGCGGCCATACTTAACATTGTTATTCCACCTCATAGGTGGAATAACTTTAGGCGGCCTATCGCGTACGGAAACGACGTAACTCGACGGTGTAGGCCCGGCGTACGCTCGTAAATCGTCGGGAATCGGCGTAGCCCCTCATTTACATAATCTAGGCCGGCCGCAATGGCAGCGCCATCTAGCGGGCAGAAGAAACATTGCAGCCTAAGATAGAATGGTGCAAGCCAGCCTATGTTAGGTCGTCTTATCTGTAGATAAGCCGGCCTAACTCTTTGTGAATCTACCTATAAGTCTCCACTCCAGCGCTGTCTCTATCCTGCGATGGGTGATCTCCTCTCTGGGGTCCAGCAATGAGAAGATCTCCTCTTCATCCAGGTCCAGGATCCAGCGATGAGATGTCCATCCAGCGCAGCGCATCACCTGTCTCCACCGGAGAGCCCCCGGGAATGACGCGGCTTCAGCCAGTGACATCTCTTATGTAGGTGAGGGCGGGGCCACCTGTCACGTGACCCCGTACCCCTCTGACTCAAGGGAAAACCCAGGTTTTCCCAGTGACGGGTGACCCCGCCCCCCTCTGATGTAACGGCAAACCTGCGTTATTTGGAGTGGAGTTCCCCTTAAAATCCATATCAGACCTGAAGGGTCTGGAATGGATATTTGGGGGAACCCCAACGTCATTTTTTTTTATTTTACGCGGGGTTCCCCTTAATATCCATACCAGACCTGAAGGGCCTGGTAATTGAATTTGGGGGGACCCCCACGCTTTTTTTTTTTTTAATGAATGACTTTTCTCTGTATTGCCGGGAGCCGACAATTCATTATAGCCGCAAGTGGTTTTAAATGACTTTTTTTCCTTCAGAAATGACACTTTGTGCAGGGACAGTTCTAAGCATGGGAAACATGCGCTGCTTTACAGGCATACTTTACACGCCCCCTAGGTACGAAATTTAAAGGAATATACCACTTTTATTGTTTCACTTTAAACATTATTAAAATCACTGCTCCCGAAAAAACAGTAGTTTTTAAAACTTTTTTTGCATTGATACATGTCCCTGGGGCATGACAATAACTTGCATATAAGCCTTTAACCACTTAAGGACCGGACCAATATGCTGCTACATGACCCAAGGGGTTTTTACAATTCAGCACTGCGTCGCTTTAACAGACAATTGCGCGGTCGTGCGACGTGGCTCCCAAACAAAATTGGCGTCCTTTTTTCCCCACAAATAGAGCTTTCTTTTGGTGGTATTTTATCACCTTTGCGGTTTTTATTTGTTGCGCTATAAACAAAAATAGAGCGACAATTTTGAAAAAAATGCAATATTTTTTACTTTTTGCTATAATAAATATCCCCCAAAAACATATATAACATTTTTTTTTCCTCAGTTTAGGCCGATACGTATTCTTCTACCTATTTTTGGTAAAAAAAATCACAATAAGCGTTTATCGGTTGGTTTGCGCAAAATTTATAGCGTTTACAAAATAGGGGATAGTTTTATTGCATTTTTATTAATTTTTTTTTTTTTACTACTAATGGCGGCGATCAGCGATTTTTTACGTGACTGCGACATTATGGCGGACACTTTGGACAATTTTGACACATTTTTGGGACCATTGTCATTTTCACAGCAAAAAATGCATTTAAATTGCATTCTTTATTGTGAAAATGACAGTTGCAGTTTGGGGAGTTAACCACAGGGGCGCTGTAGGATTTAGTGTTCACTTAGTGTGTGTTTACAACTGTAAGGGGGTGTGGCTGTAGGAATGACGTCATCGATCGAGTCTCCCTATATAAGGGATCACTCGATCGATGCAGCGCCAGTGTTTACATACGGCTCTCCCCGTTCTTCAGCTCCGGGGAGCGATCGCGACGGAGCGGCTATAAACAAATAGCCGCGTCGTCGTCCCGGATCGCTCCCCAAGGGAACCTGACCGCCGCATGTAGCGGGGGGGGTCCTGATCGGAACCCCCGGACCCCACGTCTAGGCAGGGACGTACAGGTATGCCAATGTGCCTGTACGTGCCATTCTGCCGACGTATATGTACATGCGGCGGTCGGGAAGTGGTTAAATTAGCACTTTATATTTCTCCCATAGACTTTTACAGTGTGTTCTACGGCTTTTCGAATTTGCCACGAACACCCCAAATTGTTCGCTGAACGGGTGAACAGGCAATGTTCGAGTCGAACATGAGTTTGGCTCAAACTCGAAGCTCATCCCTACTTGGTGCAAGTCCATCACACCATCAGGATCAGCCCTGGTGGAGAAGAAGGCTTGGGCTTAGACTCTGCACCCTGGGAAACCCAGAGTTGGCGTTCTACAAGGGCTCATTACCACAGAAACCTGACAGTTTGCTCAGGCCATAGCTCCTCAGGGACACTGCAGTCTCTACATGAACAACTTCAGTGTTTTTTGCGTAGAGAGTTGACGTCCAGCAGGCCTATCAAGAGTGGATCATGTGATGTGCTGGACTGGCCCTCACCACTGTGGGAGTAGAGTGACAAGATCCTATAATTTCCAGTCTTACCACCTTCTTGGCCTTTCCGTAAGACCTATGATGTGCCAGGCAGGGCCTTATCTACTGCTCGTGCTCGGGCCCTTCTTTGGCCTTGTCGAGGAAGCATGACTGTTGTTCAAAATGCAGTTCAGTTTCACACATTGGCCTCAGAACTAGAATGGAATAATGAGGCCCTTAATGCTACGTTTTGGCAGGGCTTAGCAGATTGTAGTTAGTATGAAAAAGCTGGCAGAACCATACCCTCCACCCTTAGCATCTAAATCGATGTCCGCTTCCAGGAGCGAGATCTGGAGAGGACTGGTCCACGTTGACTCCAGTCCAGTAGGTTGTTTGTTTAGTACCTGTTTTCCAGAAAGCTTTTGATTAATCCACCTCTGCAATTATCCCAGTATCCGAAGAACCCATACAATTAAGGCAAACATGCCTCCCACCACAAGCACAATCTTGTTGCCTGAAATGCGGCCTATGCCTTTACTGCGGGGTCAACAGTCACTTATTAAGGTCTCATTCTGTAGGATACTCAGAACTGATTCTGTAGTAAGGGTTGCAGTAACTCTGGCCACCAGTCTCTAGGCCATGCTCTCCGTGTTACTACTCTTTCAAACTCTGTCAGGTTATCTTTGACTTCCTCAGTAGGTAGCATTGGCTGTATGAAGTTATATGCCACTATCTCATCTTCTCGCTCTGTGCCCAGGGACAGGAGACAATGGACAACATCCCGCACTTCCCCTTAAACTGGGGTTAACATGACCTTCTTGCATTTTGACCACCCCATCCTTGCAGTCACGCACACACTGGCTTGTTACACAATTCATAGCAGAATTCATGTTTTTTCTCCTTTTGCAAGTACATAACATGCAAAACACAATGCCTTTTGCCTGGCTGCACTGCACACAAAGCCAACAGTTCCTGACTGGTGTTGGACAAACAGTTTATCCCGAACAAAGGTTCAGCCCGAACTTCGCCTGTTTGCCCATTTAGCAAATACCCGAATTTGCAGGTAGCCTGCTGCGCTTCACAGTGCATTCTACAGCCCTAATTGTATGAAACATTGCACCTAACTGTGACTGGCACTGTCAGAGCCCTGATTGGACAAAGTGATGATTACTTTCTCCAATCACGGCTCAGTGCTCATAGTCCCACACAACACTATAAAGGGTAACTTCCCATAAAAATCTCTTGTAGTGTGTTGGAGTGGAGATAGGTAGAGCAGGGCTCAATTTGCTACTGGCAGTTAGTGTTTTCACTTATTGTGATTCTAAGTGTAGAGTTAGAGTTAGTTTAGTGTTTAGTATGTGTGAGAATAGTCCGTCAGTATAGTGTGTTAATGTAGTGCAGTGCTTAACACAGCTGTACATAACATTTAGTGCTGTATACAGTGCTGTTTACCCCTTCTTTTTTTTGGTTGTTGTGTGTCTTTTTCTTTTTTTTGCCCTGCCTGCCCCCTTTGTTCTAAATTTTTCAGCCGCTAGTTTTTCTGACTGCGACACTGGTGTTCCCCCCTTTTTATTTTTTTATATATCGTTTTTACATTTCTGTCAGCGTCAGTTCTCAATTTATAGTGCACCAAGGACCACTTTTCATTGAATAAAAGGTGCATGCAATCACACACATTTCCCAGTATCTATAAAATGTAGGTAATAAGTCCCCGCCCCATCCTGTCTGGGAGGCCAACAAGGAGAAACAGATGTTCTCATGCAACTATGAGGGGCCATCAGCGGTCTGTGTCCACAGGTAAAGGTGAACGTGGTTCCGTCCTCATCAGGGCACATTTGTTTTCTGTTTTAGTGATGTTGCTCTATCCTCTATGACCCCAAAACTGACACTAGTGCACAGTCCACCGCAGCTGCCAGAGCAGCTTATTCTGCTCCTTGTCACAGCTACTCCTGCCATAGCCACAACATCATGCATGGAGGAGTCGGCTGAATTATTTGAACACAGCATCAGCCACTTGCTTCTTGAGGATGCACAGACATACTTGATTCAGATGTTGGTTCTGAGGTAGAGGAAGGGAGTAACATAAGCCTACAGAGAGGGAACAACACTATAAACAACAAAATCTGTTCCCCCAGCTGCAGCCCCAACCAGGCCAGGGTGTCTTCCAGAGGCAGGCATCATGGAAGACTAGAGGTAGCCATCCTTATTCCATCAGATTGTGGAGCTGTTATCTGCCAGCCCACTTTTCACAGCTCGCTGTCTGGGCTTTTTTAACACTGATAGCACTGTTGCAATTTTCAATCTCTGCTGCAAGCTCAGAGGGTGGTTGACACCATGCCAGCTTCAGCCAGGAATGATTGTATGCGACAATGGCACCCAACCTCTCTCTCCACCCTCCGACAGGGACACTTGACCCATGTTCCATGTTTGGCACCCATCCTGAATTTGGTAGTGGAGCACTTCCTTGAGCAGGTACCTAGGCTTACAGGATCTTTCTGAGGCAGGTCAGAAGTGTCTGTAGTCATTTCTGCCGGTCATACAATGTCAGTGCTCAGCTGGCTGACATTCAAAGGAATGCAATCTGCCCACCAACTGCCTCAATTTGTGACATGCCCACCAGGTGAACTCAACCTCGGCAATGCTGCGTGCGGCAGCACACCACAGCAGATGGCCATCATGAGTACCTGTGTGAGTATGGCACCCAGACAGGGTCAGGGGAGCTTGGCTTCTTTTCGCCACACCAATGGCTACTGATAAAGGATGCATGCACTGTCCTGTCACCATTTGAAGAGGCCACGAGGATGTTGAGCAGCGACAATGCATGCATCAGTGATTCTGTCCCTCTTGTCTTCGTGTTGGAGCACATGCTTTGTAGAATAATGGACAGGTCACTTGAGACAGAACGGCAGTAGGAAGAGGAGGACTTCCTTACCTCTCAAGGCCCCCTTTATCCAGATAGTATTCCTGTGGGCCCGCCAAACACACAGGAAGAGGAGGAGGATTGTGTCAGCATGAACATGGAGGATAACACTCGGCAGCCGTCTTCAAGGTTGTATGTGGCTGGGAGGAGGTTGTTACGGATCATGCGATCCTTAATGGCCCAGAGGACTCAGAATCTAATGCCTCTGCAAACTTATGCAGCATGGCCTCCCTGATTCTGCAAAGCCTGCGAAAGGACCCTAGGATTGGTGGTATCAAGGAGAGGGATCATTACTGGCTGGCAACCCTTTTTGATCCAGGCTACAAGGGTAAGGTTGCAGAACTCATCTCAGGGAGCAGAGCATGAAACATCCTCAGGAGGCCTTGAAGAAAGGTTTGTGCAATGCATTTCCAGACCCTGGGAGGTTACAATTTCCTGGTGCTGGACAATGTGTTGCTGAGGCTTCGTTCAGTTAGAGAAAGAGCGGAGGAGAATGCGGCCTGCTGACCGATGCCTTTAGACAATTTTTCAGTCCTCAGCGCCAAGGTCTGATAAGTTCAAGCAACTGTCACCAGCGTCTGCATTACATGGTGGAAAGATATATATGGGCAAGAGCAGACTTGGAGACCTTTCCTGGTTTAGGGGTCTTGAGGATGGACCACTGGCCAGATCTTGCTCAAAGGCCCAATTTTTTTGCCCCTGTTTAACAGGGGCATGTAATTACAATTTTTGATCCAATATTTTACAGCAGGGCCTGTTCTTGCACCCACCAAGAGTAACTGTGAGGGCTTACAGTGTTGTGTCACCACCATTAAATGCCCAATTCTTCTGCCCCTGTTTAACAGGGGCATGTAATTACAATTTTTGATATAGTATTTCAGAGCAGGGCTGGTTCCTGTGCCCATCAAGAGTAACTTACAGTGTTCTGGTACCACCAACACCTAAGGCCCAATTTTCTGTAGAGTATATAGGGCAGGCCATTTTTTTTAAATTTGGGTGCGGGACCCACGATTTTCATGTACTGTATATTGCCAGGACCCGACAATACAGTACAGCTGCAAGCAGTTTTAAATTACATTTTTTCCTTTAGAAATTACATTTTGCTGTGGTACTGTTCTAACATGGGAAAATGTGCCACTTTACAGGATACTATAGACACCCCCAGGCAAAACTATTTAAAGGAACATTACATTTTTATTGTTTCACTTTAAGCATTAGTAAAATCGCTGCTCCCGAAAAAGCTGCAGTTTTTAAAACTTTTTTTGCATTGATACATGTCCCTTGGGGCAGTTCGAAAAAACGTTTTGCCCGTTTGCATGTTCTGCTGCGAACTGAACTGGGGGGTGTTCGGCTTATCCCTATTGTTAAGCAGTGGACTAGAAAGCCGGCTGAAGCATCCTTAACAACTGATGACTCATCATCTGTCAGCTGAAATGTAAGTAAAACAATGCAATAGAAAATTGCAATAACAAATCCCAGCATTCCAGGAAAGGGGGTGATGAGCGAGCATCCCCCCTCTGAACCATACCAGGCCACATGCCCTCAACATGGGGGATGCTTTGGGGCAACACCTTGTCCCTATGTTGATTGGGACAAGGGTCTCTTCCCCATAACCCTGGGCTGTGGTTGTGGGGGTCTGCAGGCAGGGGGCTCATCGGAATCTGGAAGCTACCTTTAAAAAGGGGGCCCATAGATCCCCCCCTTTATGTGAATGAGTATGGGGTACCCTACCTATTCACCAAACATGTGTAAAAAATGAATAACAATAGATAACAAGTTTTTGACAATTCCTTTATTAAAAAATAAAAAAACAATGTCCCCTGATGTAGATCAATCTCACACCGCTCGCCGCACCTGAAAATAAAAGAAAAAGGAAACCCTCCGGGCTTCGTCAAGCGCTCCCCGCGGACTGCTTGTTCTTCTGTCTGAGAATTCTTAAATAGTAAACGGGAGGAGTCACTCAACGATGTCAGTGGGTGACCCCACCCCCTTGTGATGTCACAGCCTGGGGCATATTTTTTCCGGTGTGGCAGGCGGCGTAAGATGGATCTACATTGGGGGACATTGTATTATTATTAATTGTGTTTAATAAAGGACTTGTCAAAAAGAGAGTCTACTGTTTTTCTTAATTAAAATGTTTTTTTTGGTAAATGAGTAAGGGTGCAGTGTACCCCATACTCAATCCGCAGACCCCCCACAACCACAGCCCAGGGTTGTGGGGAAGAGACCCCTGTCCCCATCAACATGGGGACAAGTTGCTTTGGGATGGGGGGCTGAGCTTCCCTGCCCCAAAGCACCCCCCCAATGTTGAGGGCATGTGGCCTGGTGTGGCTCAGGAGGGGGCGCTCACTGCTCGCCCCCTGTTTTCCTGGTCTGTTGGGCTGCATGCTCAGATAAGGGTCTGGTATAAATCTTGGGGGGAGACTCCACACTGTTTAAAAAAAAAAAATTGCCGTGGGGTTCCCCTTAGAATCCATATCAGACCCAAAGGGCTTGGTATGGATTGGGGGGACCCCACGCAGTTTCTTTTTGAAATTTTCTATTGCCAACATTGTTTTGTAATTTCAGCTGTCAGTGGGGAAGCCCGCTGACAGCTGATAAGTCACCGGTGTTAAGGACACAATGGCTAGCTTACCAGCCCGCTGCTTAACAACCAGCTATTCTTCACAAAGAATTTGAATTGATCGATGATTTCTTGACTGATCCAAATTCCAATCGTTAGAAAATTGATAAACGGAACTAAATTTTATGAAAATGAAACAAAATTTAACGAAAAGCAAACTAAAATACTAAACTAAAACAAAAATAAACTAATTCTGAAACAACACTAAATGAGTGTCTACAGCACTTTGCTGCATGGATCCCCTCCTGGCCTCTAAGTAGGGGTTCTCCTGGCACCCCGGCTCACTCACTCCTCTAAAACTTAAATTCCTTCAGTACCCTGGACTCTCTCCTATTTGCCTCAGCTCTCTTGGTCTCCCAGACTCTCTTAGCTGTCCTAAATCTCTCAGTCCAATGGGCATGGAATCTCTCCAACATGGAGTGCTGTCTCCCGAGTAGATCAAATTTGTCTCCAGACAGGACCTGTATTCAGATTGGGAGCACACCTCCCTTCTAGCTGGCGCCCTGAATTCCCAGTACTGCATTATAAGGGCTGTGTGCACCTGGACACACACCCTGCATGTCTTTAACAAGATCTGGACACTGGGTTGGAGATTTCTTCCCACCAAAATCCATAGAAAAATCGGTACTCTTGAGACCCGCACTCTGCATACGTACAAACTCTGTGTTCCTTTTCCAACCATTTTTACAGTGGCAGGGGCTTGCACTGCCACACCTTAAAACGGAGCTCCATCCAAAAGGGGAAGTTCCATGTTAAGCATTCCCCCCCTCCCTCCTATGCCACATTAGGTATGTCATTTTTTTGGCGGGGGGGGGGCAGTTATTTAGTTTTGACAGCATCACTCGATCATTGGGAATTGCGAAATTTTGTAATTTGTAGATTTGTAATCCTGGCGCCGGGGAGAGGCGAGGGAGAGAAGTGAGGGTTCGGGTGGCCGCATCACTGGATCCTGGGACAGGTAAGCGTGTTTATTAAGAGTCAGCAGCTACATCTATACCGGCCCTTTGGGTGGGACGAGTGAGTGCCACCCTCCTACAATTCCTTTACTAAAAATAAAAAAATGTCCCCCAATTTTGATCCATCATTAATCACAACACCCACCGCACCACCGATCCTAAAAAAGAAAAAAGCTCCGCCTGTGATGAAGACTAATTGCCCACTGCCTGGTCCACTGCCTGACAGTTCTTAAATAGGTAAGGAGCAGATCCACCTGCCGATGTCACCTGGTGGCACCGCCCCATGTGACATCAACGACCCATCATCACAAGGGGGCAGTGCCACCAGCCCCCCCTTTCCTTTCCTGCCAGACTGTATGCTCGTAAAAGGGCCTGGTATTGATTGGGGGGGGGCTCCACACCGTTTTTTTTAACATTTTGGTATTACCAGCAATGGCGTTCAGCCAGGAAATTTAAACATCATTTGTTTTTCTTTATATATGTCAGTTTTGCTGCAGCAGGTTCTATACACGGTACAGATGTGCCACTTTACAGGCAGACTAAGGGGACCCCCTATGCACTATATTTAACCACTTAAAGACCTTAGGTGTTTTTCAGATTTGGTGTTTGCAAGACTAAAACAGTTTTTTTACTTAAAACCCCTAAACATTATATATATTTTTTTTCTAACACCATAGAGAATAAAATGGCGGTCATCGCAATACTTTTTGTCACACCGTATTTGCGCAGCGGTCTTATAAGCGCACTTTTTTGGGAAAAAATTCACTTTTTTTAATTAAAAAAATAAGACAACAATAAATTTGGCCCATTTTTTTATATATTGTGAAAGATAATGTTACGCCGAGTAAAATGATACCCAACATGTCACGCTTTAAAATTGCGCCCGCTCGTGGCATTGCGTCAAACTTTTACCCTTAAAAATCTAGATAGGCGACGTTTAAAAAATTCTATAAGTTGCATTTTTTGAGCTACAGAGTAGCTCTAGGGCTATAATTATTGCTCTCGCTCTAACGATCGCGGCGATACCTCACTTGTGTGATTTGAATACCGTTTTCATATGCGGGCGCTACTCGCGTATGCGTTCGCTTCTGCGCGCGAGCTCGTCGGGACGGGGCGCTTTAAAAAATATTTTTTTTTGTTTTCTTATTTAATTTTATTGATTTTATTATTTTTTACACTAAAATATAAAAAATAAAAAAATGATCACTTTTATTCCTATTACAAGGAATGTAAACATCCCTTGTAATAGAAAAAAGCATGACAGGTCCTCTTAAATATGAGATCTGGGGTCAAAAAGACCTCAGATCTCATATTTAGGCTTAAATGCAAGAAAAAAAAAAAAAAGGAAAATGTGTCATTTAAAAAAATGACAGAAAAAAAAATTGTCTCTTTAAGAGGCTGGGCGGGACTGACGTTTTGACGTCACTTCCGCCCAGCAGAGCTATGAGGACGGGTGGGGGCCATCTTGCCCTCACTCAAGTCCTCACTCTCCAGGCGGCAGCATCGGATCTCCTCCGCCGCTACCGACGGCTCCGGTAAGCGGCGGAGGGCGCGGAAAAGCGGCGGGAGGGGGGGGGCCCTCTCCCGTCACCGATAATGGCCATCTCGCGGCGAATCCGCCGCGGAGACCGCCGTTATCGTTTACAAGGCCGGCCGCTGAAAACATGGATATCTCAGTTGTGGCAGCAGCTGCTGCCGTTACTGAGATATCCATGTTTAAAAAGAGGACGTACATTTACAATACGTGGGTCGGGAAGTGGTTAAAACAATTTTTCATTTTTATTGTTTCACTTTAAGCATCATTAAAATCACTTGTGAAACAGAAATGACAAACAAAAGATAGGCACTACTTCTGTCAACCTTGCAAATTGAAACATAATATCAAAAATCATCCATTAAACAAGTCCCATCAATGTGATGATTAATATTCAAAGAACAACTCCATTCACCAAGCAGAAGAGAAAGGTGCCTTAAATATTTCTGTCCATGCAGCCTTTGTTCTATCTAGCAATTCAAAATGGATGGCTCTCAAAGATTTGTCCAATTCTACTATCCAAGGATCTCTCTCTCATACACTCTCAAAATGGGAATCCAAAAGAAAAATAACATATCACAGTTCAGTATCTTTAATATAAATAAGTGGCAGTAAAAACACTTACATAAATGGTGCTAGAGTTAGCACTAACATAAACAGACTTGTGTTGTATCTCGATTCTGCATACGTACTCGAGGGGAAACCGAAAGTGATTTCAGCTATGGCAATTTTTTTTTCAAACATTTTCTGCATTGATACATGTCCCCCAGGGCAGTACCCAAGCCCCCATACCCTTTTTATGTCCAATAACTTGCATCTAAGCCTTTCAAATTAGGGACCTTTTGATTTTTCAAGTTCAGGTCTCATAGACTTTAATAGGTTTTGCGGGTGTTCAGCTCAACTCTAGTCTCAAGCTGAGTCTGTGCTATACTGCTGTTAAAAAAAAAACAAAAAAAAACTATCACACATCTATAAAGAATGCCGGTGTTCTTTTAGAAATGTCCATTGCACTTCAAGAGGCATCCAGCTGTCGGAGCACAATAAAAATGGAGGAGGGGGAAAAAGTTGGGATGATAGCCCGGTCACAATGTTATTTTTTTAGTTTTGGATTGAGAGGGAAAAGTTAAAATCTTGTCAGGTTTATATTTTTGTGCGTGAACTCATTGGGGATATTTTAATGTACTTGCTTTCCTGTGACACAAAGACAAGAAATTGGGGGCGCAGTTACTAGGAGAGGAGAGGCACAAAGCTATACATTGTAAATACATTGTCAGCGTTTACAGAGCCTCCCTATTCTATGAAAAATGTGTATTTCATTTTGTCTTTTCTGACAAAAGTGAAATTATTTTCCCAAAAATGTACATAGTTTGCAATAAAAATATGAAAGAGTGCAAAATTCTGTTATTACTTCATTCATTCATTGTGATTCCAATCAACAGTCTTGACATTCTTAACATGACAAATGTGTGACACCTTACCTAATCAAGTTTGTTTACATGCCAGCTCCCAGCCTACAGCCTTAATTCAGAAGAGGAACCAGTGGATTTCCCATCTGTATTTCCACCAAAACCAGGTATATATTTTGTCTTTACTAAGATATGGTGTATGGGGATGCCAAAGTGGGTACAATGAAGGTTGTAATCTGAATCAAACATGGTCCTCTCTTAGGCTCCATTCACGCCTGAGGGTACTGGAATTGTGGGCAGAATCGTGCGATTCTGCCTGCAATTCCAGAATTATGGTAAAACATGAGAAACGTTTGCAATGGCATTATTTCTTAATGGCACCTCAAATGGGGTACAATTTTGCCACGATTGTCGAATGACAAAACTCGCTAAAACCACAGCAAAAATCGTGATGCCAAATGCAGCTGGCTCTGTGCCAAAATGTTGCTTTTTTGGCACATTTTTGGAGTGGAGGGAGGCCCATTCAAATTAATGTGCCACTCTGAAAACACGTCACAAAAACACACAAAAAAACAAGGTGCAGCAGGTGTCGCTGTAGTATGCTGAGGTGTGAATGGAGCAGGGGCGGACTGACCATTGGGATTCCCGGGCACTGCCCAAGGGCCCCATGCCTCTAGGGGGCCCCATCAGGGTTGCCAGGCTTAATAAAACCAGGGACAGTATGTAAAAATCTGTGTTTTTTTTTACATCTGTCCCTGATATTTCCGAAACCGTGGTGGCCATCTGTAAACCTGGGGGCCCCATAATCTTCTATTGCCCGAGGGCCCCATGAGTTGTCAGTCCACCCCTGGAATGGAGCCTTATGCTTGTACACACGATCGGAATTTCTGATGAAAAAAGTCCGACGGAATTTTTTCACCAGATATTCCGACCGTGTGTGGGCCCCATCGGACTTTTTTCCGTTGGAGTTTAGAAATGGAACATGTTTTATTTTTTCCAAAAATCCCGATCGTCTGTGTGGAACTCCGAAGGAGACAATAAAACACGCATGCTCAAAATAAATTAGGAGACGGGAGTGCTCGTTCTGGTAAAACTAGCGTTCGAAATGGAGATGGCACATTCGTCATGCTGCAAATTATTGCATCGTTTAATGCAGCGCATTCTTTTCTTCTTTCTAATGCTAGAATAATGTTATTTTTTTGCTGCTGATATTCACACCAATTCTGACCAACTATTTTCTTTATTGTTTCTTGTGATCTCATGAATATTCTTATTTGATTTTAAAGCCAGATCTCAAAAAAATTAATAAATTGTGATTTGAATCAAGATCTCCTATTTTTTTGGTGGGGTTTTAATATTTTCTTGTGATCTCCATTTTTATTCTATGGTCAAGTTACCCCAACAACATTTATTATCTTGTATTTTTTTTACCTCAAGGAGGTTGTTTGGTGTCCCTTGTTAATTTGGCATTGTATTTATGAAATGTACCTTCCTAGTCACAAACAAACTGTCCTTTTTAAGAAAAACACATAGGCAACTAATTAAAGTAGATCAAATATCCATTTATTCTGGTTCAAAACTAAAGAGGAAGCACAACGATGGAGAAATTGATCGAATTTGCGTAGCCTTTGGACCCCAAGGCAGACGTGAAGTGTGTTGAAAAAAAAATAACTTGAGGAATCCATATAATTGGGAGCACAATCTGGTCCCCAAATCCCAGAAATCAGGCACAGCAGCAGAAGACATATATGTCCCCAGTCTGTGGTACTACAACAAACAGCAAGAAGAGAGGCGCCTCTAATGCAGCATACACACCATCACTTTATGTGATGAAAAAAAAACGTAATTTTCTGTAAAAAATTACCTTTTTGAAACTTCAATTTTCAAAGACGAAGTTGCCTACACACCATCGTTTTTCTCACAATGTTCTAGCAAAGCGAGGTTACGTTCCACCACGTTTTTCCATTGAAGCTCGCTTCATAACTAGCTTCTGGGCATGCGCGGGTGTAAAAACTTCTTTTTAAACGACGTTTTTTGCTACACACGGTCAATTTCTGTGAAGTAAAAAACAACGTTTTGAAAAACGACACATAAAATTGAAGCATGCTTCAATTTTTTTTGGTCGTTTTTTACAAGACATAAAACGACGTTTTCCCCCACACACGGTCAATTAAAGTGACGTTTTTAAAAACGTTGTTTTTTTTCATCACATAAAGTGATGGTGTGTACGGGGCATAAGAGTAGACGTTGGATAAACACTTTAATTAGCATATAGTATATGCACTCACATTCGGTGTGTAAAAACGAGTATATCAATTTCCAAATGAAGTCAGGGTGACCACTTCTATGACCTGCTTCCTGAATTCAAGCAGCTACAGTGGTGCTCGCTGGGCTGGTATCACTCCATCAGGTGGAAGCCGGCGTCTGGAGGAACTCTGCGTCAGACCGAGGCTTAAGAAGCAAAGCAGGGATGGCTGCAGGGAGATGGCGTCACCTGGTAATGGACGCGTTTCCTAAGCTGGCGCTCTGCGATGGTAAGGCAAACCGCACTCCTTTTTCAACAACAGACTGATTGGAATGAATGGCATGGGCTCAATAATAAGGGAGAGCCGGGGGATTGGCTCAGAACAGGGAGAAGGAGAAATGTAAAACCAGGGACAGACTATACTAATGGAGTGGCAGGCCTAAAAACATGCAATAAAAGACAAAAAATACATACGATACAGTACACAATATGGCTGCATGAATAAACCACAGAAAACGCTAATAAAAACATATATAATAAATTAGCATGTTAAACATTATAACATCTTGAACACCACTTTACAGAGAAACAATCTGTTAGTAGTAATTCTAATTGGACAGCAATTAAGGCCTCTATAAGTAATCCAGAGGATTATTACTGATTGCTGCATCCTGAGGCTTTCTGAGTGAAGGAGAGCAGTAGCAGAAATACTTCTGAAGAGGTGAGGTGCTGTTGATTTTTCTGTGTGATAAAAATCAAAAAGAGACAATTGTTTTCTGCTGTAGGATCAGCAGTGTCTACCCAGCAGTAGGCTGTGCTAGACTCCATAGATAGGTTCCTGTGTGGTGAAGGTAGACGCCCCAAGTGGCCAGGGTTTATTTTATGTTTGATTTTGTTTATGCTGTTTCGATGCTTGCACTTGTTTCCAACAAGATGGAAGAATAAACCAAAACAGAAAACGCTAATAAAAACATATATAATAAATTAGCATGTTAAACATTATAACATCATGAACACCACTTTACAGAGAAACAATCTGTTAGTAGTAATTCTAATTGGACAGCAATAAGCAAGAACAATTTCTCATTGGCAAGGAGATAGCGATCTAGGCTATGTGTATACATAAATATAAATATGGGAGAAATAGTAAGTATATCTTAATGTATAATTAAATTATTGTAAATAATAATAGGAAAAAATTGGAGAAACAGGAAATAATCTATGTGTGCTTGTGACAGGAAGTCAGGTAAATCTGTCACAGATGGGAGATAAATGTCTGCCTTGTTTGGACAATACACCAATTATTATCGGGTGTCGGCTGCAGAAGTAGCCAAAAAGGTTTTAAGGCGTTGAAAAACTTCAGCTGTTCAGAATGAGGCAATTAAGGCCTCTATAAGTAATCCAGAGGATTATTACTGATTGCTGCATCCTGAGGCTTTCTGAGTGAAGGAGAGCAGTAGCAGAAATACTTCTGAAGAGGTGAGGTGCTGTTGATTTTTCTGTGTGATAAAAATCAAAAAGAGACAATTGTTTTCTGCTGTAGGATCAGCAGTGTCTACCCAGCAGTAGGCTGTGCTAGACTCCATAGATAGGTTCCTGTGTGGTGAAGGTAGACGCCCCAAGTGGCCAGGGTTTATTTTATGTTTGATTTTGTTTATGCTGTTTCGATGCTTGCACTTGTTTCCAACAAGATGGAAGAATAAAACAAAAACTTTGTTTTCAACCGTCTTCGACTGCCTTTCTGTATAGTTCCGTGTGTAGTGAACCCATCCAGAGGGTCACACACCCCCGCTACCTAGCTAATCCCTTACACATGGTGGAGAATGCGGGCAGTCTAGACGGTGGAATCCGGGTCCTTGATCCATGGTGAGTCGCAGCAGGAACTACTGCTAGCTGTGTGTGGCAGCCAGGTGAACTGCATTGCGCAGAAGTTTATTTTGACAGACTGTGTTGCATACAGGTGGTGCACCTGTGAGATTTTGTTTTCCTTTTTATTGCTATGAACTGTGTAACAAGCTGCTGTGCATGCGACTGCAAGGATGAGGCAGTCAAAACACAAGAAGTTCATGTTAAAACACGTTAAAGGAGAAGTGAGCTCAGCGTGGCCTGAGATGTCTCCACCTAGGAGGGCCAGTCAAAAGGGGCCAGTGGTGTATGAGACTGTGAATGAGTGGTTCAAGTGGAACCAGACTAAAGAGTCGGATGCAGTGCAAAGGGCTGAAATAGTGGCCTCTGACTATATGCAACCCATGCTACCTACAGAGGAGGTTGGAGACTTCCTGGAAAAATTTGAAAAAGATGCTGTAAGGAGGAAATAGCCTAGAGACTGGTGGCCAAAATTGCTGCAAACCTTATTACTGGTAGAGTAACGGTCGGTTTACCATTTGATAGACAGTGACCACGATGATTACTGCCAGCTTAAAAAGGAAATCCTCCTTAGAGGAGAGTTCAGTCGCATCATGGGCCGCCAGCAATGCTCCAGGTCATCACCTATAGCAATGGGAGAGGCATCATGGCGACAACAAAGCACCAGTCAAGCAATGGCTCAGGTGAGCATGTGTGTGCATCAGCGTACCAGCCCTGCGTTTTCTGCAAACATATCGGTTGTCACCCCTGGCAACAGTGGCAAGAAGTCTGTGTGGCCGGCAAGGGGTACCAATGAGCATGAGGAAAGTAAAGATGTGTATTATGGCCGCTTATGTGAAGTGGTCAGCCCAGAAAGGACACAACAGTCTGTAACCACCATGAGGTGTAGCCAACCATCTTTGGAGTGCTGGTCTGCTGTTAACCCTAGCAACAGGGATCCTGTGTTACATGCAGGGGGTGTTGGTGGGTCTGGAAAGGCTGCAGTGTTTCTCCATGACCACATGAAAAATTCAGCCTATGGAGACACCACAGATAAGAGACAACGCACTAAAATGAAGGCTATGACAACGGCTACAGGAATTGGTAAGACTGTTGCCGTTTATGGGACAGAACCCAATGGAGCGGAAGTGTTTTCAGCGGGGAGATCCGCAGTACAGGTGGACTTGCTACAGTGTGCTACCCAGAGTAGGGGGGAGTCACAGGGTAAAGTCCAACTGTCAGCAGCACTAAAGACGATAAAGGACATGGGGACTCTGTATGTACCTGGTGGAATCCAGCAGAGGGCTGGAAGAGCTGTACTAGGGGTGACCAAGGAAATCTGTATACCATGTTCCCTAGTGACAGAGATAGGTGCTGTGGGGTTGCCCAGGGAAACCTCCCAGAAGCCCACAGTGTTGGAGCGGAGGGTTTCCCAGGTCAGCGGTAGAGCTGCTTAAGTGGGTAAGGGACCATCCACAATAGCTACAGCTATGTCTAAGTGTCATGATGATCCTCTAAATGTTGAGAAATGTATTTCTGGAAATGTCATATTTGAGAGTAATATTGATGATATGTTTACTAAAAAGGATGGGAGTAGGATATCTTCCGTGACCACCAGAGGCAGAGCTGCAGGGTTGTCCATGGAAACCTCCCGGGATCTCCCTGTGTTGGAACTGGAGGTTGTCCAGGACCGCTCTGGCACTACTCTGGGGCAACAAGGAGGGACTGCACCACACAATGAGAGTGTGTGGGTGCAGACCACCCGCCTGGTATGTGACCAATTTGGTGAAAATGTATTCATCCTGTAAAAGCTAGTAGTGTAAAGCGGGATGTGATGGTAGCGCCACCAGAACAATCTGGTCAAAATAGTGTGTTGCACCCTACGGTTTGTGGCGAAGCATCGTCCCAATGTGACATAAGTGAAACTGTGCTTGTTCAATGTGATGCATACAGAGATGACAAATGTACTGTATTGGGTAATGAGGCCCAGATTCCTTTGGTGCCTCTTGGAACAGGGAATGCAGCGCTGCAGAATGCCTGTCAGTACCACTGACTGGGACAGCTGGGCCAAACAATTGCTAGCCATGCTGGATAAGGCTAGGTTACATAACACAGATGTGGACATAACACCTGCTATGCCCAATGGAGGGACTGCAGGGTGGCCAGTGACCAAGGGCGTGTTGGCCCCTGCAGAGATTGATCCCCTCCAGTCAGAAGGACCGGTTAAGGGAGCATGCATGGCAGTTGTGTTATCTGCAGCCCAACCGCTGGAAAATAGTGAGCGCAAAAATGGCAATGTGACTTATGACCTGCAGCGGCTCACTGATGCTGTGACAGAAGGGATAAATGTGAGACGTACATCTGACGGCGCTTCAGTTGAGCACCAGGCTCGCAATACCGCCAGTGAGGTGGAGGTTGTTGAAAATGTCTCTACCTTTCCAGTTTCAGTGGATGAGCCCCTCCACGTCATTGATAAGGGAAAAGTCCCTAGAAGGGTCTGGTATGTAGATGCGGGTCGCATTAAGATGACTAATGTGTTGTTGAAAATGCTTGAAGTCCAAAAAGCGCATTTGCTGTACACTTGGGTGTCTCCACCGTGTTCGGACAAGGTGGTACTGCGTAGTATCAGTAGGTGGAGCCAAGTTGTACAGGCTATGCTTAATGTTATTCACAAGAGGAACTGGTTGATACCAAATTTGTTAGCAGTGTGGCAGATGGTCTCAAGGTTCTCTGAGAGGGTGCTTCCATTTGAACATTTGAAAACATCAGAAGTCTCTCCGCCTGATGCAGTGACTAGGAAAATTTCTGCTGATGCAGTCCAAAGTGCGGCTGAGCGGTGGTCAGTAGAGGGCACGGACACTGCCTCACCCACTAGACTTCACATGAAGGAAGGGACTGAAATGGACATGGCAATAGAAGAGATTTTTCCCGTCAGTCGCAAAGGTACAAATTAAAGTATCCGGAGTTGGTTTCTACAAGGGTTTAGTTGCCATGGGTAACCTCAGACAAGTTGTTAAACCAAAAAAAACTGTTGTAATGGGAAAATCTGGTGTCGCTGAGAGAAAAGGTGGTTCCCCATCAGGCGAAGTATTGGGAACAGGTTCCCTACATCAAAAAAGGGGGATTCCCAGGGAGAGTCAGGGTAGGACTTACCTGGAAGCGCACCCGAAAAAAAGGTTGGGCCTACGCAGATGACAGCCTGGCAACCTGTGTCCCAACCCTAGGGTTGAAACAAGAGAGGGGGGGTATGCGACAGGAAGTCAGGTAAATCTGTGGATGTTGTCACAGACGGGAGATACATTTCTGCCTTGTTTGGACAATACACCAATTATTATCGGGTGGCGGCTGCAGAAGTAGCCAGAAAGATTTTAAGGCGTTGCAAAACTTCAGTTGTTCAGAATGAGGCAATTAAGACCTCTATAAGTAATCCAGAGAATTATTACTGATTACTGCATCCTGAGGCTTTCTGAGTGAAGGAGAGCAGTAGCAGAAATACTTCTGAAGAGGTGAGGTGCTGTTGATTTTTCTGTGTGATAAAAATCAAAAGGAGACTATTGTTTTCTGCTGTAGGATCAGCAGTGTCTACCCAGCAGTAGGCTGTGCTAGACTCCATAGATAGGTTCCTGTGTGGTGAAGGTAGATGCCCCAAGTGGCCAGGGTTTATTTTATGTTTGATTTTGTTTATGCTGTTTCGATGCTTGCACTTGTTTCCAGCAAGATGGAAGAATAAACCGAAATCTTTGTTTTCAACCGTCTTCGACTGCCTTTCTGTATAGTTCCGTGTGTAGTGAACCCATCCAGAGGGTCACACCCCCCCGCTACCGAGCTAATCCCTTACAGTGCTATATATGTATGCGGTAAATACCCACATAATATGGACAAGATAGAAATAGTACAACGGTCATTGATGATTTACAATAGAAATTATTACCATAGGTATTAAAAAAGGGGAAGATAATTTTTTTTTTTTTTTAATTCATGGAAATTTTGGTTTCTGTGCAGTTTTTGGCTGTGTTGACAAATATTTGACACAGATCAGCCCCTGCTGCAGCCTCTCACCTTGTGACTTGTTACAATTTTTTTTTATATATGGTATAGAAAAATGGTTGATAATCCACAGTGTATATAAACAAATATGGACTAATACACATTAAAAGAAATAGAATCAGATAAAAATGACCCACTAAAATATATACATATGACATATATGACATATATATGTACACATGACTTGCCTACAAAATGAATGGCTATAATCACTGAATCTTAGCACTATCAATACTTACAAATTAGAACCCGCCTCCCCCATTTAAAATAAAGAATCCTGAAGTAAAAACAAGTACAAAGTTAGAACTTATAAAAAATGTAAAAAAGTAGATGACTTAAATGATTAATATCTATAGAATGACTGTATTATAATAATAATATATATATCTATATCTACACGATGGTCGAGATTTCGATTCCCTCGTTTATCCCACCAGGCGAAAGTGCATCAAGGATGTAGATCCAGAACAATTCTCTGACACAGAGGGCCAGATTCTCAAAAGGCTTACGACGGCGCAACGCCATTTGCGCCGTCGTAAGTCCTAATCTGGCCCGCCGTATCTATGCGACTGATTCTTAGAATCAGTTACGCATAGATATCCATTAGATCTGACAGGCGTAAGGCTCTTACGCTGTCAGATCTTAGGTGCAATTTTTTTCCCGCCGCTAGGTGTCGCCGACGTCGTTTTCCCCGTTGTCTATGCAAATTAGCTATTTACGCGAGATTCCCGAACGTACGCGCGGTCGACGCAGTGAATTTACGACGTTTCCGTAGCATTTGCAACACGTAAAGTTGCCCCTGCTATATGAGGGGCAACCAATGTTAAAGCGGTGGTTCACCCACACTAACAACATTTTAGCATTAAATTAGGCATAGTAGCGCGAGCTACAGTATGCCTGTATTGATTTTTTTAGCCCGGTACTCACTGTGCAATCCTATATAGAAGATTCCGACTCCCCGCGGGGAATGGGCGTTCCTATCAAGAGGGAGGATGATTGACGGCCGGCTATGGCACATCACGCTCCCGAAGATAGCCGGAACAGGTCTCGGCTCTTCACGGCGCTATACGGCGCCTGCGCACAGACTATGCGCAGGCGCCGTGAAGCGCCAAGTCCTATTTCTGCTATTTCCGGAGAAGCGTGACGTGCCATAGCCGGCCGTCAATCATCCTCCCTCTTGATAGGAATGCCCATTCCCTGTGGGGAGTCGGAATATTCTATATAGGATTGCACAGTGAGTACGGGGCAAAAAAAATCAATAGAGGCATACTGTAGCTCGCGCTACTATGCCTAATTTAATGCTATAAAAAAAAATGTTTCATTAGGGTGAACCACCGCTTTAAGTATGGCCGTCGTTCCCGCGTCGAAATTTAAAAATGTACGTCGTTTGCGTAAGTCGTCCGTGAATGGCGCTGGACGCCATTTACGTTAACGTCGAAACCAATGACGTCCTTGCGACGTCATTTAGCGCTATGCACGTCGGGAAATTTTAGGGACGGCGCATGCGCAGTACGATCGGCGCAGGAACGCGCCTAATTTAAATGATCAACGCCCCCTACCTGGATCATTTGAATTAGACGGGCTTGCGCCAGAGGATTTACGCTACACCGCTGCAACTTTACAGGCAAGTGCTTTGTGAATCAAGCACTTGCCCGTAAAACTTGCGGCCGCGTAGCGTAAACGAGATACGTTACGCCCGCACAGTTTTACTCCAATCTACGAGAATCTGGCCCAGAGTGTCTTAAAACGTTCTGCAACTGAAAGGGAACTAGGTATCTGCTCGATGACCCACACTTGCAGGCCATCGGTAGATTTCTTTTGTGCTTTCAGAAAATGTTTGGGGACGCTATGTGGGTCGATACTGCCTTAAAAAAAAACGTCTATGCTCCCCAAATCTAGTCCTGAGGGCTCGTATGATACGGCCTACATAAATGAGTCCACATGGGCAAGTAAGTCCATAGACCACAAAGTCCCAGGAGCAATTATAAAAATCTTTCAGTGGATAGGGTTGTTAACCTTCGGTGCTGAAAGATTTTTGGCCATGTTTCACATATATGACAAGTCTTGAGCAGAGGGTCTTGCAGCACTGATACATCCCCACCAGGGGTTATGAGAGTACTGGTTTGGTAGGTATAGCTTGACTGGGCTAGGTCTACTGGGGGCAATTCTACCTTTTAAATTAGGCGCTTTCCCCGATTGGACATTAAGGGATGACTGTTTTTGAGGTTGGGGTCTTGTAATAAAATGTCCCAATGCTTAGCCAGTATATTTTAAAATTTTTTTCGATTTTTTTAACTGAAAGTGGAAAGTGGTGGTGGTGTTTTTACTTCAGGATTCTTTATTTATTTATTTTTTTATTTCACAAATTCTTTATTGGGTGAATAACAGTGTACCATACATAGTACAAAATACAATAAGTAGGCAATTTGATAAGATAATTTTGGCATAGATAGAATACATCCATACAGTCATTACAAGCATTATCTTTGGTAATCAAGCATAAATAGCAGATCTGTCACCTTAAGATGTTTTTTTCTCTTTTTCTTTTTTTCCTAACTGAAACAAAGAATATGTATACGCATGTAGTTGCATATTCTTACCGATGCATGGAATTTTTTTTTTTTTTCCCCTCTCCCCTCCTTCCTATGAAGGAGGGGAGAGGGGAAAAAAATAATAATTTCCAAGACATTTTAACCTTAGTGACAAAAGTAGATAAAGGAAAGATTATATATATACTGAAACCTAAAGTGTTTTCCTGTATTTAGACCACTTTTATGTAATAACCCGCTGATAGTTTTGGGATACCTTAAATGAAGTCCAGTTGGACCAAATCGCTGAAAATTTGACAATTCTCTCTTGGGAAATGCTGATGATTTCTTCAACTCTTTCTATGTTATTAATTCTCCTAAACCATTCCGCTTTCGTTGGTACATGGGGGAACGCCAGTGAAAGGGGATGCACTGTCGCGCCGCATTGATCATGATCATGGAGAGGGATTTCAGGTATTGTTTCTTAGGGATAGAGTTATAGTGCAGTAGATATTGAAGCGGCGTGAAGCTCAGATTCTCTGAGGTGACCTGTTTAATAGTTTCGTGTACCGATATCCAGAAAGATTGAATTAGAGGGCATGACCACCAAATATGTAGCATCGAGCCTTCCTCGCGTTTACATCTCCAGCATCTATCAGATACCTGAGGTGAGATTTTGTGTAAGGTAGAAGGGGTTCTATACCATCTGGTTATGATCTTGAAACAACTTTCTTGTGTGGCCACATTGAGTGATCCTTTTTGGGCATACAGATAGATTTTCTCCCATCTTCGGTGGACAGGGTGTATCTAAATCTCTCTCCCAAGCCTTACATGATGAACTGGAGAAGTCGTTGGAGTCCTCAAATAGCGAATTGTAAAGGGACGAGATAATGTGTCTTTGTGGAATTTTTTTGGTGCTTAGTTTCTCTAACATTGTCAAGGGTCTTGTCCAATGGTGAATATTGTCTCTCTTGGTTAAAAAATGCTTGATTTGGATGTAGTTCCAGTGTGGTAAGATACAGGGCTTGATAGTCTTGAGTAGGTCGTCTCTAGATAGGAACTTGTTATTTTTAAAGAAGTGTTTAGAAAGGACATTACCGTGAGGCCACTTATGCGCCGGGAACAATTTTTCCAGACCGGGAGGAAAGTCTGGGTTGCTTAAAAGTGGTGTTAGAGGGCCTAGCCAAGGGGAAGGATTTATGCTCTTGAAGGTATAGCGGAAGATCTCTAGAGTGGGACCTATAATGGGATGTGTTTTGATAGAATTTGAGTGATACTTGGGATTAATCCAAGGTAGATATTTTAAATCGTGAGGGGATTGAGTTTGTTCTAGGTTCACCCAATCTTTCACCCTATGATGCAGGTTCCAGTCTACAATTCTTGTTAATAGGGCAGCCTGATGATATTTTCTAAGATCAGGTAGAGCTATGCCTCCCCCATTCCTGGGCAGATTCAATCTGGAAAATCTAATTCTTGGAGGCCTGCCTCTCCAGATAAAGGAGGAACAAGCTTTACGAAAGGTAGTGAAAAATGAGAGGGGAATTTTGATAGGCATTGTTTGCATGATGTAGAGGAACCGCGGTAGGATAGTCATTTTGATTAATGAAGCTCGTCTGAACCAAGAAATATTAAGTGAATTCCATCTCTTCAGATCCTCCTGTGTTTCCTTCATTGCCGGGATGTAATTGAGATGGAAGAGGTCTTTCAGATCAGAAGAGATTTCAATTCCCAAATACTTGATGCTTCGTTTTGCCCAGTTAAATGAAAAGTTTTTTTTACATAGGTCTATTACACTGGAAGGTATTGAGATGTTGAGGGCATTAGATTTGGAATGATTTATTTTTAGATTAGATAATAAATGAAAATGTTCCAGGTCTTTAAGAAGGTTAGGTATGGTTATGTGAGGTTCTGAAAGGAAGAGGAGCAGGTCGTCTGCAAAGGCTGCCAATTTGTATGTATTATTCTGGATCTTAATTCCTTTGATATCTTCGTTTGATCTAATTTTATTTAATAGGGGTTCGAGTGTTAAAACAAATAATAGGGGGGAAAGAGGGCATCCCTGTCTGGTTCCGTTGCGCAGATTGAAGGCGCCCGACAGGTGGCCATTGACCCGGACCCTGTCGGTAGGATTAGAGTACAGGACTTTAATGTATGCTCTCATTTGAGGTAAAAAGCCAATGTGTGTTAACACTGCGTCCATGAAGTCCCAGGCCACTCTGTCGAAAGCCTTCTCGGCGTCTAGGGATAAGAAAAAGCCTTGTTTCTGTTTTGACGTTAGCCAGTGATTTATGTTGAGGGCCTTTATTGTGTTATCACGACCCTCCCTACCCGGGATAAATCCCACTTGGTCTAGGGCTACGAGAGAGGTTAGCAGGGGGAGGATCCTATTTGCCAATATTTTGGCATATATCTTTACATCAACATTTATTAGTGATATTGGTCTGTAATTGCTGACCTGTGTCACGTATTTTCCTTCTTTGGGTATTACCGTGATGTGGGCCTCTAGAAATTGTTTGGGGTTTTTTTTTTTCCGAATGTAGTGATTGAAATGTTTTCAAAAACCTTGGTTTCAGTATATCAGTAAAAGTCTTGTAGTATTGTAGGGGTAGGCCATCTGGGCCCGGGGCTTTGCCTATTTTCATCTCTTTTAGGGCTCTGTCAAATTATGGGCTGGAAATGGGATTTTCAAGTTCCTTGGCAATATTCTCTGAGATATGGGGTGGACTATATTTTCCAAGAAACACTTGGATGAGTTTGTTTCGTTTGTCTGATCCCTGTGGGCATTTCAGATTAGATGGAATATTGTATAGATCATGATAGTATAATTCGAACTGTTTAGCAATTTCCTCACTCGAAGAACGCAACTCGCCGTGCTTGTCTCTTATGTGATGAACAGTATTAGCAGTTCTCTTAGCCTGGACAGCTTTTGCCAGCAATTTACCACACTTATTTCCCTGTTCATAGTATATTCTGTGTCTCAGGATATATTGCCTTTTGACTTTCAAATTTAGTTCTTCTGACAACAGCGTTCTTGTCTTAGTTAATTCTTCGAATGTTGAAACCGCCACAGTTCTTTTATGTGTTCGTTCTAATTGGTGTATGCGTTCTAGTAGAGATTTTATTTTGGACTGTTGTTCTTTTTTTATGCTTGTCAATTTCCTAATAAATTCTCCCCTAATGACACATTTGTGCGCTTCCCATTGTGTTATGAATGAAGTGTGTTCATTTTCATTCCGTAGAAAATAATCATTCAATGTGTCCTTAAACTTTGAAATATCCACTGGATCTTTCAGTACTGTGGTATTGAGTCTCCACGTTTTAGTTATGTTGTTTCTATCTGGGAATGTAAGCGTCATGGTGATTGGGTGATGGTCAGATAAGGTCATGGACTCAATTTTTGATTTAGTCAATAGAGGTAGGTCTGGTTGTGAGAGAAGAAAGTAGTCAATTCTAGAATACTTTTGGTGGACATTAGAAAAGTAGGTATAATCTTTGGTCTGAGGGTTTAGAATTCTCCAGACATCATGCAGTGCCAGCTCCTGGAATTGGTTTTTAATTTGTTTCAAGGCCCTGTACGTTAAACTTGAAGTTCCATTTGAGGTATCGATGAGAGGATTTAGGGGGGTGTTGAAGTCTCCTCCAAGAATGAGGGTGCCAGAGGCAAAAGTTGTCAGTAGTTCTTTAATTTTGCGGAAGAAGGCTACCTGTCTAACATTTGGGGCATAGATGTTAGCGATAGTGATGGGTTGTTGGCCCAGTTTCCCTTTCAGGAAAATGTATCTCCCTTCAGGGTCTATCATGGTGTCTATTGTCTGGAATGGGGTCTGACTGGATATCAGTATCGAAACTCCTTTTGTCTTACCTATAGGGTTAGTAGCATGTAGGATTACCTGGAATCGTTTGTCTCCTAGCTTTGGGATTTTGTCCGATCTGAAATGAGTTTCCTGAATAAGAGTAATGTTAGCTTTTTGTTTTATGTATTTCATTAATTAGTTTGGTTCCTTTTTCCGGTATGTTAAGTCCTTTTGGCATTGATTAAAAAGTAGTTTCAGCGATAGAGGTATCGCTTGCGTTTTGTTTAGAATTATCAGGAGCATCATGAGATTCAGTGTCTCGATAGCTGCGTTGTCTGTCTATGCGAATATTAAAAAAAAAAAAGGGGGGAAGGGGGGGGGAAACCCCTTTAGTGTGGTGGGTGGTTAGTGGGGGCGAAAGAAGATCAAAAAGGTATTGTATATAGGGGACGGGGAGGGGAAGAACCGGGGGATAGATTTAGGCCTCGCTAATCTATCCTAAAATGTTACAATGATCCGGTTGGGTCAAGGGGTGGGGGTAGAGAACACCCCTTGTGGTGGAGGTGAAGTCTAAGTAGAACCCGGGGGAATTCAAATAAAGGGGGAGTGAATCTCTTCTATTGGTTTTGTAATTTCACTCTACTCGCTGGCGCACAGGAGCAATGCGCTGACAGAAAAAAATAAAATGTAAAGACTTAAATTTGGCCAATAATTGTTACTAGCAGTATGTGTAAAGGTTATATTAATTAAATTCACCAGTCACTAATGCATGTTTTTTCCTCTTACCCTATTCATCAGTCTTATAATTGAACTTAGGGTCAAGGTACCTTACAGGCTACGTCTTTTAATGTTATAGCAAACTTTTAGCTAATGTTTCGGTGATGTTGTCAAACTTCTGCCTACAAACAAGTGAACTATAAGCTATGGTGGATACTTAATAATTGGACTTGAGCAATATTATAAGCTCGCCACTGGAGGGTAGTGTTTTCCTATACATGTTTAAGTTGTCAAGTAAAGAGAGTGTATAAAGGATCTTAACCCACTACAGAAATTAAATGCATTTACATATTTATCCACTTCACTGTTTCCTTAGAGGATGTTATATGTTTACTGAGGCACAAGGGTATAGCCCATATGCTCATAATCTATAAGATTATGATCCGCTAACAAGCATATTATGAGCACAACTCAGCGTAAGTTTAGAACATGACCCTCGGCTACTTTTCTTAGTTTGAATTTTTTTGTTGAATAGTTCCCAGTTTTGGGGTGCCACCACAACTTAGTAACTTAGGATAAGGATAGGGCTTACCCAATACCCCCTGCTCATCCGTGTAGCAATTCAGAACGAATTATGTAACATGTCGCTGTCCTGTACTACGCCGAATTCATATACATATAAGAATAAAAAAATTTAAACTGAACAGTGTAGTGCTGAACAATGCACTAAGTATACCAGTAACATTAACAAAAACAACCCCTCTATAGGTGACGCCAAGTTTTTTAGTAAATAGTTGTGCTACCCCTATTCTCCACAGGGTGTTTATCTGTGGATGGTATGGATACCACACCCCGACCTCCATATTAAAGGAACGTGGGTTGAAAATCGCTTTTTCCTGTCAACATGAGATCTAGACATCCCTGGTCACCACATCATAGGCTAGACCAAAATTATTATTGTAGCCATGGGTATCTATACCTTAGACAACTGTCTCCAGCTTTGTCTTCTGTGGGTAATGCAATAAAAATTGTGAGATATAATGCATGCATAACCCTTGTGTTTCTTTCCTGGAGTGAAGAGCAAAGTTGTTTTCATACCTACGTACGCAAGTTCATGCACTTTTCTTGGTATATAGTCTAGTAGTCTCTGCGGTTGCAGCGGCCTTCTCCCTTCACCGTTGTCCTTATTCCTCTCCTTACCCTGCTTCCACATGCGTGTAGAGTGAGTCCCCTGCGAGCAAACAAGAAAACACAAGGAGAAAACAGCAGCGCTGGGCTCTACAAGAAGAAGATGGGACAAGAGGAGAGAGAGCAAAAACAGAGCAAAAAAGGGGGTGAATGTAGGTCTGGATGATGTGGAGGTTGTGCAGATTATGTGGGGGCTGCAGAACCTGGCATCAGAAGGAAGAAATCCTGATATTCAAGTAGGTGTTCTGGTTGAAGCATGTAACATTGCTGTATTTCAAAAGCAGTGTACATCTGTGGGATGAAGTCAGGAAAGTCATTGTTACCTTCTTGGGATTAGATGAGTTAAGTGTCCATTTGGTCATGCCGATCCATCCGGTCTCTTCGTCTTGGTGGCGAGTCGCCTTGGCCTCCCTGGGCTCCGGCTCCCCTATTGTGTTGGGGAGTTAGTGATCTGCGTCGGCGATCTCTGTTTCTTTGTGCTCTTGGGGTGCTGTTAGAGGACACCGCAATCCATGGATCATTTAACATAAAAGATTCGTACCATTCTGGAGCCTCTGTGAAGGGGACATTTAACGCCTCACAGAATGGTCGGATATCTTCAGGTGTGCGCAGAAGTGCTGTATGACCTCTCCATGTGGCTGAAAGGCAAAATGGAAATTTCCATTTGTAGGGAATTCCCCTGGAGCGGAGCATTTCTGTAATGGGACGCAGAGCCCTGCGTTGTCTCAGAGTAATATTTGATAAGTCCTGGAACAGTTTAATCTCCATTCCATTATAGATGATTCTGTTTTTTCTCTAGCTTTTTTGAGAATCGCTTCTTTAAGAGGGAAGTTCACTAAACAGCATATTATGTCTCTTGGCGGTTCATTATCCCTTCCCCTGGGCCTGAGAGCTCTGTGGATCCTTTCAAATTCAATGGGGGATTCTAGGGGTCTGTCAAGCAGATCATTAAATATTGCTGTGGCTGTCTGTTCAACAGGGTTCTGATCAGCCATTTCTGGGACCCCTCTAATTCTTATATTATGTCTCCGCCCCCTATTGTCCAAATCCTCAAGATGGCGATGAATTTCAATTAAATGGGGTTAGGTTGCATGTCAGTATGTCTTTGCACCTGCTTTAAGGCATCTGCATGACGTCCTGATGTTTGCTCCAGTGCCCCTGTTCTTGCAGCCATCCCCTGAATCTCTGCCCTAATCTCTGTAATGGCGGCAGAGAAGGAGGCCATGTCTGTAGTCATGGCCTGTAGGTTTGCCTGCAGATCGGCGAGGCTGAGGGCTTGTGGGGGCTGAGTGGTAGGGGATGTGAGGCTCTGTGAGGTGATTTGAGCGATCGCGGCGCTCCTGCGCTGTGTCCTGACCGCTGTGTGGGGTAAGGGATTTACTCGAGGGCCGCGCTTTTGGGGCGTTCTCCCGGCGGTGTCCGGAACATTGCCGGAATTGTGGCGGTGGATTGATGGCTTGGCTCCATCTGTGCCCTGGCAGGTGGGTGGCTTAGTACTGCTGTTTGTACGCCCTGATTCGTACCTTAGTGGCCGATGGTGGCGGATTTGTGCCCCTGTGCGCCGGAGGACTTGGCTCAAGCGTCCATCCTGGTCCGGAGTTAGGCCACGCCCCCCTTCTTTATTTTATATGGGGGGAACAGGTTCTAATTTGTAAGTATTGATAGTGCTAAGATTAGGAAAATGTAATTCTTACCTGAAATTTTCCTTTTCCCTGTAGTCCGTAGGCGGCACACACAATGGGTTAAGCTTTCCATCTAACCCCTAAAGGAAAGAAAACTTAAACTAGCAGTGAGACAAGTTAAATCAAATTAATCAATTAATCAAGCACAGCAAGTCCACCTGTCCTGAAGTTATAAGCCTCCCCCAAGAACACACACAGACGTATCTTATGCAGCAATAAGTAATTTTAAATGAGGGTAAACTTGTGCCGCCTACGGACTACAGGAAAAGAAAATTTCAGTAAGAATACATTTTCCTATTCCTGGGGCGTCCTACGGCGGCACACAATGGGAATTTGCAAAGCAGTGCAAGAAAGAAAGGGAGGGACATCAATGGTTTATGGCAACTTGAAGCACTCTCGAGCCAAAGGGCCGATCCCTCGGACAAACTACACATCGATTCTGTAGTGTTTTTATGAACGTGTTCGGTGAAGCCCTCGTAGCTGCCTTACAGATCTGGTCCATTGGAAACATGATACCTCTCAGCCCAGGACGCAGCTGTAGACCTTGTGGAGTGAGCTCTTAAGAGAAGAGGGGATTCTTGTCTTCTAGAAAAGTAACAGTGCTTGATGGTATCCCTTATCCATCTTGCGAGCGATGACTTACTCGCTTTTTCCATTGTTTGGGCCTTGGACTGTAGAAACAGATGCCTCGGACTGTCTGAATCCCGAGGTCTCTGTAAGTAGGTAGAGATGGTTCTTTTTACGTCCAAGAGGTGTAGGTCATCCTCAGAATCATCTTCAAACACAGGAAACACAATTTCCTGATTAATATTCGTGGACGCGGAGACTTTGGGAAGGAAACCCGGCATAGTCCTTAGAATAACTGCATCTGATAGAAACCTGAGATAGGGTTCTTTGGATGAGAGGGCCTGAAGCTCACTTATTCTTCTGGCGGATGTAATTGCTACCAGAAAGATACATTTGAAAATGAGGAACCTTAAGGATGAACTCTCCAGAGGCTCGAAGGGAGGTGATGTTAGCCTATTTAGCACTAAAGGTAAGCTCCAAGCTGGTAATGGCTTATGGAAGGATGGTCGTAATTTAATAATTGCTCTGAAAAACCTGCTGATGAGATGTTTTTTTGAAAATATTCCGTTCAGGCAGGAGTAAATGGCGGTCAACTGGACCCTCAGAGTGTTCGGCTTCAGACCCTTTTGGAAGCCCTCTTGTAAGAACTGCAAGAGAGATGCCACTTGCTCAGGAGAAGATGAATTCCTGGCGCACCAGGCCGAGTAGAGGGTCCACACTCTACTGTAGACTTTTAAGGTAGCAGGCTTCCTAGAGGCTAGAAGGGTAGCAATAACCTCCTGAGATAGGCCTTGAGCCGTCAAGGCTTTGAGTTCAAATTCCATGCCGCCAGCTGGAGTTTCTCGAGGTCTGGGTGGAGCATCTCCGATTGGAGAAGAAGGTCCTTCTGGATGCGTAACTTCCAGACCTGATCCTTTGCCATATTCAAGGCTAGCGGGAACCATGCCCTCCTGGGCCAAAATGGCAGGATTGCTATTGCTCTCACCTCCTCGTCCCGAATTTTCTGCAGCACTTTCGGGATCAGTGGAATCGGGGGAAAGATATAGACGAAAAACTTCCTCCAGCTTATCGACAGAGCGTCTATCGCTAGCGGATTCCCCACTCTGGATAGGGAGCAGAACTGGGGAAGCTTCCTGTTCTGAGAGTTGGCCATCGCATCCAAATCTGGCAGACCCCACCTGGAGGTGATCTTCCTGAAGACCAGAGGGTTCAGCTCCCAGTCTCCCGGGCCGATCGGATTCCTGCTGAGCCAATCCGCTCTCACATTGTCCACTTCTCTGATGTGGATGGCCGTTAGAGAAAGGAGGTTTTCCTCCGCCCAGAGCATGATGCGGGCACACTCCTTCTGCATGGAAGGGCTTCGTGTTCCCCCCTGTTTGTTCAGGTAGAATACTGCAGCTAAGTTGTCTGATTGTACCTGAACCGCCTTGTGGAGAACTTTGGATTTGAAATGGACGAGCGCTTTCCTGATTGCCGTGAGCTCTTTCAAGTTCGAAGACATTAGAAGCTTGCGACCAGTCTTCTTGTACCCAATGATCCTCCACATGGGCACCCCAGGCTAAGCCTGAGGCATCCGAGGTGAGGACCGTCTGAGTCGGAGCCTTGAGGGATCTGCCCTGCAGGAAACGTTGTGGGTGCATCCACCAACGGAGATCCTGCTTCACTGCCAGAGAAATGTTGATAGTTCTCTGCAAAGAGTCTGGGCTCTTGTCCCATTGGGTCAAAATGCAGTCCTGTAGCACTCTGAAATGAGCCCTGGCCCAAGGAACAGCTTCCAAGGATGATGTCATCATTCCCAGTACTCTCATTGCCTTCCTCACTGAGCAGTGATCGATTTGCAAGAGATCTTGTACCGCCTGTTGAAGATTGGTAGCCCTCTGATCTGAAAGGAACAACTTCATTTGAAGGGTGTCTATTGTGAACCCGAGGTAGGGAATGACTGGAGTAGGGTTCAGAGAAGACTTTTTTACGTTTACTATGAAACCGTGGGCGTCCAGCATTTGTAGAGTCTTGTGAAGATGTTGTTTCAACATGGCCTCTGAGGGAGCTCCCTGTCGTCGAGCCAGTCGTCTAGACAGGGTGTCACACATATCCCCTGTAGACGCAGGGCTGCAGTCAGGACCACCACCACTTTCATAAAAACTTGAGGTGTCGAGGTAATGCCAAATGGCAGGCATGTGAACTGAAAATGGAGAATCTGGAGATTGAAGAGGAGAGCGACCCGTAGATATTTCCTGTGTGCCTTGAGAATAGGGACGTGCAGGTATGCGTCCTGAAGGTCGACTGACGCTAGGAAGTCTCCTTCTTCAATGTTCGCAATGGCAGACCAAATTGATTCCTTTCTGAATTTGCGTTTGACAAAAAACTGATTTAGGTAAGACAGGTCTATTACTAGCCTCCATCCTCCTGAGGCTTTGGGTACTGGAAATATCGGGGAGTAGAGACCTTGGAATCTTTCTTGATCTGGAACCTTTTCTAGAGCGTGCTATCTTATGAAATCTTCCACCAACTCTAGAACTACTGGGTTGGAGGGCTTGTTAAGCATGAACCTCTGTGGTGGAAAAGACCCCAGCTCTAGAGAGAACCCTCTTGAGACGATGTCCGTTACCCAGGAGTCCGACAACGTCTTTTGCCAGATCTGAGAAAAAAACCTCAGCCTGCCTCCCACTGGAGGAGAGGCGCTGATGGCGTCAGGCTTCTTTGGGCTTATTGAAAGGCTGCTTCTTGGCTGTCGCTGAATCTTGCCTTTTTTTATAGTAGGACCTTCTGCCCCGAAAGGAATAGTTCCTTTTTGGGGAGTATCTGGATCTCCCGCAGAACGGTTTACTCGACCTTTTCTTCTCTAAAGGCAGCATCTTTCTCCTCATTGTAAGATTTGAGAATATCTTTCAGATGAGGGCCAAACATGGATGAAGGATGGAAAGGCATGTTAACAAAACTGACTTTTATGATATGTCACCCGACCATTGCCTTATCCAAAACGCCCTCCTGGTCGCATTGGACAAGGCGAGAGATCTGGAAAAAAAATTTAGAACGTCCACAGGAGCATCACATAAAAACTCTACGGCCGACTTCATCATGTCAACTCCTTTCAACAAAGAGTCTCTAGACACCCCTTCTTCTATAACTAGAGATAATTGACTCAGCCAGATCCTTAGGGCTCTGGCTACCGGAACTGGGGAAGCCGCAATTTTTGAGGTGGAAGCCGCCGTTAGGTAATTCTTTCGCCAGTTACAGCTTAGGTGGATTTTCCCACTCAGATGAAAATTTGGAGTCCAGCCTATAAGAGGATTTAAAGCGGGCCCCCGCATCAGATTTTCTGTCAGGATTGGCCCAGTTCTTTTTGAACCAGTCACTCAGAATGGGTTGAGAAGGGAATCTCATATCTGGGATCTGAGGAAAATAATATAGCTGAACCTTCTTTAGTCTAGCCGATACATCTTTGGAAGATTCTATAGTGTCCTTTACCGCAGACAGTAACTTGGGAATCTTATCTTTGGGTAACAAGTACAAGTCGTCATCCAAATCATCAAAAACTATTTCCGGATTGGATGAGGAGGCACTACGTTCCCCAGATGAGGAGTTAGATGCAGCAGGGGATATATCTCTGGTACTTCTCTTTCTCTTTTTGGGCACCAGAGAGTCTTTAATTTCTTTGAATGTGTTACACATTTCTCCCTTAAACCATGACAGGAAGAACTAGCATTATCAGATTGATTCAAACAAGATGCGCAGGTGTCACTTGTATATGATTCTGGCAGTGGTTGTTCACATTTGTTGCATAAGTTGCCACTTAAATAATATGCTGCTGCAGATTTTAAGTATAAAATAAGTAAAAAATAAGGACCATGCCTCCTACCTCTGACCGGCCAAGGGATCTGCTGCCTAGGCTGAGTGCAGCCATTTGCAGATCATAAATAAGCCAGGGACCCGGACCGGAAGTGACGCGGCAGAGCACTGGGATCTCCGGACCCCAGCCGCCTATACTGTACACCATATTCATGCAAGCTGCCGGTCAGCAATCGCTATCCAAAAACGAGTACTTAATTCGCCATCGGCGCTTACCGTTTCCTCCGGTCCTAGACGCGAATTCCGGAACTCCCGGAAGTGCGTCATAGGTCTGCGCGGTCCTCTGCGGCGACTTCCGGCCTATGGAGCGCAAACATCCCCGGTATCCATTCAGCCGCTGAACGGGGAATACATGGCGGCCTCCTCAGGAAAAACGTCCTCTATTGCCGGACCAGGGGATGTCGGGGTGCAGGCTGAGGGACCGGAGATAGCACCCGGTATATGGCCGCCCCTAAGCTCAGGAACCCAGAAGCACCGGGTGTGAGCACTTGCCTCACGTCTTCTTCATCTGTGGTAAGAAGAAAGAAAAAAATACGTCTGTGTGTGTTCTTGGGGGAGGTTTATAGCTTCAGGACAGGTGGACTTGCTGTGCTTGATTAATTGATTAATTGATTTAACTTGTCTCACTGCTAGTTTAAGTTTTCTTACTTTAGGGGTTAGATGGAAAGCTTAACCCATTGTGTGCCGCCGTAGGACGCCCAGGAATTAGTGATTATAGCCATTCATTTTGTAGGCAAGTCATGTGTACATATATATGTCATATGTATATCTTTTAGTGGGTAATTTTTATCTGATTCTATTTCTTTTAATGTGTATTAGTCCGTATTTATGTCTATACACTGTGGATTGTCAACCATTTTTCTATACCATATATCAATATATCTATTTTTTTTGTAACATGTCACAAGGTGAGAGGTTGCAGCAGGGGCTGATCCGTGTCAAATATTTGTGAACACAGCCAAAAACTGCACAGAAACCAGAATTTCCATGAATTTATTTATTTTTTCTCTTCCCCTTTTTTCATCCCTATGGTAATAATTTCTATTGTAAATCATCAATGACCGTTGTAATATTTCTATCTTGTCCCTATTATGTGGGTATTTACCACATACATATGTAGCACACATAGATTATTTCCTGTTACTCCATTTTTTTCCTATTATTATTTACAATAATTATACATTAAGATATACTCACTATTTCTCCTATATATATATATATATATATATATATATATATATATATATATATATATATATATATATATATATATATATATATATATATATATATATATATATATATAGATATATAGATATATATCTATATATATATATATATATCTATATATATATATATATATATATATATATATATATATATATATATATATATGTGTAGCACTGACCCCCGAAGGAGCTGCTGATTTGATTTGGGCCTGCACTCTATATAAACAATTTGAAAAAGGTTTGTATGGTTAGTTTCCAGCACAGACAGTACTGCACCAGTCCTTGAAGAATTTAAAATATTAGAGCAAAGACAAACTGAGTGGGTGTTTAGACCACATCAGTGATATAGGACTTTGTGGTGTGTCATGTCAGGGATAGGTGAGCTAATGATTCAATATAGAACGTTGTATAGAAAAAATAACAATTTAATATAAATATATAAAAATAAAACACAATGAATAAAATCACTTGTTGCCCTGTTACAGAAGAGAAGATAATAGTGATTAGATGAACTTGATGCTAGTCGCCGACATGTTTCGCAAGAAAATGCGTCTTCTGGGAGCCGCATTCATCTAAATTACATCCTCATCTAATAATATGTAAGAAAAACAAATTAGTTACATATAATATTTTCCGGGCATAGAACATACAAAATTACATAGTTTATATTTAGATTAATATATCATGAAAATATATATATATAAATGCTCACCAGCGACTGTAGACTGGCAGACTTTGTCAGCAAAGACACATGAGGCCTAAATTAGGGGAGATGGAAAAAACCATAGGGCAGAGGCTCGCCTGAGCTGCAACTAGGGCCCCCTGCGGGAGTCAGACCCGCAGAGTTTAGAGTGAAGCTGTTTCCCCCTGGTGGTATTCAGATAACGGCAGGTGGTATAATGAAATCTATAATGATAATGATGAAAACTGGTAAGAAATATATATGTATATATATGGATATTGACGCATATACAGGGCTTTTTTTCTGGGGGAACTTGGGGGAACTCAGTTCCACCACCTTTGGCTCAGACCCTTTGGTGCCTGCTCACTACAATCACTTGTAAAGACAGAAGTCTGGTTTCTGTGTTTACAAGTGACAGCTCTGCACTCTGTGTGTAACCCCCTGAACGCTGCACTCTGTATGTAATGCAATCCTGGTATTTAATGCCTCTTTAAGACCCTTCTACTGTTTTTGAAATCTGAACTGGGTCGTGGTTGAGTTCCTGCACCTATTTTCTGAGAAAAAAAGCTCTGCGCATATATATAAATATAGAATAGGATTGCTGGTGTTGATCAGCAAAAAACTATACCTCTTCTGTAACAGGGCAACAAGTGATTTTATTCATTGTGTTTTATTTTTATATATTTATAATAAATTGTTATTTTTTCTATACAATGTTCTATATTGAATCATTAGCTCACCTATCCCTGACACGACACACCACAAAGTCCTATATCACTGATGTGGTCTAAAAACCCACTCAGTTTGTCTTTGCTCTAATATTTCAATATAAACAATTTGAAAACAGTATACATATAAATAAGTTTATACCTGGGAGCTCCCCCTACTTTATAAGCTATGTGTGAGATCTCACTTAAAGTACTTAGTCCTGGATCTCCTCTTCTTCGCTAGCTAAAGTAGCTCCTTGTGATTTGTAATCCACAGTTTTGGCAAGTTAAGCTGAAGTGAAAATGCTCCTGGTGTAGCTGTAACAACTATTTTAACATTGCTTGAGATGTCAAAGTAGATAGGCCTCGAGCCTTCTCAGTGTCAGTTGCTCTGCTCCTCTGTGGAACTATAAATTCCAGTGAGGCCTGTATATGAGTCTAACTGCGTGTGAAACTTAACAAACTGTGGGCCGTGACCCGCTCACCCACTGGATCGGGGCTCTGTGTATTAACTTTTGTTAGCTGGGCCAGTTGCTCTGTTCAGCTCCGCTGGGTGGATCCGGTCCTCCGATGCTCGGATAAGTGTCTCTGGGTCTCTGCAATCGGCCATCGTCTCCCAGGTACCCTCAGATTACTCGCCTGAACAACCGGGATGTCTCCAAGAAACCTCCTCACAGGTCCTCTCAGGCAGGCTCCGCTCCTTTTTATATCCTACCCAGCATGCACTGCTTAAGAAAGCGTTCATGGGTAGGTCACCAAACCTCCTGGGTCAAAAGGGTCCACCTTCTCCTTTGAGAACAACAGTCACTTCCTGTCTAGTCCTTTGTGCTTCTCTCAGGAAAAAAACATATATCTGCATTACCAGTATTTGGTCACTAGATGGCTCCAAATACTGAAACATAGCAATGTCCATAGACGTTGTATTAAGTTATGCAAACACACATCAATATATGAAGATGTCAGCGCTACACATATATGTATACACATAGGGCTAGATTCAGAAAGATCAGCGGATCTTTAGGTCCGCAAAATCTATCTGTTTTAAGATACGCTGCCGCAAGTTTTAGAGGCAAGTGGGTAATTCACAAACCACTTACCTCCAAACTTGCGGCGGCAGATCGTAAATCCCCCGGCGGAATTCAAATTCCGCGGCTAGGGGGAGTGTACTATATAAATCAGGCGCGTCCCCGCGCCGATTTAAATGAGCATGCGCAGTCCGAGAATTTTCCCAGCGTGCATTGCTCCCACTGACGTCGCTAGGACGTCAGTGGTTTCGACGCTTACGTTAATGACGTCCATCCGTATTACAGAACGATTTACGCAAACGACGTAAAAAAATTCAAAATCGACGCGGGAACGACGGCTATACCTAACATTGGCTGCGCCTCATAGAAGCAGGGGTAAGTATACGCCGGGAAACGTCGTAACAACACTGCGTCGGGTCTGCGTACGTTCGTGAATTTGCGTATCTCGCTGATTTACATATTATTCAGCGGGAACGCCCCCCCCGCGCCATTTTTAAATTACAAATAAAATCCGACGGTGTAACACAGTTACACCTGTCGAATCTTAGCCATATCTATGCGTAACTGATTCTATGAATCAGGCGCATAGATACGACCAGTGTAAGTCAGAGATACGACGGCGTATCTGGAGATACACCGTCGTATCTCTTTGTGAATCTGGCCCAGTGCCTAGATAGCTATCTGTCATGACCCGGGTTGTATTCGAACCGGGATCTTCCTGGTCGCTTAAACCATAGCCTTACCTGTTGTGCTACAGAAGAGATATAGACCTTGGGCATGTCCTTACTGTGTTCAACACTACATCATACTCAATAGCGCTGCCAGCTGTGGACAATTCTCAATCTGGACAGCCTTTAAATAGGAAGTGAGGTCATCACTCAGTGCCCGTTTATTTGGATTACTTCCCTGGGTGTTTTGACTTCAGTGATCTTCCTTGTATTGAACTCCTGCCTGATATCCCGACTATTCTATAGCCTGCTGATTTTGTACCTTACTGCCAGATCGTGAATGACCTTAGCCTGCCTGACCCTTCTCCTGATTTTGATTGTGAACTATTTGCCTGATGACGCTTTGCCTGAATCTCAAGCATACTACTTCCACTTCGGACACTACCTTTTACAGGTACCTTACACTATCTCCCTGTCAATGAGAAATTGTTCTTGCTTATTGCTGTCCAATTAGAATTACTACTGTGTAATGATCCTGTCCTGATATAATTGTGATTAATTGGATCTCAGCTGCGGAGGTTTCTCAGGTATAAACCAACAGTCACTCTATTAACTTGTTAAAGAGTTAATGGTTTAAATCATCACAACCTCAGATAGAATTCCAAAGTAATCCAAAAGCTTATTGCGTCATAAGCATATGTTATGTACCAATCAGTAATAACAAAGGTATCTGACTGAGCAGGTAGCGTATGTTCTTAGTAGAATAAACTAAAATAAAGTCTCTGGTTCAGTACAGTGCTAATGAATCAAGTAACATTGCTTTTTCCAACCTTAGCGATGAGTATTCAATCTCAATGTCAGTAAATCAGGTAAGGATATCTATAAATATACAGAGTTCCTTTTGAGGTTCAGCTTAATACACCCTGAGTGATATTAGCATGAAAGAAAAGGATACTTGCGGTACTGCTGTCATCACATGAGGAGGTTGTAATCTGAGTGCGTTGCTGCAGGTTGTTCAGAATCCTCCCTGTAGTCAGTGGACATAAGCTGGTAAGGAATGCCTGTAGAGCTGCAGCCTGGAGGGGCTTGGACTGAAGCCTGGAGCGGTTGTGCTGGTCCCAATGGTGGATGGGGAGAGTCTGGATACTGGAGCAGGTTCTCTGGGGAGTCTTGGGTGGCTTCCAGGTGACGGCAGGGGTCCAACAAAATAGCGGAACACCCTGCCGTCATTACTGGGGATTTAAATAGCCGCCGGGGCGCGGGAAACAGCGCAGCACGCTGGGGCGCACTTCCGCGTTCCAGCGTGGAACGCAAACAGTGGCGCGGCGGAAGTGACGCGGCCAGAGCTGAGAGAGGAGCGCAGCCGAAGGAGAGAGGTAAGGCTGCGCTCATCTTGTATAGAATAACGCCAGTGGCGTTACATACTCCCCTCCTCAAGGGGGCACCACCAGTGCCAATATTAGGCGATGGACGAGTAGGATACCTACGATGAAATTGCCTGATAAGACGGGGAGCATGAAGGTGAGAACTATTTTCCCAAGAATCTTCAAGTTGAGAGTAGCCTTTCCATCGTATTAGATATTGAATGACAGAACCTCTCTTTCTAGAGTCCAAAATCTTTTCAATCTCGTACTCAGTCTCACCCATGATTTCAACTGGAGGAGGAGGACGTGAAATCCTGTTAGAGAATGGGTTAGGTACGTATGGCTTAATGAGGGAGACATGAAAAACAGGATGGATTTTCCAATCAGGAGGTAACTGTAGTTTTACTGCATTTGAATTAATCACTTGAGAGATGGGGTAGGGCCCAATGAATTGACGACCCAACTTTTTCGAAGGTAGATTTAAGCGTAAATTTCTAGTAGAAAGCCATACTAAATCACCGACTTTATAGGTAGGAGGTACTGATCTGTGAAGATCATAATTACGTTTTTGTCGTGACTGAGCAGCTTCTAAATTTGAACGTAGAATAGGGAGTGTGTTCTTTAGAATAGTGAGATATTGGTCTACTGCAGGTACATTGTTTGAGAGGAAAGAGCTTGGTAAGTTGTTTGGGTGAAAACCATAGTTGGCAAAAAATGGTGAGAATTGTGATGAAGAGCTGGTAGAATTATTATACGCGAACTCTGCGTGGGGAAGTAATTGATACCAGTCATTCTGAAGATGGGTGCAATAACAACGAAAATATTGTTCCAAGATCTGGTTGATGCGTTCCGTCTGTCCATTTGTTTGGGGGTGGTAGGCAGTGGACATCCGATGATCAATCTTTAATGCATTACACAGAGCTTTCCAGAATTTGGAGATGAACTGAGATCCACGGTCTGAGATAATCTGAGAAGGTAACCCATGCAGTTTGAGAACATTATTGATGAAAGTTGTTGCTGTCTCAAGAGAGGTTGGTAGATTTTTTAAAGGAATGAAGTGTGCCATCTTTGTTAGTAGGTCTACAGTGACCATGATGGTATTTGCACCATTTGATCTGGGAAGATCGACTATAAAATCCATTGACACAACCTCCCATGGTCTATTGGGTATTGGGATGGATGCTAGAAGACCAAATGGAGGTTTTCTTGAGAGTTTGTTGCTGGCACAAGTTTCGCAGGAATTAACATATTCTTGGACCATTTTAGCTAAATGGGGTCACCAGTAATGTCTTTTTACAAGATGTATCGTTTTAGTAATTCCAGGGTGACCAGCTAATGGGGAATCATGTAGTTGTTTCAGTAGTAGCAACTGTAATCTTGGAGGAACATATAATTTCTCGTTGTAGGTATATAGTCCATCTGATTGCTTTAGGACTCCTTTAGGCAAGTCAGATGTATCTGTGGAAATAGACTGGGAGAGTAGTTGTTTGAAAGAAGTGGTTAAGCCAATGAACCGGTTTGAAGGTATGATGGAGTGTGGTGGAGTTTCAGTAGTGTGATCTTCATACATGCGAGATAAAGAATCCGCCTTTAAATTTTGTGTACCTGGTCTATAAGAAATATAGAAATCAAATCGGTCAAAGAACAAACTCCACCTCACTTGACGGGCAGACAAGGTTTTACAGGCCTTTAAATGTTGTAGATTTCGATGATCTGTTAGTATGGTGATCGGGTGTGTGGATCCCTCTAGAAGATGTCTCCAATTGGCTAAAGCATCTCTAATTGCAAGGAGTTCTTTCTCTCCAATTGGGTAGTTTCTTTCTGCGGACGTTAAAGTTCTAGAATAGAAGGCCACTGGATGTAGAGGTTCAGACAAGTTTTGTTGTTGGGAAAGTACAGCGCCTAAAGCGAAATGAGAAGCATCGACTTCTAAAGTAAAATGAAATGAGGGATTAGGTAGTTGGAGGATCGGAGCAGTAGTGTAAGATAGTTTGAGTGAATCAAATGACCTTTGAGCTTCATTTGTCCATTTGAAGAGTGTATTTTTGCTTGTTAAGGAATTCAGGGGTTTGACAATCTGTGAGAAGTTTTTAATGAATTTACGGTAGTAATTTGAGAATCCAAGAAAGCGTTGCAATGCCTTCCTAGAATGGGGAATTGGCCAGGAGAGAATGCAATCAACTTTTGAACAATCCATCTGTATTCCTTCCGGAGTAATTTGATACCCGAGAAATGAAATACTGGACTGACTAAAAACACATTTTTCAAGCTTGACGTAAAAGCAATGTGTTCTGAGTCTGCCCAAGACCCATCTTACATGCTTAGTGTGTTCTTCAAGAGTATCAGAGTAAATCAGGATGTCGTCTAGGTAAATTACAACACAAATGTCTAGTAAATCACGGAAAATGTCATTAATAAACCGTTGGAAAGTTGCAGGTGCATTACATAAACCAAAAGGCATTACCAAATACTCAAATAAACCATAACGGGTTTTGAATGCAGTTTTCCACTCGTCCCCGGGACGGATTCTGATTAAATTGTAAGCACCCCTGAGATCTAGTTTTGTAAAGATCATGGAAGTCTGCAGCCGTTCTATAAGTTCTGGAATAAGTGGCAAGGGGTAGCGATTTTTTATTGTGACGTTGTTCAATGATCGATAATCGATTATAGGTCTGAGTGAACATCTTTATTTTTTACAAAGAACATGGCTGCACTAGCCGGAGAAGTAGAAGGTCTTATAAAACCCTTTCTAAGGTTATCATCAAGATAATCCTTGAGGTTAACGAGTTCAGGCTGTGAGAGTGGATAAATTCGTGCGGTGGGGATTGGAGCGTCTGGCATAAGATCAATAGGACAATCATAAATTCTATGAGGTGGGAGTATCTCTGCATTGGTTTTACTAAAAACATCAGAGAAGTCTAGTAAATAAGTTGGAAGACCGTCGCAGTTCACACTAGTTAAGAGGATATTGAAAATGGGATAGCAAGTATTTTTACAGTAAGTAGAGTTTAAACTGAGTGAAGTATTGGACCATTGGAAGGTTGGTTGATGGAGGTGTAACCAGGGTAATCCTAAGACTATTGGGAATAAGGGTGATGGGATGATGTCAAAAACAAGGGTTTCAGTATGTGCATTACCACAAGTAACCAACAGTGGTGCAGTTTGAGGTTGCACTGGACCAAAAGAGGAGATAGATCCGTCAATGAAAGTGACAGACAAAGGAGTTTGCTTTGAGACAAAAGGAATTTTATTTGAGTTAACAAAACCTAAATCAATGAAATTGCCACATGCACCAGTGTCGATCATTGCGTCAATGGTGGTCCTATCTTGGTCCCACTGTAAAGTAAGGGTGAGAAAGATATATTGGTTAGTGGTGGAGCCTGTTGTGGTACTTGCTATGTTAGATCTATTGAGGTTAAAGTTATTACCTTCAGTCTTATTCTTTAGAATTGGGCAATTAGACACCATGTGGTCAGGGGCGGAGCAGTAGAGACAGAGATTGTGGGTTCTTCGTCTTTGTCTTTCAGCTGGGGTCAATGGACCTCTGATTGTGCTGACTTCCATAGGTACCTCTTTTGGGGGGGACCCGGATCTCCTAAATGGTGTTGGTTGATACAAGTTAGCACGTTCAGCCTTCCTTTCTCTGAGTCAGCGATCAATAGAGAGGGAAAGATGCATGAGATCTTCTAAAGATGCAGGAATCTCAACTCGAGCAAGCTCATCTTTCACAGACTCAGACAACCCTATACGGAATTGATTCCTAAGGGCAATATCAGTCCATAACGTTTCTCGGCACCAGCATTTAAATTCTGAGATATAATCTTCTACATGTCTTTTTCCTTGTTTCAGGTTCCTGATGGTATTCTCCGCTGTGAGTTGTTTGTTAGGGTCCTCGTAGAGGAGAGACATCTCATCTATGAAAGTATTGAAGGCACCCAAAAGATCGCCATGTTCTTCCACATAGGCGTCGGCCCAAACTCTAGGTTCTCCTTTTAGGTATGATATCAGAGTCAGAATTTTGACTCTGTCAGAATAGTAAGTCCTGGGGCGTAAATCAAACATTAAACGTCATGAACTAATAAATTGACGGAAATATTTTCTGTCACCTGAAAAGTTTTCAGGGGGGCAGACCTTGGGTTCAGGTCGTTCCCTAGGCTGAGCAAAATTTTGAATTCGGAGGACCTCATTTTCTAACCGGAGGTCATTCAAATTACCAGTGAGAGTGTCCACTCGTTGTGATAGTCCCACTAAGTGGTTTGCGAGCTCCGCTGGATCCATTTAAATTAATAGGTTCCGCTATTATGTAATGATCCTGTCCTGATATAATTGTGATTAATTGGATCTCAGCTGCGGAGGTTTCTCAGGTATAAACCAACAGTCACTCTATTAACTTGCTAAAGAGTTAATGGTTTAAATCATCACAACCTCAGATAGAATTCCAAAGTAATCCAGAAGCTTATTGCGTCATAAGCATATGTTATGTACCAATCAGTAATAACAAAGGTATCTGACTGAGCAGGTAGCGTATGTTCTTAGTAGAATAAACTAAAATAAAGTCTCTGGTTCAGTACAGTGCTAATGAATCAAGTAACATTGCTATTTCCAACCTTAGCGATGAGTATTCAATCTCAATGTCAGTAAATCAGGTAAGGATATCTATAAATATACAGAGTTCCTTTTGAGGTTCAGCTTAATACACCCTGAGTGATATTAGCATGAAAGAAAAGGATACTTGCGGTACTGCTGTCATCACATGAGGAGGTTGTAATCTGAGTGCGTTGCTGCAGGTTGTTCAGAATCCTCCCTGTAGTCAGTGGACATAAGCTGGTAAGGAATGCCTGTAGAGCTGCAGCCTGGAGGGGCTTGGACTGAAGCCTGGAGCGGTTGTGCTGGTCCCAATGGTGGATGGGGAGAGTCTGGATACTGGAGCAGGTTCTCTGGGGAGTCTTGGGTGGCTTCCAGGTGACGGCAGGGGTCCAACAAAATAGCGGAACACCCTGCCGTCATTACTGGCGATTTAAATAGCTGCCGGGGCGCGGGAAACAGCGCAGCACGCTGGGGCGCACTTCCGCGTTCCAGCGTGGAACGCAAACAGTGGCGCGGCGGAAGTGACGCGGCCAGAGCTGAGAGAGTAGCGCAGCCGAGGGAGAGAGGTAAGGCTGCGCTAATCTTGTATAGAATAACGCCAGTGGCGTTACATACTGACATATTGTTTCTCTGTAAAGTGGTGTTCATGATGTTATAATGTTTAACATGCTAATTTATTATGTTTTTATTAGCGTTTTTTGTGGTTTATTCATGCATCCATATTGTGTACTGTATCGTATGTATTTGGCCTGCCACTCCATTAGTATAGTCTGTCCCTGGTTTTACATTTCTCCTTCTCCCTGTTCTGAGCCCATCCCCCTGCTCTCCCTTATTATTGAGCACATGCCATTCATTCCAATCAGTCTGTTGTTGAAAAAGGAGTGCGGTTTGCCTTACCATCGCAGCGTGCCAACTCAGGAAACGCGTCTATTACCAGGTGACGCCATCTCCCTGCAGCCATCCCTACTTTGCTTCTTAAGCCTCGGTCTGACGCAGAGTTCCTCCAGACGCCGACTTCCACCTGATGGAGTGATACCAGCCCAGCGAGCGCCGCCGTAGCAGCTTGGATTCAGGAAGCAGGTTGTAGAAGTGGTCACCCTGACTTCATTTGGAAATTGATATGCTCGTTTTTTACACACCTAAATGTGCATATAGTGCATATACTATATGCTAATTAAAGTGTTTATCCAACGTCTACTCTAATGCCGCGTACACACGGTCGTTTTTTGTGATGGAAAAAAACGTAATTTTTTCTCATGAAAAGCACGTACGGCGGCACTCTGTTCCATTCAAGCTCGCGTCATAACTTGCTTCTGAGCATGCGCGGGTTTAAAAACATCGTTTTAGCCTACACACGGTAATTTTTTATGACACAAAAAACTACGTTTTGAAAAACGACATAAAAAATTAAAGCATGCTCAATTTTTATTTATTTTTTTGTCGTTTTTTAGAAGACATAAAACAACGTTTTCCCCAAACACGGTAATTTTAAATGACGTTTTTAAAAATGTCGTTTTTTTTTTATCACAAAAAATGACCGTGTGTACGCGGCATTAGAGGCGCCTCTCTTCTTGTTATTTGTTTGCAGTCTGGAATCAGGTTTCTGTTCCCCCATGAGGGCAGCCCTCAGAGCCCCTGGACATTTGTGCTCCCATCCTTTCCACACTATAATTAGTTTCACATGGACTCTTAGGCCCCGTACAGACGAGCGGACAGTCCGATGAAAACGGTCCCCCGGACCGTTTTCATCGGACATGTCCGCTCGGAGATTTCTGTCTGATGGTTGTACACACCATCAAACAGAAATCCGCGCGGACAGGATACGCAGTGACGTGGCCACGCAGTCGCAGCGACGATGACATGCGTGACCCTGGAAGGTCAATGCTTCCACGCATGCGTCGAATCACTTTGACGCATGCGAGGGCTTTCGGCCGAGCGGACATGTCCGGTGAGTCGTACAGACGACCGAACATTACCGACGGACAGGTTTCCAGCGGACATGTTTCTTAGCATGCTAAGAAATTTTTGTCTGCTGGAAAACGGTCCGATAGACCGTACACACGGCCGAACATGTCCGCTGAAACTGGTTCGCGGACCAGTTTTAGCGGACATGTTCGGTCGTGTGTACGAGGCCTTAGAGACTTTGTCCTGTTATGATACCAAATGCTGCTAATACCTGTATTTTTTTTGTGGTACTACAACAGACTGTGTCTTCTGGCAGACCAGACTGAAGCAAGGCAATCACTTTCTAGACTTCCCTCCATGCCTCCCTGCAGCGTTCCCTCCATGTCTCCTTGCAGGCTGTGGCTCTGTTGGTGGAATTGTGTCAGGAGGGGGGGGGAGGAGGAGGATGGGTGAGATCACATAAATGGGTGGTCTCTGTCAGCTGGCCCCTCACCGCCCTCTGAAGGGCCATAGAAAAATCCCCTCACAGAATATGCGTTGGCCCTCCTCTACTTTCTGTAGCCTAGTGGCTAGATAACAGCCATAGGCCTCTTCAGAGTTGGGGGGGCTCTTATGATCTTGCCTGCCTCCCTTATGAGTCTCAGGGATACCTCCTCCACCTGACTCACCTTCCTGGGCCTTTTTGAAATTACGTGGATGGCAGGCACTTGTGACTGGGTGCTGCCACTGGGCCTGGCCACCTGCTGGCTGTTGCTCGGCCCGGCCACCTCCTGGCTGCCACTCACCCCTGCCTCCTCCTGGCTGCCACACTCCAGAGCCTCGTCCTGGCTGATGTCATCCTGTGTATGAAAAAGGGACATAGTTTTAGCTTTTGGTTCATCAATCACACAGAATTTTCAGCTCATGACTGTTGCAAATTGTTGTAATGTTAATAAATAGAAAAGACTATCATTCTGACCACAGCATTTTTCATTCTTGTCCCAATAATTTTTGGCCAATACTGTCTATTGATATGTAAATCACTTTTTGATTAATCCTTAATTTGGGAATAATAACATTTAGTTCCCAACAAAAATTCTAGGACAATATATATGTATAAAAATACTATACCTGGCTATAGATATTCAGCTCCGGGTCTTCCAGGCCAGGTTGGTCCTCGTCATCCTCTGTTGGGGTGGAGGTAAGGCTGGAGGGAAGGCTGGAAAGTGACTCCCTGACTTCAAGTTGGTCGTCCAGAAAACGCAGTTTCTTGATATTCCACAGTTTGGGGACATGCACTTTGTCTGCTGCTGCTCCTGATGTCTGTGATTTGAGGATTTTAATGTACTCCTTCCTATACATATTCCTCAAGTTATTTACTTTTTTATTCACCATGTCAAAGTCTGCCTCGGGGATCATTGGGCCATAGGTTACACAGCGCAATTGCTTACTTGCTCCGGCGTAGCGAATGCTCCTGATTCAGGAACATCGCTACGCCGACTGCAGCCTAAAATCTGTGTGGCATAAGGCTCTTATGCCACGCAGATTTTAGGCTGCATTCTTGCGTTGGCCGCTAGGGGGCGCTCCCATTGTGATCTGTGTATAGTATGCAAATTGCATACTAACACCGATTCACAACGTTGCGCGAGCCCTGCGTACGCAAATTACGTAGTTTGCGTACGTCGGGTTTCGCGTAAGGTTACACATCCTAATAGCAGGCGCAGCCAATGCTATAGGATACCCACGTTCCCGCGTCGCGATATTTAAAATCTACGTCGTTTGCGTAAGTGAATGGCGCTGGACGCCATTCACGTTCACTTTGAAGCAAATGACGTCCTCATTTGCCACAATGCACGTCGGGAAAGTTTCCCGACGGAGCATGCACTCTATGCTGGGCGCGGGAGCGCGCCTAATTTAAATGATTCCCGCCCCCGGCGGGATCATTTACATTGCGCGCGCTTACGCCGGGCAATTTTGCCGGCGCGCCCTCGCAATTTACGGAGCTACTGCTCCGTGAATCGAGGGCAGTGCAAAATATTTGCGGGGGCGCAGGGCAAAATCGTTGCCCTGTGCCTCCGCAAATAAAGCGCAAATGTACCTGAATCTGGGCCATTGTCTGCATAAATTTAACCAATTTGTCCATCGTTGCCCTCCTTGTGTCGTTGTTATGGTACAAATCATGCTTTAACTCCCACAAATTTCGCATCTCCCTGTACTTGTCAATGAAAGCTGCCATGATCACTGGGTCCTTAACCACTTCTGTACCGTAGGACATCATATGACATTCTGGACTTCAGTGGGGGATATCTAAATGATATCTGAATGATGCTACAGGCATCATTCAGATATCCTTTTTTTCAGGCGGCTATTCTGCGCACCATAAGAATGATCATGGCAGCGGTTCCACCACTTGATCGTTCTTACAGGCGGCGGGAGGGGACATCCCCCCCCTCTCGCCCCCATCCTGTGCTTCTCCGTGCTCTCCCGTGACATCGGAGGCCCGGAGCATCGGCCGCCACCGAACGAAGATCATAGAGATTTCCGGTGACCACATAGTCACCGGTCATCTCTATGACCGGCAGAGGCCCGGGCGCGATGCTATGAGGTCACGCCCGGGTACCTGGAAGTAAACAAAGCCGCAAATGTGGCTGAAAGCATGAGATCTGTGAATTTTTTTGCCTCTCGCCTGGAGGAGAGATGTGGGGGTCTTATCTCTCCATAAAGAGGACCTGTCACACGCTATTTCTATTACAAGGGATGTTTACATTCCTTGTAATAGGAATAAAAGTGATCAACTTTATTTTTTTTTAAAGTGTAAAAATGATATATATATATATAAATTCTAGCACTAGACCTCCTCTGTAACTCTAAACTGGTAACCCTTAAAAAAAAATGGTGATTTTTAAGTACTGAAGTTTGGTGCCATTCCATGAGTGTGCGCAATTTTAAAACGTAATAAGTTAGGTATCTATTTACTCGGCAGAACATCATCTTTCACATTATACAAAAAAATTGGGCTATCTTTACTGTTTTGTTATTTTTTTTTAATTAATGAAACCGTCCCCCCCCCCCCCCCCCCCCCAAAAAAAGGTGTTTGCAAAATTATTGCGCAAATACCGTGCGAGATAAAAAAAGTTGCCACCGCCACTTTATTCCCTAGGGTGTCTGCTAAAAATATATATATATTTTTGGGGGTTCGGAGTAATTTATCACAAACATTATGATTTTTACATTAAGGAGTGCCAGAATAGGCACGGTATGGCAGTGGTTAAAGTGCTGCATATTTGCTGCAAGATAAAAGACAAGACAAAAACACTAGGGCACGGATTCACAAAGCACTTGCGCCGACGTATCTCAAGATACGCCGATGTAAGTGCAAATGTGCGCTGTCGTATTTGTGCGCTGGACCCACAAACTAAGATACGCCTAAAAACAGGCTTCATCCTGGCGACGTAACTTGCCTACGCCGGCATAGGGTGGGCGCACATTTACGCCGGACGCATGGTGGCACTGCCATTGATTAGCCATTCAAATACGCAAATGAGGAAAATATGGCGATTCATGAACCTGCGCACGCCCATCGCAGGCTACGAGGGGTGCGCGTAAGTTGTATGTCCGGCATAAAGTTAAGCCCCATAAAGGAGGTGTAACTCAGCAGCAGACATGTAAAGGTCTGTATCAGGGAACACAAGCCGGCCAAGCCGGCGTATTTTACGTTGGACGTGTGTCTGGATGGGCGTAGATTACGTTCATGGCGTAGGCAGTGATCCGGCGTATCTTAGGCAGTTGTTCCGACGTGGTTGTGAGCATGCGCACGGGGATACGTCCACGTCATGACGCATGCGCAGTTCGTTAAAGTACTTGTCTGGCTCTCCAACCATCATTTGCATGGGGTCACGCCTCATTTGCATGGCTTTGCATGGGGCAAGCCCACTTCCACCTACGCCGGCCTGCGCCTTCGAAACCTATGCCACGCCGACGCAGCTTTGGGAGCACTGGCTTCCTGAATTCCATGCTTGCCTCTCTGCGCTGCGTTGGCGTAGCGTACATTGATATGCGCTACGGCGGCGTAATGTGTGCCCGCTCTCTGTGAATCCAGGCCTAGGTCAGCCTAAACTGTCCTAATCTTATCCCAATAGAGGCTTCAATCATGAAGCAGTATAGGCCACTGATGCCTCAAGTTTCAATTTTACCTTTGTTTATTACGTTCGTAGCTTCCGGTCCTCCTTCCTCCGCACACAGAACGTAGTTACGACACATGAGTGTTAGCATTATATACACTGCGCAGGCGTGAAATTCCGCCCGCCCCTAGCGTTCTTTCTAGTATATTCCCTGCCCCTTCTCTTTCGGCGCGCAGTGGGAGACGGCATGGCGGAGAGACAGCAGGTGGCTGTTATTTTAAGTAACAATGAGGAAAGCCCGGAGCCGAAAACCTCCGGATCCAGGAGACGATACAAGGCCAGTAGTATGTCCTTTGCAGAAATGGCGGAGATGGTGGACATCTTACGGTGTAGAGATTATGATGGGAAGCATGGTCTGTACAAGAACCCTAATCTCAGAAAGGCCAAAATAATGAGCAAAGTGGTGAGGAGTCTGTACCAGAAATTTGGGGTCCCGAGATCCAAAGAGCAGCTGAGAAAAAGGTGGTCTGACCTGAAGCTGAGGGAGCCGGAGCAGTACAGGAGTATTAAAAAAAATGCTAGCAAAAAGTAAGTATTTTTCCTGTGTTATTAATATTTTTATTATTACTTTCATGTTGCTCCATGTGCTTTTATTTACTGGTTGGACATTTTAAAATCGCAACTTTCAGGTTAGTGGCCAAAGTATAATTGTTCGTAATAAACATTGTTCGTCCACAAAATACAATGTTTTGCGCAGATACAGGTAAACCACATTTGGTCATGCCTATTTGTATTAAAACAACATTTAGAACATTGTGGTCTAGATGTGTTTGTAACTAGAATGTGAAATACAAACTTGATTCAGTGTAAAGGAGAGGACACTCAGCAGCTGGTTACACATCTGGACTCTGGAGCACTAGTGTGGGACCCCAGAACAACCTTTTAAGGGTGTCCCACACAGGTGCTCCAGTGGATTCTTGGGGTGTCTCCATGTGTAAAACTTGGCCAAAAAAGGTAAGTATTCCAGCTTTGGAAAAATAATAAATCATGTCTTCATCTTGGAACTCTGCCAAAATCAACAATTGTACCACACTTCCAAGCAATGTTTCATATTCCTATTTCTGCCCTCAAATATCTGTGTGCTTTAACCACTTAAGGACCGGACCAATATGCTGCTAAATGACCCAAGGGGTTTTTACAATTCGGCACTGCGTCGCTTTAACAGACAATTGCGCGGGCGTGCGACGTGGCTCCCAAACAAAATTGGCGTCCTTTTTTCCCCACAAATAGAGCTTTCTTTTGGTGGTATTTGATCACCTCTGCGGTTTTTATTTTTTGCGCTATAAACAAAAATAGAGCGACAATTTTGAAAAAAAGCAATATTTTTTACTTTTTGCTATAATAAATATCCCCCAAAAACATATATATGAATTTTTTTTTTCCTCAGTTTAGGCCGATAAGTATTCTTCTACCTATTTTTGGTAAAAAAAATTGCAATAAGCGTTTATCGATTGGTTTGCGCAAAATTTATAGCGTTTACAAAATAGGGGATAGTTTTATTATTTATTTTTTACTACTAATGGCGGTGATCAGTGATTTTTTTTCGTGACTGCGACATCATGGCGGACACTTCGGACAATTTTGACACATTTTTGGGACCATTGTCATTTTCACAGCAAAAAATGCATTTAAATTGCATTGTTTATTGTGAAAATGACAGTTGCAGTTTGGGAGTTAACCACAGGGGGCGCTGTAGGAGTTAGGGTTCACCTAGTGTGTGTTTACAACTGTAGGGGGGTGTGGCTGTAGGACTGACATCATCGATCGATGCAGCCGCCACAGTGAAGCCATGTTTACATACGGCTCTCCCCATTCTTCAGCTCCAGGGAGCGATCGCGATGGGGTGGCTATAAACGAATAGCCGCGCCGTCGTCCTGGATCGCTCCCCGTGGGAATCCGACCGCCGCATGTAGCGGGGGGGGGGGGTCTCGATCGGACCCCCGACCCACATCTAGGCAGGGACGTACAGGTACGCCAATGTGCCTGTACGTGCCATTCTGCCGACGTACATATACATGCGGCGGTCTGGAAGTGGTTAAGTATACCTTTTTTGTTTCATTCTCATAGGGGAGCGAAGACTTGGAGGACCCCACTCTGAGGAACCCCACACCTCAGAGAACCCCACCCTCAGAGAACCCCAACCTCATAGAGAGCCCCAACCTCAGGATGTGGAGGAAGTTGCCGAAATTGGCACCACAACAGGTCAGTGTCTGTCACCACAGATTCAGGGAATAGATGCATGCATGCATATTTATAAGACATGTTTTTTTTTTAATTTTTGTTTTTAGGTGATGTGCTGCTTGTTGAATACAAATCTCCTCCTTTCTCAAGTGGTAGCGCACAAATCATAATCCAGGACCTTATGGTTATGAGTCATGAAATAGACATTATAAGGCACAAACTCAATTGTTTTGACCAACAAATTAGGAACATGATTGATGTGTTGGGGAGAGTCTAAAGATCTCCGTAAAGCCACCATTTTACGTTTTTGTGGACTAATTACCATTTTATTTTTTCTAATTCAACAAATTTTGAAGATGCACACAGTGGGGGTTATTTACGAAAGGCAAATCCACTTTGCACTTCAAGTGCACTTTCAATTAGTCACTGTACATCTGAGGGGGACATGCAAGGAAAATAAAAAACAGAATTTTTGCTTACACATGATTGGATGATAAAATCAGCAGAGCTTCCCCTAATTTTAGAGCATCTCCTCAGATCTACAGCAATCTACAGAGACTGAACTTTCAAGGGATCTCAATGTACATGTTTTGAGGGTGCAACCCCTTCCTCACAACTTAAGCAGGTGAGAGGAAGGGTTTGCACCCTCAAAACATGTCCATTGATCCCCCATGATGGCAGATAGCACATGTTCACATTTTGATGCAAAAATTGTGTGCATCTTCAAAATGTGGCTTGTTCAGGAGTGACATCACCCCATCTCATTAAGGCAACAACAGCACATTTTTAAACACTATATAATGTCTGATATTGCCTTCAGTTTTTCAAAGGTAGAACTTTGTAAGTTCCATAGTTTTATATGTTTTATTTTTGAAACATGCCTGTTTGTGCAAAACAAAAAAAAAATTGGTTTTAATTTTGTCTGGAAATTTATAACGCACATGTGAATGTGCACAGAGTAAAAATTGTTTGATAATCAACAATGTGTGGCTTCTTCTTTCTATGCTCAATACCAGTTTTAAAATTAAGTTGTTGGTTACAGTGACAATGGTGGTTATTTAGTAAAGACAAATCCACTTGGCAGTTAAAGTGCACTAGGAGACAGATAAAAGAAACAGACGCAATAATGAGAAAAATCTAGCTTTTCACAGAAATTCTTTTTTTTCTTTTTTTTTTTCAAAAAAATGTAAACATTGTCTGGCATAGCAATGGCCCCCCTACCCATAAAATACTCAACATATTTCTCCCACACTTCACGGGCGCTTTGGGGGGCCAAGCCAGTACGGCCAGTATCCAGCACCGTCAGTGGATCATCTGAAAGTCCGGCCTCAGGCCCAACTGTTTGCAGTATGCAGCAGCAGAAAACAATATGATTAATTTTGTAGTCCGCCATAAGTATAGAGGTAAGGAACAGGCGGAACCGGCTGGCCATTATCCAAATTATCCCCATCACGCTAAAGGAGGTTCAGGGTGCTATTAAGTCTCTGCAGGCAGGTAAGACCCCTGGTCCCGACGGACTCCCCACAGAGTTATACAAATCTAACCTTGAGGTGATAGGCCCCCACTTCTATTCCACGCTCACTGCAGCGTTGCAGTGGGAAAGACCCGGAGCTGTGTTCATCCTATCGGCCTATCTCCTTGCTCAATGTGGATGCCAAAATCCTGACCAAGATCCTGGCCAATCGGCTGAACACAGTGATTCTCACGCTGGTGCATGGTGACCAGACAGGATTCATACCGGGAAAGGGCATGGATATAAATATCCGCAGGCTCCACACCAATATTGCAATCTTCCGCGAGCAGAATACTACTGGGGCGGTGGCCTCACTCGACGCAGAGAAGGCCTTTGACTCGGTTGAGTGGGCCTTCCTGTGGCGAGTGTTGACTAAGTTTGGGTTTGGCCCTAAGTTCATTGACTGGATCAGATTGCTGTATGGGTCACCCATGGCCAGGGTGCGCACGGGGGGTAACATCTCAGCCCCATTCCGCCTAAACAGGGGGACGCGACAGGGCTGCCCACTGTCTCCGGGGGTCTTCGCCTTGGCCATCGAGCCCATGGCTATCATGCTTCGATCGACGCACGAGGTGAGGGGCCTGGAGGTGGGACCACTGACTGAAAGGGTGTCGCTGTACGCGGATGACACCCTTTTGTACCTTGGTGATGACTCTCAGTCCCTAGTGGCAGCCCTCGAGATTGTCGATAGGTTCGGCGGGTTCTCCGGGATTCGGGTTAACTGGGGCAAATCTAGTTTATTCCGCCTGTCTGACCTCGCCCCCCCCCCCTGACGCCGCTGAGTAGGGTTTCAAAATTCCGCTATCTTGAAGTAGACATTGGCAACAACCTAGGTCAATACCTACAGGATAACTTGTACCCGGTCCTACAAACCCTAATTGCAAAATGCCAGGCCTGGAAGACACTACCCCTCACTCCGGTGGGGCGGGTGAACCTGTTGAAGATGGTGTTCCTTCCCAAGTTGCTCTACATATTCCGTAATACTCCGGTCCCTATCCCTGCCTCTTTCTTTGCTAAATTAGATAGCGTAGTCTCCTCATTTATCTGGGGTGGGGGAGCTCCCAGAATAGCACAACGCAAGCTTCAGCTTCCTCTGGCCTTACCCTCCTTCAAAAAATACTACTGGGCGGCAGTATTAGTCACGGTCCGGTGGTGGTTCAAGCAGACTAGGTCAAATCCAGCAGTAAACCTGGAGGCCGCGGTTATGGGCTCCTACTCAGCCCTCACCAACCTGGTCTACAGAGCACCCAGGGCGGCCCCACAGGTTACTCTCCTGATGCGCACCACGATTTAGGTTTTGGAGAAGGTCACTGCAGCGGTCGCGAGCCCTGACTCCATCTCACGCCCCGCTCTGGGGCAACCCAAGACTTTCACATTTCAGATCCATACCGGACCCTAGTGTCTGTGCCAGATACGGGATAGTGAAAATACAACATATTATGCCTGCTGGGGCGCTGCTCCCCTTTCCTGAGCTACGCGCAACGTTTGGGCTCCCCTCATGGATGCTGTTCAGGTACCTGCAGCTGAAACACGCGGCACAGGCACATTTCTCCAGGACAACCATAGTTGAACCACATAGGATAGAAAGGTTCCTTATATCCCGCGGAATCGATAGAATAGTATCCTCCACCTACCTCCGACTCACATGTGAAGACTCAAAGGGGGACTCTCCCCTCCACCGAGTCTGGAAAGCGGACATCCCCGACCTCTCAGAAGAGGACTGGGAGTCTGCGCTGGTCCAATACATACCGACGGTCATATCTGCTAGAGACAGGTTTGTCCAATTGAAGTTCTTACACAGGGCCTATTACACCCCCCAGCGCCTTGCCAGGATATTCCGCACCCAGTCAGACCGGTGCCCTAAATGTCAGAGGGAGACGGGAACGTTTTATCATGTCGTATGGGATTGTCTGGTCATCCGTGGATACTGGGAGGGGGTGGTGGAGAAGATTAACGCTGCTACTGGACTCCGGGTACCACTGGATCCCAAGATAAAAGCTAGGCTTGCATCTGACCTCCTTCTGCCTGCTTCCTGCATCTGACCCCGGCTTGTTTACTGGACTCTGTTGATCTTGCTTGCTGTACTAAGACTCGGCTCACCCCTGGTCTTTCTGGTTACGGACTGTCAGTCGGTGAATGATTCTTGGCCTGGCTCCCGGCTCAGCTTCCAGTTGCTCCACTGGTCTCTGTCTTCAGCATCCAGGCACCCGTGCTTCTGTGGGCACCACACCTGCTGTGTCACCTTCAGTGTGCTGCACTCGGCCGCAAGGGGAGCCCTCCCAGCATCTCGGCCTCCTACCAAGTTCCTGACAAACCGACTCATCAGGAAGCCCTATTTGGGGAAGTTCAAGACCTGCTGAAACACGGGGTGGTTATTCCTGTCCCAGTACAAGATCGGTTTCAGGGGTTTTACTCCAATCTGTTCATAGTACCAAAGAAGGAGGGCGTTCGCCCAATTCTGGACCTCAGGGCCCTCAATTGCTTCACGAAGGTACAAGATTTCGGATGGAATCGGTTCGCTCTGTCGTCACTGCCCTCCAGCCGGGGGACTTTCTGGCATCCTTAGACATCAGGGATGCCTATTTTCATGTCCCCATATGCACAAAGCATCAGAGACTTCTGCGCTTTGCGTTTGGGGAAGACCATTATCAATTTGTGGCTCTCCCCTTTGGCCTGGCATCGGCACCAAGGGTGTTCACCAAGGTGCTTGCCCCAATTCTTGCCCTACTAAGACAACGTGGCATCGCTGTCGTGGGCTACTTGGACGACCTGCTTCTGAGAGCCGCTTCAGCTTCAGAATTAGAGGTGTGCGTGTCTATAACATGTCAGAAGTCAGTAATGGTACCGAATCAACGCCTAGTATATCTGGGATTGATTCTGGACTCCTCAGAGGCAAAGGTTTTCTTCCCTGTGGAAAAGTTGCAGACCCTTTGGGCTGCGGTGCGGTAGTTGACATCCCAGAAGGGTCGTCACTCCGCTTTTGCATGCAAGTCCCGGGCCTCATTTGGCCTCCTTCGAGGCGGGACCATAGGCACAATCTCACACCCGAGACGTAGATCTCCTGGCGTCTCGACTCAATCGGAAGGTATTGAGGTTTGTGGCCAGGTCAAGAGACCCATGGGCGCATGCGACAAATGCGTTAGTGGCGCCGTGGAGTCAGTACCAGCTAATATATGCCTTCCCTCCTCTAAAGCTCCTGCCTCTTCTGCTTCGCAGAGTGGAGGCAGAAGGGATTCCCATGATCCTAATTGCTCCAGATTGGCCTCGACGTCCTTGGTACGCTGATCTAGTGTGGCTAGTAGCAGACGTCCCTTGGCGTCTACCGCTGAGAGAAGACCTGCTGTCACAAGGTCCCATACTGCATCCTGCTTTACAGTTGCTGTTTTTAACAGCATGGCTATTGAAAGCCAGGTACTAAGAGACCGGGGTCTATCGGATTCTGTAATTCCTACCATGAGAAAGGCTAGGAAGTTATCCTCCTAGGAGGATTTATTATCATACTTGGAGAGCTTACTTAGCCCTTTGTGAGGAAATTAAGGGAATCCACGGACTTATATAGTGTCCAGAGTCCTGCTGTTCTTACAGCGTGGGGTGGACCAAAAATGTGCTTTAAGCATGATTAAGGGGCAGATATCTGCCTTGGCTGTTTTCTTTCAGCGACCCCTGGCGACTCACTCTCTAGTGAGAACATTTGTACAGGGGGTTCGGCTGTGGCCCCTCCGGTCCATCCTCCACTACCTCCGTGGGGATTTGAATAGCAGATGTCCCTTGGTGTCTACCGCTACGAGAGTACCTGCTGTTGCAAGGTCCCATATGTCATCCTGCTTTACAGTCAATGGCCTTAACGGCATGACCTCTAGGTGCCTCAGAACCACCGTTGAGTATATTAGGAAAGTTCCCTTGTTGACACTTTCTCAGAAAGTGGTCCTTTTGGTGGCTGTTAAGACAGGTTCTGAGCTGGCAGACTTGTCATGAAAGGCTCCCTATCTGATCTTCCACAAGGATAAGGTGGTGCTGCGTCCGCAGCCTTCTTTTCTTCCTAAGGTCATTTCGACCTTCCATCTCAAGGAAGACATTGTACTGCCATCCTTGTGTCCTCATTCATCGAATCCTAAGGAGACAACATGGCATCCTTTGGACGTTGTCCGAGCTCCGATATACTTGTCTGTTACTGCTCCGTTCCGGAGTTCAGACTCACTGTTTGTTTCGGTGGCTGGTCCCAAGAAGGGCCCAGCGGTCTCATCGGCCACCATTTTGAGGTGGACCCAACAGATCCAGATCAGGCTTACGCCATAAAGGGTCGGGTGCCTCCCTATCACGATGCATTCGACCAGGGCAATGGTGCCTCTTGGGCTTTCTGACATCAGGTGTCTGTTTCCCAGGTGTGTAAGCGGCGACCTGGTCGCCCGGTCACACTTTCACTAAACTTTACAAGTTGATGTGAGTGCATCTTCGGATGCTTCTTCGGCCGCAAAGTTTTGCAGGCGGCCGTTTAGAGTTACATCTCCTCAGTTGAGGAGCTCTGTTTTGTTTTGGGGTCAAGTTTAATTTTATGCTGTTCCCACCCCTCATTTTGACACTGCTTTGGGACATCCCACTATGTCAAGATTAAGGCTGTGTCCATCCATGAACGAAAGAGAAAATAGGATTTTATGCTCACCGTAAAATCTCTTTCTCTGAGTTCATGGATGGACACAGCACCCACCCCTCTTTTTCTTTAAATGTTGTACTGCTTGCTACGAACTGAACTGCTTGGTGCAGGCTGAGAGGATATAGTCACTGGGACCGCACCCTGGGCGGGGTGGTTCAGCTTTGAAGTTGTTAACACTTTATGCCTATTCACTCCTAACGATAGGCTATTTCCCACTATGTCAAGATTAAGGCTGTGTCCATCCATGAACTCAGAGAAAGAGATTTTACGGTGAGCATAAAATCCTATTTTATCTGATATCTGTTACATCACATCTTGGAAGACCTATTAGCGCTGGAAGTGACCATTTTTTTGTATAGCAAGATTAGTTACCAGAATGGTTGGGCTTCCTTTCACCAACTTCCTTCTGGCTCTGCTCAGTCTCTTGCCACATCTCTCTTAGGCCCCCTGGCTTAGTGTAGCTGGGACCTTCATGTCTTCAAAGGCTCTTCTGGCTTCCTCTCTCTTTCTGCCCTAGGGGCAGAGCACCTGCACAGGGGTCTCCTCCTGAATGACTGATACCGAGAAATCTGTACCTTGGCTGCCAGGCCTCATAATATTGGGCTCGCCATCCACCTTCTGGGAACACCTCTCCATTAGCTGGAGTTCTATAAATATTCAGGCTGCCTGTCCTACTCACCCTCCCACTATACTTCTAAAAGTCTCTAGAAGACAGGGAGTAGCAGAACAGCAGCCTGGGAGACACTGAACAACTCTAACTAATCAACTCTTGCTCCACTGTTTACAGAGGAACTAACTAAACTTACATAGTTATATAGTTAGTCAGGTTGAAAAAAGACACAAGTCCATCCAGTTCAACCATAAAAAATAATAATAATATTATATTGTTGTTGTTGTTGTTATTATGATTATTATGATGAATATTATTGTTATCATAAAATCCCATATACCCAATTCTTTTTTTTTTTTAACATTCAACTTTTATTGAAAAGAAAAAGGAGAGATCCAGATACAGATTACATAGCATGTCATATGCGAGTACAGGTGTATCAGTAAACAGCTTGATACCGTGTGTACGTGAGCCAAAAGATTTACAAAATAGACACAATACAAGCAGATCAGCAGCTCAAAGGTCTTGACTTAAACAACTTATGATTGCCCTAAAGGGACTAATTACAAGTGAAGTGGTTATTTTCTGAGCCCTGGCCTAGTTCACCTTCAAATTATTTATTTAAAAGGATAACAATAATAATTCGGCCTAAGGTTGTAACGGTTCAACAGTATACGTTGCACATGAAACCATGTATTAAGAGGAGTAGAAAGAGGAGAGAAGACAGGGGGAGAGGTAAGTGAATAGGGACAGTGGGGGGCCCCAGATATGACACCGGTGAGGAGGGAGGGAGGGGGGGATTGTATGCCACCACGCCAACACCCGTTCTCCAATTAGGGATGCATGAGGGGGAAGTATCAAAAGATTGGGTCACCTCTGAGGCGAACCGTCTCATGTTTAAGGGTTTTGTATGATATCATCATATTACTGTGAGTAACGGAAAACGATCCAGGGTCTCCAAGTAGATTGGAAGGCCTCGACTCTGCTATGTTCCTGTGCAACAGCATCCTCCATTTCCCATATGTTTCTAATTCTTTTGAGCCAGTCAGCCACTGTGGGTATTGTAGTTGTTCTCCAATAGATGGGAACCAACGACCTGGCTGCATTAATCAGGTGTTTGGTCAGTGAGTGTTTGTAAACTTGTAAGGCAAGGTGGTTGACATGTAACAGGCAACAAGCTGCGTCCAGTGACAACTTAGTTTCTGTGATCTTTTTGATCAGTTGTGTGACTTTGTCCCAAAAGGGCAGAATCAGTGGGCACTCCCACCAGATGTGGAGAAGAGTGCCTTTTGCCTTCTGGCACCTCCAACATGTCGGAGGGTTTTGAGGATTCCACTTGTGGAGTTTGTCCGGGGTGTTGTACCAGTGTGTCAGCAGCTTATAGCCTGTTTCCTGGACAAGTGTACTTATAGAACCTTTATGAGCTAAAATGCACGCATACCTCCATTGTTTGTCCGTGAGTGTCCTCTCCAGCTCCTCCGACCATCTCCTCCTATAATTATCCGCACCACCGCACTCGGTCATTTGCAGCCAGCCATATGAGACCGATGTGGCTCTCTCTAGGGGATTTCCATCTAGGCATGTCTTCTCCAAGTCGGTCAATGGTCTGCGGAAGTCCTGTGAGTGTCTTTGTTTAGTAAGATAATCTCTTAATTGGAAGTACGACCACCACTTCAGACGTGGGAGTCCACTTCCGCCCTGCAGTGCCAAAAGGTCTTTAATTTTATCTCCTGAAAAACAGTCTTTCACGAGTAAGGGGATGTCACTATGCTCTGGTTGGAAGATGTCATTGTCCTTTCCCGGAGGGAAGTCAGCGTTTCCCATCAAGGGTGTCAAAGGGCCCTCGGGCGTGGTAATCTTCCCCCCTTTAGCAATGTCATGTATGACGTCCAGTGTGGTTCGTGTGATAGGTTGTATCTTAGAGGTGGCTTTAAATTTAGGTCTGGGTGACCACGGGGAAAACCTCAGCGGACGCCGAAATAGGGATTCCTCCAAAGACACCCATGCCTTCGAACGTCTATGGCAGTGCCAGTCAATCACCCTGGCTATATGAGATGCGTAATAATAATGTTTAAAGTTAGGTAGCCCGATCCCGCCCGTGTCCTTGGGCCTGAACAGCCAAGATAATTTAATTCTGGGTTTACGTTGATTCCAAATGAACCTTAAGATGGTAGAGTTCATCAGGCGAAAGAAGTGTGCTGGGATTTTTATGGGTAGTGTCCTGAAAAGGTATAAGAACCTAGGAAAGACCACCATTTTGACAATGGATGCGCGTCCAAACCAAGAAAAGCAGCCCATTCGCCACCTCGCAAGGTCGGCTGCGCATTCCTTCAGTAGGGGCGGGAAATTTGATTCGTAAATGTGTTGCAAGTGTGGAGTCAAGTGAGTTCCTAAGTATTTGATAGCTTTATCCTCCCACCTAAATTTAGATTCTGCTTTAGTACGGGTCAGTTGATCGGTAGGTAACGATACGTTTATGGCTTCGGATTTGGAGTAGTTTATTTTTAAGTTGGATAGGTATCCAAAACGAGTAAACTCTTCTAGGAGATTAGGTATGCTGGTCGCGGGGTCAGTTAGAAAAAATAGGAGGTCATCAGCGTAGGCCGCCACCTTGCACTCCTTCCCTCGTATCTCAAATCCCCTAACAGCGCCATTTAGATTTAGGTTCTAATGAAAGGTTCAAGGGCCAGAATGAACAATAGCGGGGAGAGGGGGCAGCCCTGTCTGGTGCCATTGCGGATGTGTACTGTATCTGATAGAGTCCCGTTTATTTTGAGTTTCGCCGTAGGGTTACGATACAGGGCAAAGATCCATGACAGCATACATGGACCAAGCCCTATGTGTTCGCATACCGCCCTCAGGAAATCCCATGCCACCCTGTCAAAGGCCTTCTCCGCGTCGGTGGACAGGAGAAGGCCTTCGATGTTCTCGTCTCGTGCCGTCTGTATAAGGAGCAGGGCTTTGGTTACGTTGTCCTTTGCCTCCCTACCCGGAACAAACCCCACCTGATCCAACCCTATCAAATTCGACAGAAGCGGGTTCAGGCGCAGCGCGAGAATTTTTGCAAATATTTTGGCATCAATGTTTAGAAGGGAGATGGGCCTGTAGCTGGCGCAGTCCATGGGGTCCTTGCCAGGCTTGGGGATTATGGCAACTTGAGCTGACAGAAACGCGGACGGGACATCCCTGGGCGTAGACATGGAGTTCAAGGCAGCGGCCAGCGGTGTAGTCAGTACGTCGGTAAAGGTCTTATAGTATATGGCCGTATAGCCGTCTGGGCCTGGGCTTTTCCCATTCTTCAGTAATTTAATAGCCTGGGTAATCTCCCCACAAGTTATCGGTGCTTCTAACAGTGACACATCAGCGGTCGTCAGGGTGGGCAGTCTACTATTAGTCAGGTAGTCTTGGATAATTTGAGCCTTGTCTCCTGTCATATCCTTGGGCCTATGTTGGGGGGGCAAGTCGTAGAGTTTGGAGTAGAATTCGTGAAAACGAGAGGCAATAGCCTTCGTAGTCTTGTCAATTTTCCCATCCCCTCGTCTAATGCCTGCGATGTCATTGGCGAAAGTGTGTTCTCTCAGAGCCCTGGCTAGAAGTTTGCCTGATTTATTGCCCGCCTCATAGTATATTTTTTTTTTGAAGAACAGCATTCGCCTCGACTTTGAGTCGAACAGGTGCTGCAACTCCTTCCTGGCCTCCAGCAATTCCCCTGCCGATTTTACCGTGAGCGACCGTTTATGTTGAGATTCTAAGGAGCGGATCAAAGCCGACAGCCTCGAGATCTCCCGCTCTCTATCTTTCTTTCGCTTAGAACCCATTTTAATCAGTTCCCCTCTCAGTGTGCACTTGTGAGCTTCCCAAACCATGAGCGGATCTGCTCCTGGAATGGAATTGTGCATGAAAAATTCCTTCAAAGAGCAAGTGAGTGAGGCGAGAAGATCTGGGTCTGTTAGGAGGGAGGCGTTTAGCCTCCACGTGGGTTGTTTAGGGGGCATGGACAATAGATTCAGGCCCAATGAAATCGGGGCATGATCTGAGATCGATTGGATCCCTATGTGTGCTGCTTCAACTGAGGAAAGATTCCTCTGGGAGATGAAAACATAGTCCAATCTGGCATATCTAGCATGGGGAATTGAATAATGAGTAAAGTCGCGGCCCTCAGGGTTGAGAAAACGCCAAGTGTCTACCAATTGTAGCCCCTGAAGGGCAGATTTAATTCTTTTAAGTATTTTGTAAGTAATACAGGATTTACGATTTGAGGTATCCGTCAATGGGTTAAGCGGGAGGTTAAAATCACCGCCCAGTATGAGACAGCCCGAGGAGAATCCCTGAAGTTCCTTGACTATCCGGTTACAAAATGAGGCATGTTCCCTATTGGGGAAGTATACATTAGCTAGCGTCACTGGAGTGGACCCATATGTCCCCTTCAAAAATAGGAACCTACCTCCGGGATCACATTTCTGTTCCGTCAAATGAAAAGGTGCGTTCTTACTCACCAATATAGACACTCCTTTTGACTTGGAGTCACTATTGGTGGCATGAAACGCCCTTGTAAAGTATGCGTCAGTCAATTTGGGTGCATGGTGTGTCTTGAAGTGTGTTTCCTGGATAAACACGAACTGGGGCCTACCTTTTTTCAGCTCACGTAGGAGAGTGGAGCGGCGTTCCGGGATATTCAGACCCCTAATATTGTGTGAGATCACAGTCGGTGTCTTTCCTAGTGAAGAGAAAGCCATTGGAGCGGATCAGGAGGAGACGGTTCAGGAGGTCAGCTGTGTTGTCAAACAGAGACAAAATCAGGTTAATGCAGATATAATGTACAGTAATCGGCAGTGCCTAGATCAATCCCCCCCTCCCTGAGGCCACCGGTCGGGGTTGAGGAGAGGAGGGGTAGGAAGGGAAAGTTGGGTTCAGAGGGGGGAAAAGAGAGAGATAGAGAGGATAAGACAGTAAGAGAGAGAGAGAAGCAGGGAGCCGTAGTTACACGGCGAGGAGCAAGCTAAGATATGAGTACGTTCCCTGAGCGGGTCACCCCACCCAGGAGTGTGTAACTCCTATGTGTCTAGTGTCACCCGTGTCCTCAGAAACCAGGAGCACGGAGACACTTTGTGGGGTTATAGGGAGGCACTTGAGGAAACGGTAGAATTCCACCTGAGACACAATCCAACAGGGATTGTAATTAGCAGGAAAAAATTCAAACAGAGAGAAGGTGAATGACCGCACCATTGGCAGCCGCACATGTAAAAACAGAAAAAAAAAATGTGGGTCTGGGGCCTACACAAAACAGCAAGGGGATTTATACATCCTAATCATTAATAAACTATCTGGCCCTCAGACTGAGCTTAGTTCACACCCGACCTGGGTATTCGGAAAAAGGTAAAATAAAATAAAAATAAAAGTAAAAGAGAGAGCGCCTTATAAACAGATACTTATCACATGCCATACAATGGGAGCTATGTAGAGGCTGTCCATAAGAGGAAGTACTTGAATAAAATAGGGGAATATTGATAATAAAAAAAAAAAAAAAAAAAAAAAAAAAAGGGAAAAAGGGGGGGGAGAGAAAAAAATGGAAAATATCGCATAGGTTCACTTTAGAGAAACTTCCTCGGTGAAGAAACATCTGCAAACTGGATGCAGGAAAGATGCTGCAAGAGAGGGATATCTCTGTTGTCTTGGAGCCGATCTCGGGCAAGGAGCCTCCAGTACATCCTCTTGTGATTACAGTCTGCATTGTAGGACGAGCATTCGCGTCCCCCGAGGATGATGATGAAGGGGGGGAACGGGAGGGGGGGGGGAATGTGAGGGGGGGAGGGGGGGGTTTAGCAGTCCGAGTCCCCATAGGCTGTGTAGATAGAACACTGTCAGTTCACAGCAAACTTCAGCATGCGTCGAAAGGTAGAAAAAAGCAAAACAAACAGCAAAAATGGAAAATCAAAATTGAAAAATCAGGAAGAGGCAGGAGGCCTGACTTGACTCGGGAAGGTCTCAGTAGGCTCAGTCATCGTCATATTCTGGGTCAGGGACAACTGGACGTCTCGGGGTCTCAATCCTGGAGCTGCCCGCCCGATTCTGCTTCTGCCGTTTGGCCTGCCGCTTCTCAGGCGTGGATTGTGGTGACCTGAGATGGACTGGAGGTAGGACAGGGTGCAGAAATTCGGCGTACCAGTCAGGGAGATCTGTCGGTTCCAGGTCTAGTGCAGAGCAGAAGTCTGGCAGGTCGGCCGGTGTACGGAGGACTTGTAGCTGGCCATTCAAGGTAACCACCAGAGCAAATGGGAAACGCCATGGGTAGCGAATGTCCTTGTTCCGCAGCTTCTCCAGCAGGGGGCGCAGGGCACGCCTGTTTTTCAGAGTTATTTGGGAGAGGTCCTGGAACAGCATTATGTTTTCCCCATTAAAGGCAATATGGTCATTTCTCCTGGCCTTTCTCATGATTTCATCTTTCAGGGTAAAACTTTGAAAGCAACAAATTATGTCTCTCGGTGGGGCGTTGTCTGGCCCTCGCGGCCGAAGGGCTCTGTGCGCCCGTACAAAATCTATTGCTGTGTCCTCTTGTCTTTCTAATAAACTGTTGAAGACCCTCTGTAGCGCCGGAATTATCTGGTCATGACCCACTGATTCAGGTATCCCCCTTACACGCACGTTACACCTGCGTCCTCTATTATCCAAATCTTCTATGTGTCTATTCATTTCTATTAAGTGCAGGGCCTGGGCAAGCGAGGTCCTCTCAAGCTTGAGTATGGCTTTGTCCCTCTGTTTTCCAGCAGTCTCGGCAGTGGCTATTTTTTCATTGAGCACCAACAGATTTGATTTCAGGTCAGTGATCGCTGCTGAGAAGGTGGACTTAATGTCCGCAGCAATCACTGACATGTCAGCAAAAGTCAGGGGGAGATCCGATCTCTTCTTACCCCTGTCTAAGTCCTCAGCAGCCGACTGCGAGTCCTCACTGAACTCTTCCTCGTGGTGCGACGGCGCCATCTTGGATTTCAGGCTGCTGGTCTGGGCCGGAGTTTTGCTTTTAAAAAGCTCCGTGATGTCCCTCGCCGAGTGGGGTGCCGCTCCGCGGCGTGTGCGAGAGTGAGGGGTGTTGTGGAGCTTCTTTCCGGGCATCGGGGTGCCGGTGGTCGGGTGGAGAGCTGTGTACGGCTGCCTATGTCAACGGAGCTCCCTCAGTGTGCGGCCGTCTTCATCGCGCGCCAAGCCACGCCCCCCCATATACCCAATTCTATACCCACAGTTGAACCAGAGAAAGGTAAAGGACCAGGCCAGTTTTTGCGATTCGGCACTGCGTCACTTTAACTGACAATTGCGTGGTCGTGCGATGTGGCTCCCAAAAAAAATTGGCGTCCTTTTTTTTTTCCCCACAATTAGAGCTTTCTTTTGGTGGTATTTGATCACCTTTTGCGGTTTTAATTTTTTGCGCTATAAACAAAAATAGAGCGACAATTTTGAAAAAAAAACAATATTTTTTGCTATGATAAATACCCCCAAAAAAGATATAAAAAAAACATTTATTTTTCTCATTTTAGGCCGATACGTATTCTTGTACATATTTTTGGTAAAAAAAAATCGCAATAAGCGTTTATCCATTGGTTTGCGCAAAATTTATAGCGTTTACAAAATGGGGTATAGTTTTATTGCATTTTTATTATTTTTTTTTTTACTACTAATGGCGGCTATCATCGATTTTTTTCATGACTGTGGCATTATGGCAGATACATTGGAAAATGTTCACACATTTTTGGGACCATTGTCATTTTCACGGCAAAAAATGCTATAAAAATGCATTTACTGTGAAAATGACAATTGCAGTTTGGGAGTTAACCACTAGGGAGCGCTGAAGGGGTTAAGTGTGACCTCATATGTGTTTCTAACTGTAGGGGGGTGGGGCTGGACGTGTGACGTCATTGATCTCCTTTCCCTATATCAGGGAACAGACGATCAATGACAGCGCCACAGTGAAGAACGGGGAAGCTTTGTTTATACACAACTCTCCCCATTCTTCAGCTCCGGGGACGGATCACGGGACTCCGGCTGCGATAGGGCCCCGCGGCCCTTTGGATCGGCTTGCGGGCGCGCGCGCGCCCGCAACCCACGGCTGGGCACTTAAAGAGGATGTACAGGTACGTGCTTTTGCCCAGCCGTACCATTCTGTCCATGTATATGTGCAGAAGGCGGTCCTTAAGTGGTTAAAGCAATCTACTGAGCTGGTCAGAACCACCTCTGCAGGGAGTCTATTCCACATTTTCACAGCTCTTCCTGTGAAGAAACCTTTCCGTATTTGGAGGTGAAATCTCTTTTCCTCTAGACGTAAAGAGTTCCCCTTTGTCCTTTGTGTTGACCGAAAAAGTAAATAACTCAAAACCAAGTTCACTATATGGACCCCTTATATATTTGTACATGTTGGTCATATCCCCCCTTAATCTCCTCTTCTCAAGAGTAAATAAATTCAGTTCCTCTAATCTTTCGTGGGGGGGTCCCCCCAAATTCAATTACCAGGCTCTCAGGTCTGGTATGGATATTAAGTGGAACCCCGCCATCAAATTTAAAAAAAAAATGACATGGGTTCCCCCCCAAATATCCATTCCAGACCCTTCAGGTCTGGTGTGGATTTTAAGGGGAACTCCACCCCCCCCCCCCCAAAAAAATGGCGTGGAGTTCCCCCAAAAATCCACACCAGACCCCTTATCAGAGCACACAACCTGGCAGGCCGCAGGAAAAGAGGGGGGTGAGAGAGCCCCCCCCCCTCCTGAACCGTACCAGGCCACATGCCCTCAACATTGGGAGGATGCTTTGGGGGTCTGTGACCCCTCAAAGCACCATGTCCCCATGTTGATGGGGACAAGGGCCTCATCCCCACAACCCTTGCCCGGTGGTTGTGGGGGTCTGTGGGCGGGGGGCATATCGGAATCTGTGCCTCTACCATTTCACTAAGGAAGTGTAAAGAATTGTAAAAATAAAACACACACACCGTGGAGAAAGTCCTCTCGGTCTCCGCTCCAACGCTGTCGGTATCCTGCGACGGGTGATCTCCTCTCTGCCGGGGTCCAGCGATGAGAAGATCTCTTCATCCAGGTAAGGGATCCAGCACACGCATCGCCACCTGTCTCCACTGGAGATGGCCCGGCGAATGACGCGGCTTGAGCCAGTGACAGCTCTTATATAGGTGAGGCGGGGCCACCCGTCACGTGACCCCATCCCCCTCTGACACACCCTCTGACTACATCACTGGGGAAGCCTGGGCTCTCCCTTGCGTCGGATGGGGTCACATGACAGGTGGCCCCACCTCACCTACAGTATATAAGAGCTGTCACTCAAGCTGCGTCATTCGCCGGGCTGTCTCCAGTGGAGACAGCCGATGCGTCCGATGAGTTCGACTCGAACTCGAAGCTCATCCCTACCCAGCAACTTGCATCTAGGCCTGTTTAGTAGGGATGAGCCAAACACCCCCCCGTTCGGTTCGCACCAGAACCTTCGAATGGACCGAACGTTCGCGCAAACATTTTAGAACCCCATTGACGTCTATGGGACTCGAACGTTCGAATTCAAAAGTGCTCATTTTAAAGCCTAATATGTTATTGTCGTAAAACGTCTGAGAACCCGGGTCTTGCCCCAGGGAACATGTATCAATGGAAAAAAAGATTTAAAAACGGTCGTTTTTTTCATCATTGGTTTCCACTTCAGGACTCCTGAAAAAACGACCGTTTTTTAAAACTTTTTTCCATTGATACATGTTCCCTCGGGCAAGACCCGGGTTCTCAAAGACGTTTTCACATGCATACTATAGACACCCAGCAGGTACAATATTTAAAGGACTTTTTCCTTTTTTATTTTTCATTTAAGCATCATTAAAATCACTGCTCTTGAATATTTAGGTGCAAACTACAGAGCACAAGTGCAGTACACACCAAGAAGTTTAGGTGCAAAGTAATGAGCAAACTTGCACTATACACCAAGTGGGTTTAGGTGCAAAGTAATAAGCACACTTGCAATATACACCAAGTGGGTTTAGGTGCAAACTATAGAGCACAAGTGCAGTAAACACCAAGTAGGTTTAGGTGCAAAGTAATGAGCAAATTTGCACTATACACCAAGTGGGTTTAGGTGCAAAGTAATAAGCACACTTGCAGTATACACCAAGTGGGTTTAGGTGCAAAGTAATGAGCAAACTTGCAGTATACACCAAGTGGGTTTAGGTGCAAAGTAATGAGCACACTTGCAGTATACACCAAGTAGGTTTAGGTGCACTGAGCACACGGGCAATACAACACTTGAGAAGAACACTGCTGCTAACACAATCAACTGCCTGACAGATTAGAAAGAACTAATCTAACTAAACTATACAGTGTATAAATATATGTACAACACATGGGATGTATATATATCCTCTACACACTGTGGCCCAGATTCAGAAACGAGATACAACGGCGTATCTCCTGATACGCCGTCGTATCTCTGAGTGTGGGCCGTCGTATCTATGCGCCTGATTCAGAGAATCAGTTATGCATAGATTTCCTTAAAATCCGACTGGTGTAAGTGTCTTACACCGTCGTATCTTAGGCTGCATATTTATGCTGGCCGCTAGGTGGCGCTTCCGTATAGTTACGCAATGAATATGCTAATTAGGTAGATACGCCGATTCAGAAACCAACGTCCGCCAGGCGCATTTTTTTTACGTCGTTTGCGTTAGGCTTTTTCCGGCGTAAAGTTTCCCCCTGCTATATGAGGGGTTTATACGGCGTATCCTATGTTAAGTATGGCCGTCGTTCCCACGCCGAATTTTAAAATTTTACGTCGTTTGCGTAAGTCGTTCGCGAATAGGGCTTTGCGTAAGTTACGTTCACGTTGAAACCAATGAGGCTTTGCGGCGTAATTTCGAGCATGCGCACTGCAAAATTTTCACGAACGGCGCATGCGCCGTTAAAAAAAAACTTAAAATACGCGGGGTCATGTGAAATTTCAATGAAACACGCCCACAACATCCCCATTTGAATTAGGCGGGCTTACGCCGCCACCTATACGTTACGCCGCCGTAACTAAGGGAGCAAGTTCATTCTGCATATGGAACTTGCGCCCAAATTTACGGTGGCGTAACGTATCTGAGATACGTTAAGCCCGCAGAAAGATGCGCTCATCTTTCTGAATCCGGGCCTGTAAATTTAACTGACTAGCCTGCCTGCTCTATCCAGCTTGAAAAAAAAGACAATCTCTCTCTCTCTGATCAGTAACCAGCGCCGAAACACACTACACGAGGCCGCCCTGCAGGCAGCCTTTTATAGTGTGGGGCGTGTACTAAAGCCCTGAGCCATAATTGGCCAAAGCCACTCTGGCTTTCGCCAATTACGGCTCTCTTTACTGACGGCGCTGTGATTGGCCAAGCATGCGGGTCATAGAGCATGCTTGGCCAATCATAAGCAAGCAATGCCGCAGTGAATTATGGGCCGTGGCGCGTCACTCGAATTCGGCGCGAACGACCCATTTTGTTCGTATTTCGACGAACAATCGAACATACGATGTTCGAGTTGAATTCGACTCGAACACGAAGCTCATCCCTACTGTTTAGAAAACCGCAATCGGCATTTACAGTTTTACATTATAATGTAACCGTATCTCTGTACTGATGTGGATGAAACCAGAAGTGCTGAGTAGGGATGAGCCGAACATCCCCCGGTTTGCATCAGAATCTTTGAACAGACCGAACATTCGCGCAAACTTTAGGACTCGACACTTTATGGGACTCGAACGTTCAAAATCAAAAGTGCTAATTGTAAAGGCTAATATGAAAGTTATTGTCCTAAAAAGGATTTGGGGACCTCAATGCAAAAAAAGTTTTAAAAATTGCAGTTTTTTTGGGAGCAGTGATTTGTGAAAAAAAGTGAAATATTCCTTAAAATATCGTACCTGCTGGGTGTCTATAGTATGCCTGTGAAGTGGCACCCGTTTCCCATGCTTAGAACTGTCTTTGCACAAAATGACACTTCTATAGGATAAAGTCATTTAAAACTGCTTGCGACTTTAATGTAATGTCTGGTCCTGGCAATATGGACGAAAATCATTGAGAAAATTGGCATGGGTTCCCCCCCCCCACCCAGGCCATTACCAGCCCCATTGGGTCTTGCATGGATATTAAGGGGAACCCCGCACCCAAATTGAAAAAAAAGGAAAGGTGTGTGTGTGTGGCCCCAGGCCCTATATACAATACAGGGACTGTAGGGTTATTAAGTAGAATCTGTTTGCAATTTTGAACTGTTACATTTTTAACCACTTAAGGACCGCCTCCTGTAAATATACGTCAGCAGAATGGCACGGCTGGGCAGATGTACGTACTGGTACGTCCTGTAGATCTACCCAGCCGTGGGTGACCCTGAGCTCCGGGACCGCGGGACCCCCGGACCTGATCGCCGCTGGGGTCCCGCGATCGGTCCCCGGAACTAAAGAACGGGGAGAGCCGTGTATAAACACGGCTTCCCCGTGCTTCACTGTGGCGGCTGCATCGATCGTGTCATCCCCTTTATAGGGAGACCCAATCGATGACGACACTCCTACAGCCACACCCCCCTACAGTTGTAAACGCACACTAGGTGAAACATAACTCCTTCAGCACCCCCTGTGGTTAACTCCAAAACTGCAACTGTCATTTCCACAATAAACAATGCATTTTAAATGCGTCAAAATTGTCCGAAGTGTCCGCCATAATGTTGCAGTCACGTAAAAAATCACTGATCGCCGCCATTAGTAGTAAAAAAATAATAATTAATAAAAATGCAATAAAACGATCCCCTATTTTGTTAACGCTATACATTTTGTGCAAACCAACCGATAAACGCTCATTGAGATTTTTTTTACCAAAAATATGTAGAAGAATACGTATCGGCCTAAACTGAGGGAAAAAAAAACATTTTTTTATATATTTTTGGGGGATATTTATTATAGAAAAAAGTAAAAAATATTGCATTTTTTTTCAAAATTGTCACTCTATTTTTGTTTATAGCTCAAAAAAACTGCAGAGGTGATCAAATACCACCAAAAGAAAGCTCTATTTGTGGGAAAAAAGGACGCCAATTTTGTTTGGGAGCCACATCGCACGACCGCGCAATTGTCAGTTAAATAGACGCAGTGCCGAATCGCAAAAAGGGGCCTGGTCCTTTACCTGCATTTTGGTCCGGGGCTTAAGTGGTTAAAGTGTAGTTCCAGCCAAAAAATCTGTTTGCTGTCTGCACCTGTTCAGAAGATTTCACCTCACTTTCTGTCCCAATGACAACGTTTTTTTGTGAAACAAGGATTGGTGATAAAGCATCAGTAGAGAGGAGACACCTCTTACAGGAGAGCATTTCCCTTCCTAGGGGTAGATTTCCTCTCACTTCGTGTTGTCTCCTTCCGTTTGCAAGTAGGAGTCGTTTGTAAGTTGGATGTTTGAAAGTAGGGGCCTGCTGAGGCAGAAATTTGGGCCTTAGGTGTTGGTGTTGCCACAACACTGTAACCCCTCACAGTTAGTGTTGGTGAGCACTGGAACGCCCTGCTGTGAATTATTATATCACACATTGTAATTACATGCCATTGTTGAACAGTGGTAGAAAAATTGGGCCTTTGGTGGTGGTGCTGGTGGTGTTGCCACAACACTGCAATCCCTCACAGATACTCTAGTTGGAGCGCAGGAATGAGCCTTAGCCACTGGTGGCGGTGCCTGGAACCAAAAATGTTCTTACAAGCTATCGGCATGATCATTGAGGAGGAAGAGGATAGTCACTCAGCATAACAGGATAGTCACTCAGCATCAGCATAGGCAGTCTTTTAGGGATCCAATATTTAAAAAAAAATATTCGGTTACATCAGTAGCAGGTGCTTGGTATCTGGTGGTGATCCAAGACTGATTCATTTTTATGAAGATCAGCCGATCAACTGAGTCGGTGGACAGGCGCACCCTGTGATTGGTTACAAAGCCTCCAGCAGCACTAAATGTGTGCTCCAAAAGAACACTGGATGCAGGACAGGCCAGTAGCTCAAATGCATACTGTGCAAGCTCTGGCCAGTGATCCATCCTCAAGACCCAGTAACCCAGAGGATTTTTGGTGGGAAAGGTGTCCAAGTCTGATCTTGCCCCTAGGTATTCCCGCACCATGTAAAACAGATGCTGATGATGGTTGCTGGAACCGGTCATACCTTGGGGCTGCGGACAAAAAAATTGTCTGAACGCATCGGTCAGACGGCCACCTTCTCCACCGCTCCTTCTTTGACTGATCGAAGCCTCAGCAACATGTTGTCCAGGACCAGGATTTTGTAACCTCCCAGTCTCTGGGAACGCGTTGCACAGACCTTTCTGCAAGGCCTCCCAAAGATGTTTCATCCTCTGCTCCCTCTGCAACGGCAAGATAAGGTCCGCAACCTTACCCTTGTAATATGGATCAAGGAGGGTTGCTAGCCAGTAATAATCCCTCTCCTTGATACCACAAATACGAGGATCCTTCCGCAGGCTTTGCAGGATCAGGGAGGCCATGTAGCATAGGTTTTCTGAGGCATTTGGTCCGGAGTCCTCTGGGTCACTCAGGACGACATGATCCGTAGCCACCTCCTCCCAGCCACGTACAAGTTCATGGGTTTCTTGGGACTGTAATTGATCCCTTGAAGACTGCAGCTGATGCTGAGTGCTAGGCTCCACCTCCATGCTGACACAATCCTCCTCCTCCTTGTCCTCTTCTTGTGTGATAGGCGGGCAAGCAGGAACACTGTATACCCCCTGGATAAAGGGGGCCTTGAGAGGTAAGGAAATCCTCCTCCTTTCTCCCTCTGTTCTGCCTCAAATGCCCTATCCATTTTTCCATGCAGCGTGTGCTCCAACAGGTGGATAAGAGGGACAGTGTCATTGATGCATGCACTGTCGCCGCTCATAAGCCTCCTCAAATTGTGACAGGACAGTGCATTCATCTCTGATCATGGACCGCTGGTGTGGGGAAAAAAACCAAGCTCCCCTGACCCTGTCCTGGTGCCATATTTGCACAGATACTCATTGATGGCCCTCTGCTGTGTGTGCAGCCGCTGCAGCATGGCCAACGTAGAGTTCCACCTGGTGGGCATGTCACAAATTAGGTGGTTCTTGGGAAGGTTGTATTCCCTTCGGAAGTCAGCCAGCCGAGCACTGGCATTATATGACTGGCGGAAATGCACACAGACTTTCCTGACCTGCTTCAGGACATCCTGTAAGCCCGGGTACCTGCCCAAGAACCGCTGGACCACCAAATTCAGAACATGAGCAAAACAGGGCACAAGGGTCAGTTGTCCCTGTCGCAGGGCAGAGAGGAGGTTGGTGCCATTGTCGCAAACCACCATTCCTGGCTTAAGCTGGCGTGGCATCAACCACCTCTGAGCCTGCCCCTGCAGAGCTGACAGTACCTCTGCCCCAGTGTGGCTCCTGTCCCCCAAGCACACCAGCTCAAGCACTACATGGCATATTTTTGCCTGCATACCTGCGTAGCCTCTTGAACGCCTACGGAGCCTCGCTAGTTCCGAGGACAAATCAGCAAAGGAAGAGGCCATGGAGGAAGAAGATGAGGGGGTGGAGGAGGCGCCATCTTGGATCTCCAGCCCCGCGATCTCAGCCTGTCCTTTACGGGTCATCCCTCTGGTACAGGGAGCCGGTGGTGGTACCGCTGTGGTCCCTAGGTCACTGGCTGCCAGCATATGGTGGTACCGAACCGGAAAAACGGCTGGGGGAGGATCGGTATCGGATCACTGCCGGGAGCTGCAAGAGATGCGTCCTCTCACATGCCTGACTTGGCCACGCCCTTGGTGTGCTACCCTTAAGCTGGCCCCTGGAGGGCATCCTGCCTCATTGGAGATGTGCCTCCTCCTCTCTTCTATCAGGCACCCACGTGGAGTCAGTGACCTCATCATCCCCTCCCTCCTCATCACTGGAGCAAACCTGGCAGTATGCTGCAGCTGGGGGAACATGACTGCCAGATTGCTGTGCTTCTTGGGCACCCCCTCTCTCTGGGATCAAGTTACTGCCTTCCTCCTGCAGCTTGTACCCAACACTGTGGTCAAACAGTTCGGGGGACTCCTCAGGAGAACATGGTGAGGCTAGGGAAGGAGTGACTGATGCCATTGAGCAGAGGGAAGAGGCCACATTGGCAGCTGCTTTGCCAGACAAAGTACCCTGAGCCTGGGTGAGAGAGGATGAGGATGGCTTGGTCATCCACTCTACCAAGTTTTCAGGCATGTTGCGGCTCAACACTGCCAGCTGCCGAAAATAAAAAATTACAAGCATGTCCCACAGCCACTTGCTGGTGAGGATGCTGGCCTGCTTGCCCTCTTTTATCAGCTTGCGACTGTCTGCCTCTCGTTTTTGTCCTTCCAGACATACTAATGGCCTGCAGGGAGATGTAGCTGCACAAAGCTGGGATGTATGTGTATATGTATATTTATATATATATATATATACATATACTGTGTGTGTGTGTGTGTGTGTATATATATATATATATATATATATATATATATATATATATATATGCACTGATTATACTGCAGCTGGCAGAACCAAATGCCTGCCTGTAGTATTATTAGTAAGCGAACACCAGCAATTTGTCTTCTGTTAGCATTAGTTGCACACTGTACAGAGGACACAGTACACTAACTGACAATACTTGCAGATCCCTGCCTGTGGTATTAGTATGAGAACACCAGCAATTGTATTCAGGTAAGCTTTAGGTGACCAATAGCCCATTTTACCAGGTAGGGAGGTGCCCATCCTGAGATAGGCTCCAAACCGTACCAACCATATATGATATATATGCATTATATATACCAACCACCATCCGACCTTCGGGAACCAGAGACCCCTGCCACAGATGCCCACCCGTGACCATTTACATGTGGGCGACCCGCCACAGCCGTAAGGCATGTTGGAGACCATCCTGGACCCCCAGGACCCACATATCAATGCCCTCAATGCGGACAAGTGAACTCCATTACCCCTTAAATAAAGGCTATTTTCCCTTCCCAGGTCACAATGGTGAACCACCAGCCCCCCATTATGGACTACAAATTTTTAGCCACCACCTTATTAACCCTTTTCCCGGCCTTATTGACACGTTCCATGGACCAGGCCCCCTGCCAAGCCGACCTCACAATGATGTCAGACCATACTACAATGGTTTCCGGCAAGGCCGGCCACCGTCGGAGGAAATCCCACTTCACATCCCTGATAAGAGCCCAGGAGGCCCTGAGGCAGAAGTTGTGACCCCCAACTTGCAACAACAGCACATCCGGGGGCCAGTCCAATCAAGCATACCGCTCTACTTCCAGCATTACTCTGGACCACAACCTGCCTGGGATTTCTATCCACCGAACCGTGGCATCCGCCCGGGAGACAACCCCATCTGCCGTCTTGCCCCCAGTGAACGTAAGTGTAACGGTATAGCCCGTGGGACCCAGAGGCTCTGGAAGGATGTGGGGTACTCCTGTGTCAGCTTCACCAATGACTCTTGCGTCTAGGGTCATCCTATGTCCACTAGGGGCATAGGACGACTGAGAAATGATATCTTGAATTACGTGAAATGGGACAGTAATGATAATTAATGTATTGCAGGAAATCTTGAAATATTACAGGTGGTTAATTCTGAACACAACCGGTCAATAATAGTGTGATTCATTCTATGTGGGGACACATATTGTTAAGATGTTAATTGATGTTAATCACCTCCAGCTACCTGGCTTGCTGTGATTGCATTCTATTGTCTATTGTGCTATTTAAGCCTGCTACTGTGGAGATGTGGAATGTGACGTAACACCCTCTAAAGGTCAGACGTCTGACTTATGTTTACTAAAGGAATGTGTATTGTGTAGCAGGTGAGAATAGCTTATCGCGAGTCGGAATGTCTGGCTAAAATGTGGATTGATGGGGAATTGTTAGAAACCATTGTTTGATGTTGTGGGTGGAGTGTGTCATTGTCCTTTTGATTACTGCAGCATGCTTTTGGCTGCTAACTGTATAAAAGCCTGAGTTTTACCATTAAAAGATCTGTTTGGAACCAGAGAACAGAGCTGTGTCCAATGGGTCCTGTCTGCTGGATTGTGGTGTGTCGGAAGCTGTCTTGGGTTGGTGGAATGGAATATCGTAACGGCGTTAACCCCTGACTGTTACAATTGGTGGCACAGCAGTGGGATGATTCCACAGCCTAACGGACAGCTGCAAGAGGACACAGGACAATGGAGACACAGGATGAACGGCTGAAGCTCTCTTCCCTCAAGGACTTACTGGAGAACCGGGGCAGACCGGACAGCAACCGTAAGAAAAGGAACATTATCGCAGAACTTGTCAAAATGGATAGAGCTGAAAGGCCCAGCGTAACAGACAGGACACCCAAGGAAGAAAGTTTTGAACGGGCTGTTAAACGAGGACTGGCACAGTATGGTCCTAATCCTCCACCGGAGATTATAGACGTGATTATAGCGGCTGTGGATGCAACTTGGCTACATCAAAGAGGTGCTGCAGCAGCAGAAGTCACAGCAGCACCAACTGAAGGTAGAGGAGAGGTACAGATACTAGTCGCCATGGAAGAGGAATTCAGAAGGAGGTTACAAGAGATGCTGATACAGCATAGAGGACCAGTGTCAGAGGAGGCCCTGCTGGGATGGTCGGATTTGATCCGTTGCCAACTCTGGAAGAAAGCGCTAGCTCTTGAGCAGCAACACCAGGGAAAGGCCTCCCCTCCATCCATGTAAGGTACTGGCTGCAGTATGACGTACGAATGCCGTTGGGGGAACAACCGAAGCAGGAGTGGACAGCCGAGTTAAGCAGGCTGATCCGGGCAGAGATGCAGTTGGACGAGAGCTACAGAGCCCTCCGGTGGTATGTAGCCCAAGAGTGCCCGTGGTCAGCGGATGACAGCCCCACGGAAGGCTTTGACTATGATGGCCTGGGATTGTTGTATTGGAGGATGTCCAGTGATCCTGACTTCGGGGATGATCGGGAGTGGCGCTTGGAGGAAATATTGGAGCACAGAGAGCAAAAATTGAATGTCTCGGAAGGGCATTGGTTACAGGAAGATTTGAAGTTTCTGGCCGTCCAGGAATGGGAGCTGGAAATCGCCTACAGACAGCTGCTAGACTCTGCTCAGCAGCAAGGTGGGGCTCCCGTTGCCTGGGACTATGAGGAAATTTCAGATGACAATTCTAAAATCCTGGCTGATGAATCGGCAGTGGAAAATATGGAGATTGCCATCCCTAAAGCCGAAGCGGATGATGTGGAGTTCCAGGGAGCCTCTCTCCAGCAACTAGCTGAGGTGGTTAAGCTTTTACTCCAAGCTGAATCACTGGCAGCATGGCAGGATGCTACTGGCCGCTGCACACAATTGCAGCTTGAGTGGGGGATGGGACTGTGGTCTCCACTCACAGCAACCCAGCAGAAGAGCTGTCAACAGAGCAGAGTGCCACGGGCCTCTGCCCTCAACTAACGGAAGAGGGAGTTCCTGTGGTAGTGGATGGGACTTCAGTCTTCACTGACACAACCCCAGAAAATGGTGCGGCACTGAGACAGGAGGATGTCAGTCTTGCTTTGCAAGCACCGGGGGATTTTCACCTACCACAAGTGGATGGGACTTCAGTCTCCACTGGTATACCCCAGGGATGGGGGGCAGTTGGCCCAGATCCCCAACAGCATGATGAACTGAGCCCAGTCACACTGTCTTCTCTCCAGCGGCTGAAAGGACTCCAGGGAGAAGGGCCAGTCCAGGCCTCTCCCCAACGGCAGGCATGTTCTCTGAGAGGTTGAGTGATAGGGGGTGCTGTGAAAGGTATGGGTCACTAAGAAATAGCTTGAGTAAGCACTGATTGTAGTGCGAAACGTCAGCTGTATGCCCCTGTCTTTGCTGTGATGTATGGTGTTTGATAACTTTTATCAATAAAAGGTAACCGAGAAGGTTTTTCCAGAGTGCGGCTGTCCAAACATTTCTTTCTACAATTGCTTCGTGCATTGCCGGCACCTGGGTTTCTCTGAGAGCATACGGATTCATCCACATACCTAATTGGAGCAGTGACTATCTTCTCTCTATGGCAAAAACAATAAGTGAATTAAAATGATGACAATAATAGAAATTATTATAAAATAAATACTATTAATAAAGTGAATCGTTGACAAATGCACAATCACTATGCAGACAAAGGCTATGTCTACAAAGAAAAGTCCATAGGAAAAGTGATGACTTATAGCCGTGATGAAACAACATAAAGGTATGATGTCACAATTCTATTAGTTGAGTGCCACTGTGAATATTCCAAGATAATGCAGACAAAATCTTCTCATTCAATATGTGCCTCTGAGTGCTCCTTCACCATAGACAATGATCAACACCCAAAACGTGCTCATTAGTGGTAATGCGCTTACCAGAAATGGTCGACCTCTTTAGTGAAAAAGAAGGGCAAATTCGCTTATGCAGGATAATGCCTGCATACATATCATGCGTCACAATTAGTAGGCAAACACCTTGTCCTCCAGAAGTTTACAGATGGAACAGAAAAAAACGTCCATATTGCAACCGGTTTTTATTTAAAAAAAAAGTTAAAAGCATGGGCCAAATGGCCACTTACATTAAAAAGTGCCCATCCCGGCACTGGGTCTGCAGGCCTGTCAGTATAGCACGGACTCCTTCACCTCCGTGTCGGCGTGGTCGTGTGCGTTCCACCATCAGCTGCTCACCTGCTACAGGAAGCCGGATGGTTGGGCAATCAAAACAGCGTGACCAGGCTACGCCGCCGACGTACGTTTTGTAAGGATTACGTCTTCAGGGCGGCGTGCCTGGTCACAATGGTCACGTGTTTTTATCTGTAGAAAGACGGAAGTGTACTTTTGATTGTCGGCTGTCTCGGCCAATTGCGGCGCAGTCCCAGTGATGGGTTGAGCATTACATAAGACGGACTTACAACTATATGCAGGATAATTAAATCTTGCATGATTGCAATACACCAATACCCTAAGTTTGGGCAATCAAAAAGTATATTCCCTTTGAAAAAACTATAAAATGTAATTTAAATCGCTATCACACCCGGGGGAGGTTTTAGAATGGGATACTAAATGCTTAGTAAAAATATCTGATTTGGTCACTAGATGGCATAATGACCTCAATCGAACTAAGAGCTATATATAGAACTATACCATGCTTACCCTTCATGAAGGAAGGCACGGGGTATTTGAAATTTGTTTAAAAAAATTTCACCATAATTTTAATTAAATAATATTAGCATTATAGATCGCATTAGTGTCTCACCCATCCAAGGGTAAAGAAACTAGGTTAAATTGGATATTAAAAAAAATATTTCCCTTTTTCACGCGAGAAGAAATTAAATATATTTAAAATTGGAGACTTGTTCTATACATTCTATACCTCTATAGGTTTGGAAAGGGGAAAGCCGTATGAGATATATTAAATGACTACAAGTGGAAGGAAGGAATAATAATATATTATTTGGTGGAAATATAAATAAGTAAAAAACATATATGGGGCTAACTATATACTAAATGTGATTTCTGATAATTAGAACTCTCAGTATCAGTAGACCAGGAATTAATTTAATCGTTGGACAAATAGCGTTGAGGTCTAACTCTATGTTTAGGCCATGTAAGTTTTTATACAGCCACATGGTCTCATTTTGGGAGATGGCTCTTCTAATGTGGGTACCTCTCCAATGGTTTGAAATCTTGTCTATCCCATAAAAATTGCACAAGCTTGGATCACTTTGGTACTTTTTAAAGTGTCTCGACACACTATGGTTTGGAAACCCTTTTTTAATATTTGCAAGGTGTTCATTATTTCTAACTCTGAGTTTTCTTGTGGTTCGACCCACGTATTGGAGTGACCAAGGACACTCCAAGACGTAGGTCACATGGTCAGAATTACATGTGAATTACACAGAATGGAGAGGATGGAAAGAGCCCTATCGCATCCCTCCCAGATCACCTCAGTATCCAAAAGAGCCTAAAGAAAAAGAGGCAGACGAGGATGAGGCAGAACGAAAAAGAATGAGTAGATTAAGCAAAGGAATTTTTTATTTGGCACGAGTAGAATTTTCAGAGTCAGAATTGGAGGTACTACAAAAGGGGTTAAAATTTGCACCAGATAAAAAAAAATGACAAGTTTGAGGTGTTCATTGATGTTGAAAAGTATATCAGAAAGCTCAACATCAAAAGATATTTTGCAGGGAAGATCACACATAGTGAAGGAACGAGCCATAATTCCACATACCAACATAGTAGACTCAAAAATAATTCAACATTCAACCATAAAAAAGGCATGAATCATCATATTGAAGTTTTCAAAACTATGGTGCAGGATGACATAAGAGAAATGGAAATATGTCAACATACGTCAAATCGAAATATCTGGGAAGGGATTAAATCCCTAGAAGAGAATAAACAAATAGTGATCAAACCTGCCGACAAAGGCGGTGGAATAGTGATTTTAACCAAAGAGTATTACTATCTAGAAATGCAGAGGCTTTTGGAAGACACATCTACCTATCAACCACTTTATGAGAACCCGACAACACGTTTAAGTAAACAGCTTTTTGTTTGGATTAATGAAGGATCATCTCAGAAAATTCTAAATCAGAAGGAAGCAGATTACCTAATTATTCATGCTCCTAAAGTTCCAGTGATGTATATATTACCCAAAATCCACAAAAATAGAGAATGCCCTCTGGGCGGCCTATAATTAGTGGCATTGAATCTCTTTTTTCACGAGTGGGCGAATATCTGGATAGTTATTTCAAAGTACTGGTTCCATTGAGTTCCTCCTATCTGAAAAATAGCAAGGATCTTATAGTGGCATTACAGAGTATTTCAGCCACAGAATCTACAATATTAGTAATAGTAGATATTGAATCTTTGTATACTAACATCAGACATTCAGATGCACTTAAGGCAATCAAATGAGCCTTGATCAAACAATGTTCAATGAAAAAAACCCAGATCAAGTTTTTGGTCAAAGGCCTTCAATTGGCCATGACCAACATTTTTTTCTGGGCTAATAACAAGTACTACAACTATACAAGTGGTGTAGCCATGGGGGCTAGATATGCCCTCAGTGTGGCTAATTTAGTCCTTAACAAATGGGAACATGAAAGTATCTTCACCAATCAAAATCCATCTCTGTGTTTCTATCGAAGATACATAGATGATGTGATACTATTTTGGGAACGGACAGCTACCAGTCTAGAAACATTTCTTGTTTACATGAATACAAACAAATATGGCCTGAAGTTTACAGCAGAAACCAGCTTGGAGAAAGTTAACTATCTAGATCTCACTATTAGCAAAAAAGATTCAAGATTTGAAACCAAGACCTACTTTAAAATTACAGACAGGAACGGTTATGTGCCAACCACCAGTTGTCATCATCCTCAATGGATAGGAGCAATTTCAAAAGGCCAATTTATGCGCCTAAGGCCGCGTACACACGGTTGTTCCAAACCAATGAGAATGGACCGAAGTTCAGTTTCATCGGTCCAAACCGACCGTGTGTATGGCCCATCGGTCTGTTGTCCTTCGGTCAAAAATTTTAAAACCTGCTTTAAAATCGAACCAATGGACCACTGACCGATCGGTCCAAACCGATGGTTAGTACAGAAAAGCATCGGTTCAAAACCCGTGCATGCTCAGAATCAGGTCGACACATGCTTGGAAGCATTGAACTTCGTTTTTTTCAGCACGTCGTGTGTTTTACGTCACCGCGTTCTGACCCGATCGTTTTTTGGAACGATGGTGTGTACGCACATCAGACCGTCAGGCCACTTCAGCGGTGAACCGATGGAAACGGCCCGTCGGACCATTCTCATCAGTTTGGAACGACCGTGTGAACGCGGCCAAAGACATAATTGTGCAACAAGAGAAGATTTCGATGATCAAGCAGAAATCTTGACAAACACATTTTTTGAAAAATGGTATTCTAGAGAAACTCTAACTAAAGTGGTAACTCAAGTGTCCCAAATGGAGAGTCTCTATTAACAACTAAGCCAAAAAAAAACTTTGAAGGCCAAGTAGCTTTCATCTCAGGCTTCCATTGACAATACCGACAGGTAGAAGCCATCTTCAAGAAGCACTGGCCTCTTCTATTTAAAGACCCAGATTTAATGTCCACAATTACATCCAAACCAAAATTAATTTATAGGAGGGCTCCAGGACTCAGAAATCGGATAGCAAGGAATGTACCAGACCCTCCCAAAAAACTGAGCACTTTCCTAGATGGGTCCGGTTTCCACCATTGTACACGTTGTAAAGCCTGTCATACCACTAGGAAACCTGGAGCCATAAAGAAAAAACACATTTTCAGTCTAATGTGACCAAAGAACAATTCAAGATTAAACCTCTAATCACATGTAATTCTGACCATGTGACCTACGTCTTGGAGTGTCCTTGCTCACTCCAATACGTGGGTCGAACCACATGAAAACTCAGAGTGAGAATTAATGAACACCTTGCAAATATTAAAAAAGGGTTTCCAAACCATAGTGTGTCGAGACACTTTAAAAAGTACCATCAAAGTGATCCAAGCTTGTGCAATTTTTATGGGATAGACAAGATTTCAAACCATTGGAGAGGTACCCACATGAAAAGAGCCATCTCCCAAAATGAGACCATGTGGCTGTATAAACTACCTTTTCTACGCCGGCGTGGCTTAGGCGCATATTTACGCTGGACGGATCTGGCGCTCCTATGGATTTTGTATTCAAATATGCAAATGAGGGAGATACGCCGATTCAGAAACGTACGTTTGGCCGGCGAAGGCTACACGCGGTGCGCGTAACTGGAAAGTCCGGCGGAAAGTTACCCCTCATAAAGCAGGGGTAACTTTGCACCAGAGTTGCACAGGTCAGCTGGAGAGCAGCTACAGCAGCACCGTTACAGACGACCTGAGCAACAACACTTGCAGGAGAACGCATCTGTATGCCAACATGCCAACATGCCAGGGGCAGCCGTGGTCATAGCACTACTGCGTCGACGGGCACGTAGGAGGGCACGGGAGAGGATATTCCGCACGCGCATTAACGTCTTTGGCATGGGTGATTTGGAGGTGTATCGCATCTTCAGATTCAGCCCTGAAGCCATCCTGGAATTAGCCAGAACCCTGCAGGATGACATCACCAGCAAGACACGCCGCGTACATGCAGTGCAGCCACTGGTCAAGGTACTGGCAACACTGCATTTCCTCGCCAGTGGATCTTTTCAAAGAACAAATGGAGTCGTGGCTGGTTTGTCACAATCCACCATGAAGATGCGTGCACCAGGTTGTCCCCGCAATCCTCTGACTCATGTCCCACCACATCAAACCCACCCAGGAGCACCTGCGGCAGAAGGCAATGACAGATTTCTACAGAATTGCAAGATTCCCACGCACCGTGGGGGCCATTGATTGCACCCATGTGGCACTAGGGCCCCCCCGTGACACAGAGCACATATACTGCAATCGAAAGCATTGGCATTCCATCAATGTACAGGTGATAGCCGATGCCCAATGCCTCATATGGCACGTCCGTGCCAAACACCCAGGGGCCAGCCACGACAGCTTCATATACTGTCAAAGCACCATCCCAACAGAATTTGAACAGAACTGGTACGGGGACAGCTGGCTGTTTGGTGAGTGACATGGGAGTCAGGCATGACTGTCCGCCCCCATGATGCAGACATCACGAGGGGCACATGCACAACTAACATCCTCCTGTCTTTTCCCTTCCAGGTGACGCGGCATATGCACTTGGACCCCATCTCATTTCTCCATTACGGAACACCCAAACCCAAGGAGAGAGAAGATACAATGATGCACACACACGTACACGTGCAGTGGTGGAACGCACCTTTGGCCTCCTGAAGTCCCGTTTCCGATGCCTGGATAAGTCTGGGGGTACCCTGTTGTATTCCCCAAACTTCGTGTGCCAGATCATCGGTGCATGTTGCATTCTACACAACTATGCCATGAGAAAGGGCCTGGAGATTGACATACGTGATGACCTGACCCCCGAACCACACAGTCCCCCCCTGCCCGAGGGTCCCCCATCTGTTGAGGAAAGAGCAGTCAGGAGATGCCTCGTGGTAGGCTTCTTTTCAAGTTAAACACACACATTCATCATGTCACAAGGAAAATGCACGCATGCACACCACTGTGGTCCCTAGCTCACACACCCCACATCCACATCAAATTGGATTAGCCCAAAGTACACCGCACGGTACTTGGGAGCAGCAACGCCGCGCCAAGGCTCCAATTATGTTGCTGTACATTCATACACCATTCACACGTGTCGTGGGGATAACTTCTCCCCAACGACTGAGGGTGACACCCCTTTGCCGGCAGGACTGTTACCCCCCCACATTCGCACACCAGTCACACTGTAGCCTGCACTACTCCCCGTGTGCAGGGATTTAAAAATAAAGAAACTCATCACCTGAGTATAAAATAAAATATAAAACTCATAATCTGAGTATAAAATAATAAAATAAATCAACGGCCCTGTCGTAGGCTCTGTCTGGTCCCTAGGCTCCTGGGGCGCAGTTGCCTGGGACGAGCCTCAGGTGGGGGGGCTGGTTGTGGAACATCCCCCGGTCTCTGCCTGGCTGCTCTCCAATGCCACGGCTATCCGGTGGAGATAGCAATTAGTGGCAGCCTGCATCCGCAGCCGACGGGTGGTATTGCTGCGCTGTTGGCGCCTTGTCTGCCTCCCCTCCTCACGGACAGCAGCTACCAGGCTCCGGACCTCACTGACAAGTCCAGATGTGGTGGCCTGCAGGTCCCCCAGACAATTCAGAAGGGCTGCGCCATTGCCCACAACATCCTGCAGGCTCTCATTGATGTTGTCATTCTGGGCAGCCTGCTGGGTGAGCGCCTCCTGCACAGCCACAGTGCAGGCAGCCTGGCTCTCGGCCGAGGAGGCCAGGCTAGCTGCAACTTGTTGCAGATCACCCGCTAGAAAACCCATATGGCGGGTCTGCATGGTCTGGTCCCTCGCCACATTATCCTCAAACTCCTCAGGGACTCCTCTGGTCTTCCGGGTAGCCTTTCTAGGGGCCAGAGAGGCTTGGGGCCGGCTGGAGGGGAGATCCCTTGAGGGGCTATCCCTGATAGGGATTGTGGCCCTTGAGGGGCTATCCTTGATTGGGGAGGATGTTTGGGAGGCACCAGGTATGGGGGTCTCCTCCATGAGATATACCGCATCCTCTTCTATCCCGAGCTGCTCCTCCAACAGGTGAGGAGGGGTCACTGTCCACCACGGGTGGCGTGGGTCGCACATCTGCCGATGGTGGCCTAGCTCCCTCCTGCACATCTGTGGATGACACAAAACATTCACATGTTGGTGGACCCATACACTTGTCACATGTTCCCTTGCCCCCCCACACATGCTACACACCAGAAAGAAGATAAAACACACTTACCTGTCCTCAAGGGCTGTTCCCCAGAATCAAAGCCCTCCAGGCCCTCCACCAGCTGCCTATCCAGAAACCTGGCAACGACCATCTCCTCTGCCGTCAGGGAGATGTTTGCGGCTTTTCCTCCACCTGTGCCAGTGGCATGCTTCCTCATCGCCACTAGTTTCTCCTTCACCAGTCTCCGCAGGTCGTTTATTTTTTTTCTGATGTGTTTTGGCTCCCTGGCCGCCACGCCAAGGACATTCACCTGGGTGGTGATCTCCGCATAGATGGGGATTTTGACATTCTTCCCAGTGGAGCCACTCTGTGGCCCATAGAGGCGGGCGCCGTGTTGGGAGAGCCCAATATCCAATTTCACCTAGTTTCTTTACCCTTGGATGGGTGAGACACTAATGCTATCTATAATGCTAGTATTATTTAATTAAAATTATGGTGACATTTTTTTAAACAAATTTCAAATACCCCTGTGCCTTCCTTCATGAAGGGTAAGCATGGTATAGTTCTATATATAGCTCTTAGTTCGATTGAGGTCATTATGCCATCTAGTGAGCAAATCAGATATTTTTACTAAGCATTTATAGCTAGATTCAGGATGGCGAGCGCATACTTGCGGCGGCGTACCTTATGGCATTTAGGCTACACCGCCGTAAGTGAGCGAGGCAAGTACATGATTCACAATGTACTTGCCTGCTAAGTTACGGCGGCGTAGCCTAAAGCGGACGGGCGTAAGGGCGCCTAATTCAAAATAGGCTGAGGGGGCGTGTTTTATGTTCAATTTGGTTGACCTGACGTGATTGAAGTTTTTTTGGAACGGCGCATGCGCCGTCCGCCTACATATCCCAGTGTGCATTGCGGCAACGTACGCCGCACGGGCCTATTGGTTTTGACATGGACGTAAATTACATAAATCCCTATTCACGGACGACTTACGCAAACGACGTAACATTTTCGAATTTCGACGCGGGAAGGACAGCCATACTTAACATTACTATTCCAGCTATTTGATGTAATAACTTTAGGCCTGATAATGCGTTACGTAAACGGCGTATCTGTACAGCGTCGGTCGGTCGGGCGTACGTTCGTGAATAGGCGTATCTACTGATTTACATATTCTACGCCGACCGCAATGGAAGTGCCACCTAGCGGTCAGCCTAAAAATTACATTTTAGGATACGAGGGTGTAAGACACTTACGCCGGTCGTACTGAGCCTAATTTAAGCGTGTCTGGTTATCAGAATACGCTTAAATTAGCGCCACCGCAAATTCTGACTTAAGTCTCTCTGAATCTAGCTATTAGTATCCCATTCTAAAACCTCCCCCGGGTGTGATAGCGATTTCAATTTTATAGTTTTTTCAAATGGAATATACTTTTTGATTGCCCAAACTTAGGGTATTGGTATATTGCAATCATGCGAGATTTAATTATCCTGTATATAGTTGTAAGTCCGTCTTATGTAATGCTCAACCCATCACTGGGACTGCGCCGCAATTGGCCGAGACAGCCGACAATCAAAAGTACACTTCTTTCTTTCTACAGCTAAAAACACGTGACCATTGTGACCAGGCACGCCCCCCTGAAGACATAATCCTTATGAAACGTACATCGGCGGCGTAGCCTGGTCACGCTGTTTCGATTGCCCAACCATCCGGCTTCCTGTAGCAGGTGAGCAGCTGACGAAGGAACGCACGCGACCACGCCGACACGGAGGTGAAGGAGTCCATGCTATACTGACAGGCCTGCAGACCCAGTGCCGGGATGGGCACTTTGTAATGTAAGTGGCCATTTGGCCCATGCTTTTAACTTTTCTTTTAAATAAAAACCGGTTGCACTATGGAAGTTTTTTTCTGTTCCATGTCTCATCTGTAAACTTCTGGAGGACAAGGTGTTTGCCTACTAATTGTGACACATGATATGTATGCAGGCATTATCCTGCATAAGCGAATTTGACCTTCTTTTTCACTAAAGAGGTCCACCATTTCTGGTAAGCGCATTACTACTAATGAGCATGTTTTGGGTGTTGATCATTGTCTATGGTGAAGGAGCACTCAGAGGCACCTATTGAATGAGAAGATTTTGTCTGCATTATTTTGGAATATTCACAGTGGCACTCAACTAATAGAATTGTGACATCATACCTTTATGTTTCATCACGGCTATAAGTCATCACTTTTCCTATGGACTTTTCTTTGAAGACATAGGCCCAGATTCTCGTAGATCAGCGCATCTTTATGCCGGCGTAGCGCATCTCAGATGCGTTACGCCAACGTAACTTAGAGAGGCAAGTTCCGTATTCTCTAATCAAAAGCGTGCATTTTTGCGCCGGCGTAACGTAAAATCGTCGGCGTAAGACGGCGTAATTCAAAGTAGGAAGGAAGTGGGCGGGATCCATTTAAATTAACTGTGACCCCATGCAAGTGAAGGGCCGAAAGACCGGCGCATGCGCCGTCACGCGATCGTATGTCACGCGCCCCTCTGCGCATGCTCACAACTACGCCCGGCGTTAATCCTGAGTTACGCCGGCCCACCGTTTACGCCCAGGGCATAAATACGCCCAGATATGCGCCCGTCGAGTGCAAAAGTACACCTGTTTGGTTTGGTGAAGATACTTTTGCGATATTATTGTGGACATGTCTGCCCGGCGTTCTGGGAACAGAAAAAATAACTTTTCCCCAGAGGAGAAGGGCATCATCCTTGCTGCCATGGAGAAGTACTACGATCGCCTCCATGGGGCACGTAGCAAGGACACCAGTAAGGGCAGAAGGGACGAGATCCTTATGAGGATCACCAACTGAGTGAATGCCATGGGCAATGAGGTGAGGAGGCCCCAGGACATCTCAAAGAAGATGAACGATCTTCGCAGGAGGGTGAAGGAGAAGATGGCTATTATGGCGAGGCATGCCAGGGGCACTGGTGGTGGACCTGCCTCTAGGGTCCGTCTGACTCCTGACGAGCAGGTTGTTGCCCACTGCCTTACTAGGGTGCAAGTGGAGGGAGTGCAGGGCTACGACTCAGTTGAGCCGCCCTTGAGGACAGGTAAGTGTTTTTTCTACTATCTGGTGTGTAGCATGTGAGGGGGGGAAGGGAATATGTGACAAGTGTGTGGGTCCACCAACATGTGAATGTTCTGTGTCATCCACAGATGTCCAGGAGGGAGCTGGGCCATCTGGTGCCCCTGCCCGTCCCACACCATCATCCCCTGATGATTCTGCCCCTGACCCCCTGGGAAGCCAAAAGGGCATTGGTGGAGGGGAGTGGTGCCCAGACCTCCAGTGATGAGGTCATTCAGGATGTTGCTGAACATTTGGGTGAGGAGGTGTCCCTCTATCTCGAGGAGTCCTCCATCTCGGCTGCTCCAGTCCCTCTGGCTCCATCCCCAACCCACCCACTCCCTCAAGTCCCTCCCCCTATGCCAGGCCTGAAGCCTCTCCTGGCCCCAGGAAGGCAACCAGGAAGACCAGGGGGGTTCCGGACTACCTGCCAGTGAACCTGACCACTGCCCAGGACTCGCAGACCCGTCATATGGGTGAGATGGCCCAGGACATGAGGAGAGTGGCCGACTGCCTGGACTCCAGGGGCCACATCAATGATGGTCTGTATGATGTGGCTGGCAACACAGCAGCTGTCATCACCTGCTTGGGGGAGCTGCAGGCCACAACAGCTACCCTCGTGGCAGAGGTGTGGACCCTGTCAGAGGCCGTCCAGGGCCACACAGCTGCCATTGAGGCAGAGGGGATACGTTCACGGCAGATGCAGGCAGAGACCAACATCATTCTGACCCGCATTGCCTGATGTCCCCCCCCCCCCGTCAACCAGGCAGTTGCGGAGCCGTGGGCGTGGGCGTGGCAGCAGCCAGGGCAACTAATTATGTTGTTTGTTTTTTTATTGCTCTGGTTAAGAGTTTATTTTATTTTTATAAATAATGCACACGGTGAGGCGTGCATATTAGTGTGACTGGTGTGTGAATGTGGGGGGGTGACACTCCTGCCAGCAAAGGGGTGTCACCCTCGGTCGTTGGGGACAATTTATCCCCGCGACCCATGTGAATGTGGTATGAATGGTCAGCAACATAATTGGAGCCTTGCCGTGGCGTTGCTGCTCCCAAGTCCTGCATGTTAGACTTGGGCTAATCCAATGTGATGTCGATGTGGGGTGTGTGCTAGGGACCACAGTGGTGTGCATGCGTGCATTCTCCTTGTGCCATGATGAATGTGTGTGTTTAACGTGCAAAGATGCGTTCCACGAGACAACTCCTGACTGCTGTTCCCTCAGCAGACGGGTTATCCTAGGGCAGGGGGGGAATGTTTGGTTCGGAGGTCAGGTCATCACGTAGGTCAATCTCCAGGCCCTTTCTCTCTGCAAAGTTGTGGAGAATGCAACATGCCCCGATGATCTGGCACACAAAGTTTGGGGAATACAACAGGCTTATCCAGGCATCGGAAACGGGACTTCAGGATGCCAAATGTGGGTTCCACCACTCCACGGGTACGTATGTGTGCAGCATTGTAGTTTTGCTCTCCTGTGGTTTGGGGATCCCGGAATGGAGTCATGAGATGGGAAGTGCATATGCTGAGTCACCTGGAAGGGAAAAGACAGGAGGATGTTAGTCATGCATGTGCCCCTCGTGATGTCTGCATCATGGGGTCGAACAGTCATGCCTGACACCCATGTCACTTACCAACCAGCCAGCTGTTCCCATACACGTTCTGTTCAAATTCTGTTGGGATGGTGCTTTGACGGTATATGTAGCTGTCGTGGCTGGACCCTGGGTGTTTGGCACGGACGTGCCATATGAGGCCTTGGGCATCGGCTATCACCTGTACATTGATGGAATGCCAGTGCTTCCGATTGCGGTATATATGCTCTGTGTCACGGGGGGGGGCTGTAGTGCCACATGTGTGCAATCAATGGCCCTCACGGTGCGTGGGGATCCTGCAATTCTGACAAAATCCGCCATTGCCTTATTCCGCAGATGCTCCTGGGTGGGTTTGATGATGTGGTGGGACATGCGTCTGAGGATTGCGGGGACAACCTGGTGCACACATCTGCTTATGCTGGTTTGTGACATCCCAGCCACGACTCCACTTGTACGCTGAAAAGATCCAGTGGCGAGGAAATGCAGTGTTGCCAGTACCTTGACCAGTGGCTGCACTGCATGTGTGTCTGGCTGGTGATGTCATCATGCAGGGCTGTGGCTATTTCCTGGATGGCATCAGTGTTGAATCTGAAGATGCGATACACCTCCGAATCCCCCATGCCAAAGATGTTTATGTGCGTTCGGTATATACTCTCCCGTGCCCTCCTCCTTCTACGCGCCTGGGCGCACACTAGTATAGCTATGACCATGCCTGCCCCTGGCATGTTGGCATACAGATGTGTTGTCCTGCAAGTGTGGTTGCTCAGCTCGTCCGTAACGGTGCTGCTGAAGCTGCTCTCCAGCTGACCTGCACACGTCTGTGGCAAAGTTGCCCCTGCTTTATGAGGGACAAGTTTAGGCCGGACGTACAGCTTACGCGCACCGCGCGTAGCCTGTGTCGGGCGGACGTACGTTCGGGAATCAGCGCATCTCCCTCATTTGCATATTTGAATAGGAAATCAATGGGAGCGCAAGATGCTCCCAGCGTAAATATGCGCCTATGCTACGCCGGCGTAGAAAAATTACGCCGGTCGGAAGAAGCCTATTTTCAGGCGTATCTGGTTCTGTGGGTACGGCGCATAGATACGACGGCGCATATTTACACTTACGCCCTGCATCTCGAGATACGCCGGCGTAACTTCTTTGAGAATCTGGGCCATAGCCTTTGTCTGCATAGTGATTGTGCATTTGTCAATTCACTTTATTAATAGTATTTATTTTATAATAATTCCTATTATTGTCATCATTTTAATTCACGTATTGTTTTTGCCATATATTTGTTTGAGAACCAGCAAACATATGTTACACCCACCACTTTAAGTCACGATTTATTCTTAGTGACCCATACCTTTCACAGCGCCCCCTATCACTCAACCATTCACTAAATAGGAGGTATACACTACATTTTCCCAGGGGAGCAGCGTAAAAAAATAACCAGCAAGGACGATGCCAACAATGAGTTAATCGCATGCACTACCACCAGGTTTTCACAATGAAAACAAACCCTCCAGTTCTGAAATTATGCCCCCCAAAGCTCCACTACCAGCACCATGGGGGACATTACCCCAACATCAAATTCCTAATAAATGCCGACCCCGCCACCTTGTCCGGCCACCGGTGAGCGCACCAACCCCCTGAAAATAAGCCGCAAAACCCACCGATCCTGCCACGTCCGTGAAGAGTCTCTCGCCAGTACCCCAGGGCCAAGCCAAAAATGACCTACCATTGCACTGCTCCATAAACACCACCCAAACCTTCAAATCTTCTCTTGGTTCCTGACGCCACTGAACAAAGTGGTGCGGGGCCCTGACCCCAGACGAGGCAGCCTCCAGTTGTCTGAAGAACACCCGCCCCTAGGCATAATGCGGCCTGCAAAGTTGAGTTTTCCAAACAATGACCGCAAGTCCACTCAACTGCACCTTAGAATGGCGGCGCACCACCTCACAAAGAACCTCCAGCTTGTCACTCGACAGCCAGCATTCCCTCCTCCCGGTATCCATAATGATACCCAGAAATTACAACACCGTCACAGGCCCCTCAGTCTCGGCCTGTGCCACTGGAACACCAAAAACGTTGACAACATGTTGGATGATGGACAACAAAATAAGACCGGCGGACCCATTACCAGGAAATTATCTAGCTAATGCAAAATCGAGCCAAGACCCCGACAAATCCTTGACCTCCCACTACAGAAACAACTAAAACTCAAAATATGAACAGGAGATAGCGCAACCCATGGCAAACATCCGTTCACAAAATGGTCCCCCTCCCAACAACTGCACACTGATGCCCCAGCAACCAACAAAATGCTGACTCATTGAGTCTTTGCCATAAGCGCCCCCTTCCCAAACACTGAACCCACCGCACAGGCTCTTTAAGATATGCATACGACACGGCACAAAGGGCAGTATCAATCGCACCATCCACTGACCCCCCCTCAGGTGGGAAAGGTGGCAAACAAGCCAAAATTGATTTGGTTCACGCTTAGGCACCAACCCCAACGGCAAAACCACCACGTCCCCTAATGGCGGCACCGAAAAATGGACCCACCATCCTGCCCAAACTCACCTCCATTCGTAGTTGACCAGAAACCACGTCTGGATGATCATACGCCGCTCGCAGGTTGTCCAGACAGGGGGCGGGGACGTCATCCAACTCACTGGGAATCCCTCCTTAAAGCCCAACCATAACGTACGCGCTGCCCCCTGTTCGGGTACCTACTTAAAAGACACCGCAATTTTTCCACTAGTCACCGGTGTCATCCCTCTTTCCAGTAGCGCTCGACTTCTTCCCTTTCTTAAAGCAGTTTGACAAAGGATGGGCCCCCCGCAGCCTGAACACTCACAGTGGAAACAGGAACCCCCGAACTTGCAAGTTCCCATGAAGAACTGCCAGCAGAACCCCCTGCGCCTTCCGACCGATGGCGAAGAGGCTTAGGCCAGGGCTGTCTTAATGAGAGGGCACACCTGGGCACGGCCCAGGGGCCCCAGCTGCATGGGGGGCCCCTGAACTTCCCCAAAGCAGCTGGTCTTTGAGCCCACGCTGCCCCGAAATTGGCGGCCCCATGATGGTGAGTGTGATGGATACACAGGGGAGGCAGGCTGGCAGTGGTGCGCTGTGCAGAACGATACCCATTTCACAGCCAACAGGGAGGGACAGGGCCTAAGTGCCAGTGATGCTCTGACCCCACCCCATGCAGCTTGAATGCTCGGGACTCGAAGGCTGCAGGGTAGGAATAGGACTGGGAGCTGCTCAGTCGACAACACTGAGAGCCCACCTGCGGAAGTAGCATTGTGAATGGTGTCATGGTGAGCCCAGCTGTTTGCACTGTTTGCACTGAAAGGCTTGGAATGCCCAGAGGGATGCTCCCTCCTCTGTCCCTCCTTCTGCCTGCTTGATTGTTATAGGTGAGTGCAGTGCTGCAGGTGGGCACAAAACCAAAAGTTTACATGCACTGTATCTCCACTGGAAAATGGGGTACTACATGGATGGAATAAGAGAGATATCAAGGGTGTATGGGGAAAAACAATGCTGGGGTGTATGGGGGTAGCAATGCTTGGGGGCGGCTATAGTGCTAGAGGTATCGGCGATGTAGAGGGGTCACAGTGCAGGGGGTATCAGGGATGTAGTGGGGTCACAATTCAAGGGGTATCTTATGGTATATGGTTACAGTGCTGGGGGGATATCTGGGATGTAGAGGGGTCAGAGTGCTGGGGGGACATCTAGGGTGTAGAGGGTGTTGTAATATCTTGTCTTGTCACTCTATGATGAACATTGCACGGGTCTAGGAAAAGATGGGATTCTGAATTATACTCTGTTGGATTCTTGTGTCGTCTGTGGACTTTGTATGTTATTGGAAGATCCATTAAATGCGTTCTCTGGAGAACCTGGTGTGAGTTGCTGCGGAACAACGTAATTTATGGTCATTATACTAAACATCTAAGATATTAATTATCTGACCGGAGTACTGGGCACATATACCTTATCACTACATTGGTGCCGTGACCCGGATTTTTTTTTTCAATGGACTTACCCAACACCCTATTTTTTTCATTTTCTCCCTTTCCCCGATATATGTTGCTTTTTTATTCATGTTTTATTCATTGAACTTAATCTTAAAACCAGAGCAAAGCATTTAAATCTAGAATAATTTTATAACATCTGTACATATGAAATAATGCATATTGATATTAATATATTTACATCTGAGGTGATGTTGCACAATTGGCTGGGCATACATTATAGTAGGTTGGGTGGTTTTCCTAAATTTATAAGAGGGGTGAGTGAAATTCATCACTCTAATCATGATTTGAAACATTGTTGAATCAGTTATTTATAATATGCTGAAGGCTATGACACATATGGATGAAAGAGACCTTTCTACTCTTCATAAAAAATACTGGCAAGAATTTCCACTGCTGATTTGTCTGCACAGAAGATCTGATAAACACTGATGTCAAGCTGATAATATCGAAACCATCGCATGGGGGAATATATATATATATATATATATATATATATATATATATATATATATATATATATATATATATATATATATATGTTGGCATACCATTCTGTGGAATTATGGACTGAATGATACAAAACAGCTCTATTAAAGGCAACAAGGGTTCGGCCTACAGCACGTTATGAAAGCAAATTGTTGCTGGCAATCAACAAATTATTGGTGGAATAATGACTGAAGGTGTCAAGTGCAAGGAAATAGTTTGCAGCACAGAATTGTTACTGCCGGTCCGGATCCAAACCTTTTTGACCTTGAAAGGGACTGCTGATACATTAATGGTTCTTCTTACTACAAAGATGGAAGATGGAAGAATTTCAGGAATTGCTGGTGTTTGTGTAAAAGCATCTTTAAAAATGAAAACTTTGAGCCTGGAGATGAGAGAATCCTGGACTTATGTGGATTGGACCTCCCCAAAACATACCAAGCTTTACTTTCAGTAAGATGGTGAGAGATGTGAAGTCAGAATGGACGGTGACATCAGCTCGGTTTTGCACAATATTCAAGATCGTGATGTGATTTACAAAACAAGGAGCAATCTTTGAAATGAGGCCTAACGGCTATACTGGCCACGAATGTTTACTGAATCCTTTTCCAGTCCTGGTCTAAAGTTATATTATCTTTTTTTTTTTTTAATCAATAATGTTTATTGAGGTTTTAAGATAAGTACATAAAGAAGAGATGCGGTTAGCGTTACAATGCATATCTAATGTCATACACACAGTTCAGATGCATTTCCATAACAGCTCAACCAAACAGGTAAACTTTCCAAGTTTCAGTTACACTCTGCATCGATTTGCCTTTGTCCTCTAAGATATATATGACACTCTTAGCGTGTGTTTGATTCCAAGGGTATAATCTACATGTCAAACTGCTTGTAGTGTACTGATCACAGATATTCCTCTGCCCTGGACCATTGTGTCCAGGGAGCCCAGATGTCTCGGGTCCGTTGGATTCGGCCTGCGCTAGATGCCAACATGACTTCGTAATTGTGGTGCGTGTTGACCTGTTCTAATGTCTGCTCGATGGAAGGAACTTGTGTGGACTTCCACAGTCTCGTAATGGACAGTCTGGCCGTCAGAAGTATGTTAGTCACTACCACTCTATGTGAAACATGGACTTTCTCTATCGTCAGATTCAGTAATGCCAAGGCCGGTGAGAGGGGTATCGGAGTTTTAGTTACGTCCGAAAGGATTCGGAATATTGTCGTCCAGTAAGGCTGGATGATAGGACATTGCCAGAGGATGTGTAGGAGATCACCTTTTTCCTTGTTGCATCTCCAACAAGTGTCTGGCGTTGCAGGACTAAATACCGCTAGTCTCGTCGGGGTAAGGTACCATCTAAGTGAAATTTTTTGTGTCAGTTCCCAGAAGGCTGAGTTTTTGGTGGATCCGTATATGGAGCGGAGTGCTGACTGCCACTGTGGCACGGAAAAGATGTGCCCTAGATCCGTGTCCCAGTGGAAGTGAGGTTTTACTTTGGTAAAGGTTCTCTTTTGTTGGAAGATGTTGTAAAATAGGGAGATCCCTTTCAAGTGTGGTTTAGAATTAGTCAAGAACATCCACACTTCCGGGGGAAGAGTATATAACCAGTTGGACAACTGATTAACACAGTGTTTTATCCTGAGGTAATTGAATAGTTCTGTGCATTTGAGGTTAAACTTTTCTTGCAATAGCGAAAACGGCAGTAGAGACCCGTCTTGGAGAATGTCGCCTAGGAGTTTTATTCCCTGAGAATACCAATGTCTGAGAGAGAGGTCTGAAGTAAAATGCTGTAGCGTTCCAATTGGAATAGGTGGAGCTAGCGTGAAATTGTAGGTATGACCCAAGCTTGCTAACTTTTGCCAAGCGGTGGCAGCTGCTTTCATTGTGGGGGGAAGCGAGTTGGACACTGGGACTCCCATCGGGATCCCCAGTAGCCAACTCTTCAGGTCGGGGTGCTGGAGTGTAGCCTCTTCCAACGAGCCCCAGAGGGAGTCCAGGGGTAGTCGGAACCAACTCCGAAGTTGAGTCAGTATTGTCGCCCAGTAATAATCTTCAAATTCGATTGAGCCCACCCCTCCCGCTAATTTATGTTTGATGAGCATGTGTTTGGCGCATCGAGGCGTCTTCCCTTGCCACAGGAGTCTATTAAGAAGTGTTTGGAGGGCCCTAAAGACTGCTTTTGGTATAGGGATGGGGATAGTGCGAAAGAGGTAAAGTATTTGGGGTAAGTACATCATCTTGAAAGCTGCTAGCCTCCCTGACCAGGATAACTCGTGTTTTGCAATGTTTTGCACGTCCCTTTGAAGCTTGGCGAGGAAGGGTTTAAAGTTGCTTGAATATAAAGCTTTTGTTGATCTCGTCAGTTTGATTCCTAGGTACGATATTTCTTGGTCTACCCATGTGAAGGGACATTGGTTCTGGAGAAGGTTCTTGGACGTGGCGTCTAATACTAAGTCTAGTACAAAAGATTTACTAGCGTTCAATTTATAATAGGAGACTTTACTAAACCATTGAAGCGTGTCGTGCGCTGCTAGCAGAGACGATGTGGGATTCGTTAGCATGAGAATAACGTCGTCCGCGAATAGACTAATTTTGTGAACGTGGGGTCCAATTGTAAAGCCTGATATTTTAGGGTTCCGTCGAATGTGTTCTGCTAATGGTTCGATCAGCAGATTGAAAATTAGTGGGGATAGCGGGCACCCCTGCCTCGTACCGTTAGTTATTTTAAATGGGCATGAGAGCATATCCGCCGAGAACACTCTGGCCGAGGGGGTGGTGTAAAGAGCTAGCAGAGTGTTCAATATCTGCCCCTGGAATCCAAATTTTTCCAGCACCCTCCTAAGGTATCCCCAGTGAACCCTGTCGAAAGCCTTCTCTGCGTCCAACGACAGGAGCAGAGAAGGCGTTCCCGTAGACTCCGCATGGTGAATGATGTCGATCAGCCTCCTAGTGGCATCTGAGGTTTGTCTACCAGATGTGAACCCGGACTGATCCCTATGTATCAGAGTGGGCATGACGTCAATCAGACGAGTGGCAAGCGTTTTGGCATAAATTTTTAAATCTAAATTTAAAAGCGATATGGGGCGGAAGTTTTGCGGGCAAATTGGGTCTTTCCCTGGTTTAGGTAGAGTAATAATTACTGCTTGTAGGGTCTCACTCGGGAATGCAGAGGAAGAAACTATAGTGTTGTAATGGGAAGTCATGTGCGGGGCTAGTTGCTGTCCAAATTGTTTATAGTACTCTCCCGTCAGGCCGTCGGGACCCGGTGACTTACCCATTGGGAGTGAATTTATGGTAGCTAGGATTTCGTCAGCTGTGAAAGGGTCATTCAATCGTGACAGCTGTTCACGCGTCAGCTCCGGTAGTTGAACATGTTTAAGAAAATCATTGATATCGTCAGGTGTAGGTTGGTGAGTGTCTGGGTCCTGCCGTAAGTTGTAAAGGTCGCTGTAATAGTCGCTGAAGGCGTCCGCTATTTTTTGAGGGTCCCTAAGTTCCGCATTGGTGTGTGGGTGATATATTCGCTCTATTTTGTTTTTTAGCCTGCGGCCCTTGATACGTTGGGCGAGAGCTTTGCCCGCTTTGTTCGATGTGGAGTACGAGACTGCCTTAAGCTTTCTCTGTGTATGCTCAAATGAGTGCAGGAGGAGCATTCTCAGTTCTTGCCTCAGTGATAAAATTTGCGCTGAGCGAGACGGCAAGGTAGTTTGTTTATTTAGACGTTCCATGTCGTCAATCTGTGAGATAAGTGTATCTGTACGCTTAAGTCTGTTTTTCTTGTGTTGGGAACTAAGCTTGATTAGTACGCCCCTTACATACGCCTTGTGAGCGATCCACACCACGCCCGGGTCGGACACCGAGCCAACATTGTTATGGAAGTATTCCGTTAAGCTATCTGCAATTTCAGGTGTGTAAGAAGGGTGTTGTAGGACATAGTTGTTCGCTCTCCATAAGTGAGACGGTTTTGGTTTGGGTAGATCTGCTAGGGAGATCATGACAGGGGCATGGTCCGACCAAGACGTGGTGTGAATTTCTGCTGCACATACCTCCTGAAGTAACCACTTGTCTGATAAGAATAAGTCAATACGAGAATATGTTCCATGGAAGGGGGAGAAATAGGAATAATCCCTCTCCGATCCATGCAAGCATCTCCATACGTCCAACAAATCGTGTCTGCTCATGAATGGCTTCAGAGGAGATTCCCTCCTTTTCGCAGCTGTTGTGGAATCCTAGATGTACCTCTGGAACCAGATTAAAATCGCCACATATAAGTAGGCGGCCTTGTCTCAAGGATTTTAAAATTGTCATCAGTTTGTGGAAAAATCTCATCTGTTTCACATTCGGAGCATACACGTTGACCAGGGTGAACACTACATTGTTAATGGTACAAATGAGAATGATATATCGACCCTCAGGGTCTATTATCGACTGCTTCAGTTGAAACGGGAGCGAGTCTTTAATTGCCACCATAACGCCTCTTTTTTTTGAGGTGAAAGGTGCAGAGAAAGTCTGAGTGAAATGTCGATGTCTGCAAACTGGAGCCGCTGTAGAGATAAAGTGGGTCTCCTGGACGCACAGGATGTCGCACTTAAGGTCCATGGCAGTCTTCCATAATGAGTGTCTCTTAGCTGGATGGTTAAGCCCATTCGCATTGATGGAGAGTATGTTAATTGGCATTGTGCTGGTTGTGTAATACCGGAGGGCTATGCACTTACGGTTGTGTGAAGATTCTGCAAGCGTGCGGTCCAGGAGTTGGAATATGCAGGCGAGCGGTAACTCTGGCGGCGTCCACGCGGTTACAAGTAGTTGGCACTTGTGAGGAAATATCTGTACAAAGCTGAGGATAGACTAACTACTAATATTGAGCTGTAACAAGTCTAAGAACGCAGATAAACGAACTAGGTGGAGTACCCACCAACCGTAGCATCCGGTGGGATAGAAGGTCAGCAATGCCCTACTAAACCACTGCTGGGGCAACAAAGTCAAGTTAAGCAAAACACTGGCAACCTGGAACAAAAGCAAAAAAAGAACAGTAAATAGGTTAGTGAAGGTGAATGGCTAATAGCCGAGGGGGAGATCTTCCATGACGCTTTGTAGGCCCGTTAGGTACAGGATCTGTGCAGTCCCTCAGGTAAGCTTCCTATCCTGATAGCTCCGCGGCGGGCGAGGGCCCCTTTGCGCCAAAGGGGCTTCAGGAGGTTGTGGCTGGTCCGGGATGATCCCCCAGGAGTGCAGAAGTTGGAGGCCCTTGTCCAGGGTATGTATCACATGTGATGCCCCATTTCTAGTAATAAGCAAAGATGCTGGGTACCGCCATTTGAATTGGATGCTGTAATTGTGCAACCCTTTAGTAACCGGGTTAAGCTGCCTCCACATTTGAAGGGTATATTTAGACAGATCAGCATACAATGATACCCCCTCGTAGGGCCCAGGGAGTGACGGATTATTTCTGGCAGTCATGAGAAGTCTTTCCTTAATGTGGAAAAAATGCACCCTCATCAAAACGTCTCTGGGGACTGAAGCTGCGAGGTGTGAGGGTTTGGCAATTCTGTGGATACGGTCTACAATCAGGTCCCTGGGCGACGCGTCAGGGAGAATTGCACGCATTAATTCCTTTGCATATCTGGGAAGGTCAGGTGGGAGGATAGATTCAGGAATTCCTCTCAATTTCACGTTATTTCTCCTGGACCTATCCTCCAAATCTGCTATCTTGCTCCTCATCCAAGCTTGGTCATCTTTCACCTCATGTAGTGAGTCTATAAGATCGTTGACCGTCGTGGTGCATTCCTCCATACTGTCTTCCAGGCGTGTCACTCTATTATCAATAACTGTCATGTCAGCCGACATTTTAGTAAATAGGGAGGACAGGTCTGTCATCAGGGAGCCCTGCAGAGATAATAGCATGTCCTTTAATGTCGTATCCAAGACAGGCTGACCTGATGTGGGAAAGGACGACTGCAGGGCCTGGTTGGAAGTCAGGGGACTGAAGGCCTGGGGCTCGAGTAGTGCTGCCTGTGCCTGTGGGTGGTCTAGCCGTATGCGGGCTTTGGCCGGGCTGCCTGTGATGGGGGTTTCCCTTATTCTGGCCGTGGGGGATAGCGGCGGGCTGTGTGTCACAGATCCGTCCGGAATCTCGTCTGGGAGATCCGTGTACGCCGTCGGAGCTGCTGCCGCGCCGTCGCCATCTTGCGGCTGACTGACCTTATGCTGCGGCGTGGTGAAGAAAGCCGTCAGCTTCTGCGGCTTCAGGTCAGTCACCCTCTTCCGCGACATGGTTCTCCGCAGTGACAGGGATATGTGGAGAGAGGCTGGCGGTCGATCATGAGCAGGAACGGGCCGTTTGCTGCTGTTCTGTCCCCCTCAGCTAGCGAGCTCTCGGTCTAGGCGTCCATCTTCGACGCTGGCAGACCACGCCCCCTAAAGTTATAGTATCTAATAACTGTTTCATGGGGATATTTTCGAGGTTGGTGAAGAGAGATGTAACCAGTCTGAACTTAATATTTCATATGAGCCGTTGTAAAGCATCCAATACCTCAAACCATAATGATATTTAATGTTTGATTTATGAGTCAGTTCTAGTAGTTAGAACCGACTCAAGTGGGGGAATATGTTGTAATATTAATATAGATATGTAGGTATTGTAAAATATTGTGGTATATGAAAGGCACAGTATATATAGGTTTACATACAGGCATTCAAGGTTACACATCAAAGGGGTTAGTGGTCAAACGACACGTATCAAAAGTACTCTTTGATGTGTTAATCTTCCTTACATAAGGAAGTGTTTATTGATGCTAATTAGACTCGGTGGGATATTCATTCAATGGGAACATTTGGTTCACCCCCCCCCCCCTTCCAGTGTGAGTCCAATATTTGAAGGACTCAAGCTGGCATTCAAGGAATCTAGTCTTGTCTTGTCACTCTATGATGAACATTGCACGGGTCTAGGAAAAGATGGGATTCTGAATTATACTCTATTGGATTCTTGTATCGTCTGTGGACTTTGTATGTTATTGGAAGATCCATTAAATGCGTTCTCTGGAGAACCTGGTGTGAGTTGCTGCGGAACAACGTAATTTATGGTCATTATACTAAACATCTAAGATATTAATTATCTGACCGGAGTACTGGGCACATATACCTTATCACTACAGAGGGGTTAGAGTGCTGGAGGATACCTAGGGTATAGAGGGGTCAGAGTGCTGGGGGGACATCTGGGGTGTAGAGGGGTCTGAGTGCTGGGGGGGACATCTAGGATGTAGAGGGGTCTGAGTGCTGGGGGGACATCTAGTATGTAGAGGGGTCAGAGTGCTGAGAATATCTGGGGTGTAGAGGGGTCAGAGTGCTGGGGAGGCATCAATTTAGCAGATATATTATATGCACAGGACTGCTTTGTTACTTTATGTATGTAGTATTTTCACACTGTTTGTACAGAATGATTATTCATGTAGTTAATGCGGAGCTCCACCCAAAAGGGGAAGCTCCGCTTGTCTGCCTCCTACCTACTTGATGTCTGTTTACCTGCACTGTCTCCATTGTAGGGGCCCCAGAGCATTACTTTTCCCAGGGGCCCATGATGCTATTAACCTCCCTGGCGCTATTCCCGAATCTGGCTCGGGGTGGAATTTCAGGACCAAAATCGGTAACCCCGAGCCAGACTCGGGGCCACCTTGCAGAGTCCACTGGCACAAGTTACTTACCTTGTCCCTGGATCCTGCGATGCTGCCACGCTGTGTGATCGAGCTGTGTCTCCTCGCTCGATTCACACAGTGCCGAGTGCCGCCGGGCTCCGTTCCCTGTGACGTAACGACGCACGGGGGCGGAGATCGGCGCCAAATTTAAAAAAGTAAATAAACACAATACATACAGTATACTGTAATCTTTTTTTTTTTTTTTTTGAACATTCAAAGTTTATTGAAACAATATTAGAGCCATTACAGTCATTACAGACAACAAACATCAGAATGTCAGACAAGAATTGCATCTATTTTATATGACTAGACATTAGCCAAATTACAACATGTTATAGGATAGTGCTTGTATAGAAACAGGGGATGGCTAAAAAGTCATAATGAAGCCATTCGGATAACAACCTAAAAAACAAAAACAAAAAACAATCAGAGATTGGGCGAAGTCTTCGATACATTGTCTGCTGAGTTTTCTGCGTACAGTTGACCATAACAATTCAAGCTATGCAGAAGCTATATAAGTTAAGAAAAAGGGGTGTAAGAAGAAGAGAGAGAAAACAAGAGGGGGAGGTAGGGAAAGGGAGGGGGAGGGGAAAGGATGGGAAGGTGTCTTGCAGCAATGGAGCTTAATGATCCGTGCAATACTAAACCATCATCAATAACAGACAAGTCTGTACAGAGCCATGGTTATAGAAAAAAGGGAGAAACCTTAGGGGGTAAAGCCTGCGAGGCTTTGAAGGCAAACCACGGAGACCAAGTTTCTCGGAATTGCTCCACTTTGTCCGAAGATTGGGCCACAGAGTCCTCCATATAACAGGTGTCATTTACCTTCTTAAGCCATTCGTTGATAGATGGAGCCTTGGCCCTTTTCCTGGCGAGTGGAATTAAGGAATTGGCTGCATTTAACACATTTTCCGTTAACAAATTTTTGTATCGTTTGAGAGAGAAATTTGTAATGGAGCAGACAACAGGCAGTGAACCCCAATTAGCGTAATTACGTAATTGAAAATAGGGCCACCAAGTAAAAGCCGGGAGCCCATTGTTAGACTTAAGTGCCGCCAAGCTCCTAAATAAGCCTTTGTGGAAACAGTCCTTCATTGTTAGTGGCGGCTTGGGGTCCAATGTTTGAAATGCGTGATTGCCTACCCCAGGGAGGAAGTCAGGGTTATTACCAACCAGAGGCAGCGGACCAACGGTGGAGGTCAAGTCCGTTTTGGAAGCGATGGAGCTGAATAACGATAATGTAGTGCCTGTCAACGGGTGCTTTTTAATGGGGTCATTTTGGCATTGCCAGGGAACCGCAAGGGGGTCTCAGTCAGAGAGTTTTCCAATCCAACCTATGCTTTCGAGGTACCATGACAGTGCCAATCAACTACCCTAGTAAGATGTTAGGCCAAATAATTGTAAAAGTTTGGCAGGCCCATCCCCCCTCTATCCTTCGGTCTAGTTAGAAGGGAAAATGTTATCCTAGATTTTTTACCCCCCCAAAGGAACCATATGAGGGTGGATTGTAGGGATCTGAAACATGCCTGAGGGATTTTGATTGGTAAATTCCTCAAAGGATACAACAATCTCGAGGAAAACAACCATCTTTAAGATTGACGCCCTCCCAAACCAAGAGAAATATTTAGAATTCCAAGTTTGTAGATCCTTCCTTATGTCACGTAAATAAGCCAGAAAGTTGTGCTCAAAAATAGACACCATCTTGGGCGTCAGCCACACACCTAGATATTTAAGCTTTAGTGACCCATCTGAAAGGGCAATTAGCACAGGTTTTTGCTAAGGTGTCCTCCCTCAAGGAGACATTCATATCCTCAGATTTGACAAAATTGATTTTAAGGTTTGATATATACCCATATGTGAGGTACTGGTTCATCAGGTTGGGTATTGTGGTATGGGGCTTGGTAAAAAAAAAAAAAAAAGGTCATCAGCATAAGCTGCAATCTTATATTCTACGCCAGAGATTTGAAAGCCTGACACTGACTTGTCTCCATTGACCAACCCGATGAACGGTTCCAATGAGAAAATAAACAAAAGGGGGGACAGGGGGGCATCCCTGCCTAGTCCCGTTCCTGATCTTGACCTCTTCTGACAAGGTGCCATTAATTTTAAGTCTCACTGTTGGCTTACCATACAGGGCTGTTATCCATGACATCATGTGAGGGCCAAGACCCACATGCCTGCATGTGGTAAACATATAGTCCCAGGCGACCCTATTGAAGGCATCCGTGGACATGAGAAGACCCTCAAAACCATGGCTATGAGCCCCATGAGTCAGGAGCAAGGCCTTGATCACATTATCCTGGCCTCTCTATTAGGCATAAAGCCCACCTGATCAGGACCAATCAGAGAAGAAAGTGGTGGTCTTAGTCTATTGGCCATTATTTTCGCCAGAATTTTTAGGTCTAGGTTTAGTAAAGATTGCCAGCTTCATAGTATAGTTTTTTTTTTCTGAAGAATAACATTCTCTTAGCCTTAGAATCAAAAAGATCCTGTAAGACTTTACGGGTTTCAAGTAACTCCCTAGCAGATTGTATTGACAATGACTGTTTATGGTAACATTCAAGTCTTTGAATTTTAGCCGTCAGTTCCCTCATCACCTGTTCCTGCTGTTTTTTCTTATGCGATCCTAACCTAATCAGCTCACCCCTTATTGAACATTTATGGGCCTGCCAAACAGACATTGGGTCCATTTAAGGAGTAGTGTTGAGGTGGAAGTACTTAGTCAAAAGGGAAGCATTTAGCTTCCAATTATTTGATCTGGGTACATGTAATTCCCAATCTAACAAAAGGGATATTGGCGCATGGTCAGACAGTGACCGAATGCCAATCCTGGCTCCAGTCACAAAATGAAGGTCTCGTTGGGTGACAAATAAATCTATTCAGGAGTAACGGTTATGTGGGACTGAGTGAAAAGTAAAGTCTCGTGTGTCAGGATGGAGAAATCTCCAGGCGTCAACTAATTGCAGAGAATTAAGCATGACTTTCAGTTTCTTGAGTGCGCAGTAGGATATACATGATGACCCAGAAGAGGAGTCCACCCCTGGGTTCAAGGGAACGTTGAAGTCCCCTCCTAAAATAAGCACACCAGAGGTAAAACCCATTAACGTGCGGGTACGTTTTTGGCAAACAGTGACATGGACTGAGTTGGGGAAATAGACATTCGCCAAGATTAGTGGCTTACTATTATATGTGCCTTTCAAAAAAACATAACGCCCCTCTGGATCTATCAAACTGTCCAGGAGGGTGAAAGGTGCATCTCTACTCACCAAAGTAGTCACCCCTTTGGTTTTAGCACTGCCATTTGTCGCATGATATGCTGCCTTAAAATAAGTGTTAGTCAGTTTCTGTATGTGGCCTGTCCTATAATGGGTTTCCTGAAGGAAGACAAAATGTGGCTTACCCTTTTTTAGTTCCCTAAGAAGCGATACCCTCTTTTCCGGAATATTCAAACCTTTTGTGTTAAGTGATATTATCGATGGAAACTTCCCTAAGGATGAGAAGGCCATTGGGACTGTTGCTGGTGAGGTGTTTGCAGTGAGTCTGAAATAAACTGAGAATAATAGTTAACAGTCTGATACAGCAAGAATAGCCATCCGATTTGGTACAAAATTAAAATGCCCAACCGCGCAAGACTATTAGGGGGAGGTAAGGTGGGTTGGGAGGACAGGGAGGGTGAAAGGGAGAGACAAAAAGTAAAGACAGGAGTGGTAAGAACAACAGAAAGGAAAAGAATAGAGCAAAAAAATTAGCGCGTGGAAAAGAGTCTGACGCTACTCGGAGAGAGTACAGTACACTTTAGTTAAAGATAAACTCCCACTAAAGTAATAAGACAGTACATCCAGATCAAGAAATCTCCCTCCAGATGTACTTTGTGGGTAACGTGGGAAATCTGCGACCAGAACCAACATAAATCAGAACCCAAATAACTACAAAATCCTGAAAACTTAAAACTCTATCGTAATGGCATGGAAAAGACACAGCCTCTTTAGACAGAAACATTCCATAACCCATTGTGGGTATCTTGCTCTATAAGGATCTAGCAGGAAGACTCTGTAAAGTAAAAGGGATTATAAACAGCCTTACTCGTATTTAAAATTAGATCTAATGCCGCATACACACGATCAGTTTTTCAGCATGTCGAAAAAACAAAGTTTTTCCAACTTCATCATTAAAATGATGTTGCCTACACACCATCGTTTTAAAAAAATTATCTAGCAAAGCGCGGTGACGTACAACACAGACGACGGCACTATAAAGCATCGGAGGTATACCATCCCGCCGCCGCGGTTGATGGTAGTGTGTTACACACAATGACGCCCGTTCAAGACCACCAGGACCAGCGGAGCACCTGCACTCCAGATGCCTGAGCGGATGATACTACGTACAGATAAGCCCATGTTTTTTAATCCTTTGTGAGTGACACCTTCATATGAATTATCTGTTTTCATCATTAAAAACAAGACTACTACGCTTAGAGGGCGCTGCTTTTTTCCTTTTTTGCTATTTCAGATTTTCTTTTACCTGCAAGCTGGCAGCCCTCCCTGCGAAAGTATAACACTATTGCTTATATGAACTTGCCCTAATGGACTAAAACATACAGTTCTGTGATCTTTCTTGGTTTAAAGATCGTTGTCCTTTCTTTTCCCTTCTTATCCTCCTCACTCCTTCCCAGTTCTTTAACCAGTTATTTGCCACTTTATCCGGAGAGCGCTTGATCCATCCCTGTTTTTGTGTCCATTCGCCTTGGGGCTGCTTTAGCTGATTCTGTGTTAGTAAAAGACGATTCACGCTTTTCTGTCTGTTACAGCGTGATGATTGTGCTTACTCCATTATGAATGGTAGTTTCACCAGAACGAGCGCTCCCATCTCATAACTTGCTTCTGAGCATGCGTGGGTTTTTTATGTCGTTTTAGCCCACACACGATCATTTTTTACAAGCTGAAAAACAACATAGTTTAAAACGACTTTAAAAAATGCAGAATGTTCGATTTTTTTTTTTTGTCGTTTTTCAGAACCTGAAAAATTATGTGTAGCCCACACACGATCATTTTAAATGATGTTTTTGAAAAACAACGTTTTTTTCTTGCTGAAAAATGATCGTGTGTACGCGGCATTAGTCCCCACTGAAAAATAATAATAATAAAAAGGTCAAAACGAAGTCCAAATTTCTGGATGAGAATGGTGGAAGTCAATCCAGCTTGGGTATGGACCAAGCAAGGGTACGATCAAGAACTGGCAAAGTTATGCAAGGCACTAATAATGTAATGATCCCTCAGACCATCCTTGGTCAGCAACATGTCCTGAACTACATCTATGAGCAAGGTGTCAAAGGTCCCTCAAAGAGGTCCAGACTTTAGAAAGCAAATCAGTCAATCCAATACATGAACCCTGGCGGGTGTGGAGCGCGGGGCAGGAGTCCCAGCCTGAGAGCCACTTCCACGGCCATGCTTCGATTTCTTGGACCTTTGTTTATCTGGCGTAATGAAAGGGGAAGCAGATGGGCTCCTAGGAAACAGCGGAAGAGCATACTCCTGGTACCACTCAGGGAGATCCAACAGCTCCAGGTTTAGTGCCTCACAGAAGCCTGGTAAATCGGCCAGCGAGCGTAAGATGTATTGTTTGCCTGCTAGCGTCACAGCTAAGGCAAAGGGGAAACAGCAGGTATGTTTTATCTCCTTCCTCCTAAGTTGTTCCAGCAAGGGGCGCAGTGCCCTTCGGTTTCTCAGTGTGATTTGCGATAGATCCTGGAACAACATAATATGTGCGCCATTGAAAACAATATGGTCGTTACCGCATGCCTTCCGCATTATATCTTCCTTAAGTGGAAAGTTCTGGAGACAACAAATAATGTCATTTGGCAGAGCGTCATCCGGGCCCCTGGCTCTGAGAGCTCTATGTGCTCTGACAAAATCAATTACAGTATCCTCTTGCCTCTCCAATAGGCTATTGAACACTCTTTGTATTGCAGGGACAATCTGATCACTCTCCACCGATTCTGGTATCCCCCTCACTCTAATGTCACACCTACGGCCACGATTATCCAAATCCTCTAAGTGGCGGTTCATTTCAATAAAGTGAGAAGCATGAGTGTCCACCACCCTTTCCAGCCTGTGTATAGCTCTGTCTCTCTGCTTCCCCTTCACTTCCACGGCCTCCATTTTGTCTGACAAGATCAGCAGGTTAGACTTTAAGTCCGTTATCGCTGCTGAGAACGTGGCTTTAATGTCTGCCTCAATGACAGACATATCAGCAAAGAGTCCTCGGCTGTGTATTGCGAGTCCTCACTAAAGTCGTCTTCATCCGGCTGGGACCGCGCCATCTTGGAGCTCGCCACGTTGTTCCTAGGGGCCGGAGTTACCTTGAAGAGTTCAGAGATGCTCCGGGAGGAAGAGGCAACTGAACCACTGCGGAGTCTGGTGCGCGGTGTCTGGTGATTCACTCTACCCATTTCCATGGTCTGGTAAGCAGGTTAAAGTGCTGTCGGCTGTGTCTGATCATGGAGCTCTCTCGATGTGCGGCCATCCTGGTCGCCAGCTAAGCCACGCCCCAGTATACTGTAATCTTATAGAATACAGTACTGTATGTAAAAAATACACACACTCCTTGTCCCTAGTGGTCTGCCCAGTGTCCTGCATGCACTTTTATAAAATAAAAACTGTTCTTTCTGCCTGGAAACTGGAGATTGTCCATAGCAACCAAAAAGTGTCCCTTTATGTCAAAAGTGGTTTTAAACCAGTTAGAAAACAGCGATAATAAATTAGAATCACTTGCAGAATTGAGCGATAGTGATTTGTGGGGAAATTTATCATCAAACAATTAAAAGTAATAATTTGTATTATTATATTTGTTATACGGTAATTATTTATATTTATTTATTGTATTATAATTTATAACTTTGTGTTTCAAATTTTATTATACCCAGGATGTCTAGTAGACTTTTGTTTGGACAGATTTAAGTGAGTTTTTTCTAAGAATTACAGGCCTACAATATAAAATGCCAAATTTCCATGCAAAATAATGGTATCGCTTTCAGCACCTAAAATCTGAATTAAACATACCGCCAGGGAGGCTAAGACAGCCCTGGCTTAGGCACCCCCGGCCCCCCCATGAAAGGGCTGCGGCGCAACCCTGTCTTATGTCAGGAGTAGGGTGACCACGTGTCCCGGATTGCCGGGACAGTCCCACATTTTGCAGGTTTGTCCCGGGCACCTTCATTACAGGACAATACAGTGTCCCGGAATGAACACAGCCACCCCCCGGGCCAATCTGATTCCCCCAAAAACGGCCGCCACATCACCACTTTATTCACTGACAGTACTTGTCCTGGCCGGAAATGCCTGGAGGAGCACAATCCCGCCCCCTGCTTGTGATTGGAGAAATCATAAATCCCACCTCTTGTGTCCAATCACTGTGCTGTGATTCGTTAAACCACAAGCTGATTTTTGGGAAGGGGGGTGTCCCTGAATGGTAGTTTGAAAATGTGGTCACCCTAGTTAGGAGCTTCATCCACAAACCACTGGCCTTTTTTTTTTTTTTTATTCCATCGCACCATCATCCGTTGACGGAACTTCTTATCACAGTGGGGGGTGGGGTTGGCAGACATACCTTCTCCTGACCCCAGTAACCTCTAACTGATCTGACAACATTGTGGCCCATGCACCATGGCCGCAGAGCGTGCTTGATTAGGCTGTCTGATTGCTGCATGAAGAGGCAACACACAAAATTCAGTGCTGTGTGTTACCTCTTCCTCTTCTCGCACCCGAATGCCAAGCTCCGCCCCCCTGCCCATTCTAATAGACACAGAGCAAGCTGGCTAGCACCGCCCTGTGTCCAAACAATACTGCACTATTCCTGCATCACTTCCTTGTGCATCCTCCACAGCTCTCCCCAGTCATGTGGCCCCTTCACTTAGATTCCCTTTGCTCCGGGATGTTCTGTAATGCTAAACATGCAAAGTTGCCTATTTACCTGTGATTTTCACTGTTTTACAAAAATGCACAATAATAAATGTATACATACAATGTTGTAAATTATTAGATTTCAGCTTTGATATTAAGTGAGCGTAGCACTACTCCCGTAGGAGACGCTGGGATATTGCCCAGGTTTTCCCCAGATGTTTTGCCCCGCAGCCAAGGCACACAAGCTCTGTCACATATTCCTTAAATGACCAGTCTAGGAATGTTGTTTGTTTTTCTTTTTGAAGATCTTGCATGGGGTTGAGGGAATTGAGTGGGATACTCCAAAAACAATAACTATGTACAAGCTTAAGGACTATGTATTCTTTCTGGAAAAGCTGTAGTAAAGTCTGTGCTTGCAACAAACACGTGACTTAGCTTTGAGGTAGTAGTAGTAGAAGTAGGTAAACTAAGATGACCAGATTTTTAAAATGAAATCCGGGCACATATTCTTTCTTTACTAGTAATGGCAACAATCAGCGACTCTCTGCCCGTCGCCGCCCGCCTCACAGCCTCTCAAGTCTTACTTTTCGGGCCCCGGCTACTACTGGATGAGGAGCGGAGGAAGATCACTCCGCCAGGGAAGGCAAAGAGATAGGCAGGTGGCTGGCAAGGATTTGAGCCAAGGCAGAAGAACATGCAAGCGAAGCTGAATGTGCATGCGCCCGAAACTGAAGAAATATTCCCTCCGCTCCGACCAGCACATGATCATCAGAAGGGGGCACAGATAATGGGGGAAAATACAACCCCCCCTATGCTAGTAGGCACGGCAGAGCGGGGGTGTGTAATTCTAATTTTTTTATTTTAGTTCTGTACTGATTGTCTTTGAAATAGCCCCTTCCCCCTATTAAATCCAATCTGGGGACAAAACTAGGGACAGACTTGGTCCGGGGACAGTGTCCTCAATCAGGGGACTGTCCCCTGAAACTGGGGATGTCTGGTCACCCTTAGGTAAACGCAAACTCCTTTCTTTAGAGCCACAAGAGCAGAGTTCCTATATAGAGGATTGGGTTAGACTAAGCCCTTCAGGACACCAGCTGGTTCCCCCTTTACACAGACACACAGCTGACTCTCTCTAAACCAGAGGGGTGACGACAGTCTTAACGTTTTTAAGATCTCTCAGAACCATCTGTACTCACACAAGGCTCAAGGACAGCTGGTTGCTTCCTCTCAACTTTCAAGCGATGCCTATCGCCAGTGATACCAGGCCAGGTCTTCATCAGACAGCCCCCCCCCCAGTCAGCTCCAGGCCCTCAGGTCACCCACCTGAGGCATCGCAGACAAGCACATGGCAGCATTGCCCTGTAGGGCAGCAAGATCTCCAGGCTGGACTGATGCTCTTCAGGAAAAGACCCAGAGCCCTGTGTGCCCAGAAAATATATAAAATATATACAGTCAACCAGCATGCCATCTCAGGGGCCCTGCTCCCTTGCATTTGCCAGAGCTGTATAAATATCCATGCTGCTATCTGCATAGCTCCACACCTATGATCCAGAAAGTTCTCATAGCTTT